>NW_022436984.1:16879972-17188323 GCF_009761245.1 Sapajus apella
GCCGAGGCGGGTGGATCACTAGGTCAAGAGATCAAGACCATCCTGGTCAACACGGTGAAACCCCGTCTCTACTAAAAATACAAAAATTAGCCGGGCATGGTGGCGCGTGCCTGTAATCCCAGCTACTCAGGAGGCTGAGGCAGGAGAATTGCCTGAACCCAGGAGGTGGAGGTTGTGGTGAGCCGAGATTGCGCCATTGCACTCCAGCCTGGGTAACAAGAGCGAAACTCCATCTCAAAAAAAAAAAAAAAAACAAAACAAAAAAGTTCAATGTATAACAACAATAGTTGGAAATTCCTGAAATTTCCAAACTGTATATTACTAAAATCAATAGCTACAAGGACCAAGTTCTGAATAAAGAAATATTATCCAAGTTCTAAAGAACTCTGCCTTTAACTTCTTTGACTCCTTTTTCTCATTTGGAAAATAGCTCTGCAGTATTTCTCTACAGGTACTGAATGAGCAAGAAATACTGCTTGTAAACCCCCTGATAAATGAAGACTTTATCTCATAGTCCTGGAAGCAATCCTGACGTCTTGAATTATGTAATCCTGGTATTACATTATATTAGTCTGGCTCATATAAAATGTAAGCTACAAAAATACCAAAGCTAAGAAAAAATATTTACTCATGCTTTTACTAAGATGCAGAAAGAGGATGCATGCATTGCCAAAATTCCATAGAACATGCTCAAACTAAAGCAACAATGCCTTAGTTATTAAAGAAGGCAATGGCCTGAAGCAGTACTTAGAAATAAAGATTACTTGGTCCACGCAAGAGTCAATATTTAAGAACACAATGACTAATTCCCACTTCAAGTTCATGAAAACATTTCTTTTTAAGAACTTCTTTTCAGTTAAAAACTTTATTTGTGGTTTTCTTACCTGTAATCTATGAACCTAGGAATGAACAAAAACTTGTAACATGAAACTCTCCAGTAGGCCAGTGTCGGTATAGACTTAATTCTGACTTTAAGAACATCTCAACCAGGATTACACAAAACTTGTACTTTACCTCACAGGCTCCATAAATACTCATTTATCTACTCTGCCTAAAGAACCAGAATGAATGTTCATTCTACAAACAACTCTGGAAAATGCACGAATGACACTCCAGACTATACCAAAACACTGGAGCTCCTAACTTACTTTCAAATAATTAATATTTACAATCCTTTGATAATTAAAGTGACTCTTTGAGAAAATAAGCTTCCTATTTTAAATCAGAATAATCTGAATCCAAACTAGTATTATTGTGGCTAACAGAAACTTCATATCTAAACAATGGACTGATTTTTTAAAATGTTCTAGTTGAGATTATTGTGAACTAAAAATAACCATTAAATTATATCACCAGCACTATCTCTGTGACCTTGCAAAAACTGCTTAACTTTTCTGCACCTCAATTTTAAGATCTCCAAAACAAGAATAAGACTGAATGACTTCCTAGGTCCTCTCAAAGATAAAAACAAATAATAATGGTTATTAGTATCAATTTAATTAAAGATATCAATGAAAGATATAAGCACAGACTCTAAAAAAGGTTAACTCTGCAGAAATCTTATCATAAGCAAGAACTGTCATAAGCCTCAAAATCCTCTATCAATAGCACCAAACTATTATCAAATATAAGAATTTTATAGGGATAAATGTTAAAAAAAAAAAAACAACTTCCTGCTAGCAACAGCGATATCCTTATTGGGGTAATTTAGTTCATTCTCTACTTTCTAACCAGAAAACTAAGATTTCTACTTTCTTGGTTTTACAACAGTCCTGGTTGACATTAGAAGCCTTGTGCCTTGCTATTCTCTCACTCTGTCTATATGAGAATATTGCAGGGCTCACTGAAGCAAATAACATTCACGGACCAAAAAGTATACAATCCTGTCTTTCACCATCCAGAGAAAGAATCTTAAAGTCAACTCAAACCAAATTATCCTCCAGTCTGCTCCTACTTTTCCTCCTAAAATCAACCTACCATGTGGGAGATGTCAGATTTTGGTCAACATTCAGACTCTAGGTGAAGTGGCTAATTTCCCACAGAGTCTGACAAAATAAAATCTAAAGCCAACTCCAAAAAGGTGACTCCCTGCTCTTAAGGGAATCCACGTTTGGTGTGTAACATCATGTGCTCTGCAGATGGAACTCTCTTTGTGTTCTAGTTCTGCCATTTTCTGGCTGTATGGCCACAGGCAGGTAGCTAAATCTCACCAGCCTTAGGTTCCTCTTCTGTGAAATGAGGATGACACTACCTACCAAGTAAAGCTGCGATCCTGGCTAAGTTAGACATGTATAAAGGATCTGACATGGCCCACGCACTAAAGAAATGTTACCTTCCTTCACGACTTCTCCTTTCCTTCTAGACAACTGAACAGGGACTCCAGCACCACAGATAATTACCATATTTTTCATCAGACCAGGAGTCCCCTTAGGGCAGTGAGTATTTCTGATTTATCATTGGATCCCAGTAACTAGCAGAGGGCCTGGCCCAGAGTAAAAATATAATAAATGCTTGTTTAGTGGAAGAATGAGAACTCTTTGGGTTTGAGGATGTTAATATTACCCTGGGTGCTCACGCCTGTAATCCCAGCACTTTGGGAGGCCGAGGCAGGCGGATCACAAGGTCAGGAGTTTGAGGCTAGTCTGGCCAATATAGTGAAACCCCATCTCTACTGAAAAAAAAATACAAAAAATTAGTCTGGTGTGGTAGTGTGCACCTGTAATCCCAGCTACTCGGGAGGCTGAGGCAGAAGAATCACATGAACCTGGGAGGCAGAGGTTGCAGTGAGCCAAGACTGCACCATTGCATTCCAGCCCGGGATAAATAACCCTGGCCACAGACAAAAGAAAATTCTGATTTTCAACTTGGCCAAATAGGGCTTACTACAAGCTACTATGTAGTTCAAAGCAAATAAGCTATTCTGAATTCTAATAATTACATTCTCCAAAATATGAAAACCCAATTGCCCTGCAGCTTTCAATTTTAGTTTTGAGAATTCAATTCTTTCTCCAACAATAGAGTGGGTAACCACAGAAACTTGTGGAATCTCTTTTCCTAGAAAACATGAAGAACAGGAGAGAAGCCAGTCTGTCTGGAAATTGCTTCAAAATCTCTCTATAAGCAGGATGCTGGTCTGGATTGGATGCCCCTTGAAGGATCCTTCCAGACCTACAGCACTAAAATGTTAAGAAAAATAACTAAAATAATTCTCTGTCACTTATACCATGGAAAATAAAATAAACACAATTTAACATCTCCCAACACAATCACTGGAAACAATTTTACTTGGATCTTGCCATGCATTTAGAAACCCATTTTCTTCTTAAATTGCACTAAACCATTATAAGCTATTAATTTGTCTATGAGCTCTCTTTAATAAGCTAGAATACAGACTGTACTTAACACAGTAAACAAGACTACTATTTTTTTATTACTCTTTCAATCTACCTGTTTCCATGTACCCCAAATCTATTCATTTTCCAAGGCTTTGTAAGAAATACTACTTTCCCTCAACAAATACTCCATTCAATTCTCCCATTAATAAACTTCTAATGTGTTCATTACTCACATCACATTGTACAGGTGATTCTTACATGGTGTCTCCTATTGGTATCTGACTCACGTAACAATTTTTTGTCTCCCTAACTGAACCGTAAACTCCTAGAGTAAGATCCAAGTTTTATATTCCTCATGTACTCCCCTATTATGTTAATACTAACTTCATGATAAGTGCTTTCAAGTTATCATTGGCTCACTGGTTGATTTAAAGTGGAGAGAGAGTGCAAAAGCTAGACGACACTGTACATTAAGCACCTGTATGAAGCTTTGGAAAAGGAGACACTCCAAGAAGTCAAAAATAAACCTTTTCTGATTGCTACATATTGACATGTGTCATTAGCTGGGACTCACAGCTGAAAGTTCATACACACAGGTGCTAAAGGGAAAGACCTAGAGCTAAACGCCATATTAGTTTGGCTCCCATCCTGCAAGGAATGAGGAGCTATGAAGGTGAGCCCACTCACAGGGAAAAGGAGAACATTTTAGAAAGCACAGCATACTCCACAGGTTGCAGAGCTCTGCTGGTTCTGATTTCACATAGAATCAGTTCTTCATTCTCTGACCAAGTCAGTCAGGCAGCAATAAACAGAAAAAAACATTTAAAAAATTAAAATGTATTAACGTTATTTTAAAAGCACAAGTAAAACTTGTGTTATTCTTTAAAACTTTAAAACTTGTTATTCTTTAAAATCAAAAAACCATATCTAAAATAAGACTAATGGGTATAAAAATTCAGTCATTACAGGTACACTCTACACATTTAACAGAGAGGCAGACTCTCTGCTCTTTTCTTTATATATGAAACAGGAACTTCTTGTCTCTACTATGTGGCAGGTACTGTTCTATGGCACTGGGAATACATCATTTTACCAAATTTACAATTCCAGTAACACTATGTAAAGCCTTACTTTAGTTTTGGTTTTTTTTTTTGAGACGGAGTTTCGCTCTTGTTACCCAGGCTGGAGTGCAATGGCGCGATCTCAGCTCACCGCAACCTCCGCCTCCTGGGTTCAGGCAATTCTCCAGCCTCAGCCTCCTGAGTAGCTGGGATTACAGGCACGCGCCACCATGCCCAGCTAATTTTTTGTATTTTTAATAGAGACGGGGTTTCGCCATGTTGACCAGGATAGTCTCGATCTCTTGACCTCGTGATCCACCCGCCTCGGCCTCCCAAAGTGCTGGGATTACAGGCTTGAGCCACCGCGCCCGGCCTACTTTAAAGAGGGAAATGACCTCAGGGATATTCCAAACCTCTTACTTTACAGAGAAGAAAACCAAAGCCCAGAGAGGCTGGCTATCTTGTCTCAGTTGGTTATAGTGGCTATATGGTAACATAGGCAGGAGTAGAAACCAGATTTCTTATTTCTCCTCTAGTAACAAAATTTCCTTATTCATTAAGCAATTATTCCTATATGCCTCCAGTATGCCAGAGACTATGCTAGGCACTAGGTACCAAAAATGGTTAAGATACTGACCTTGTCCTGAAAAAACACAGTCTTAAGAGCAAGACAATCACATGAGTATAATCACAGAAGTGGTAACAGAAAGAAAAACCAAACTGTATCTCTAGGACTTCCAACATTTTAAAGAAAATAAACTTCTAATAGTTTGCTTTATCCTCACAACAGCCCTAGGATTACACAGCACAGATCTTATTATTCCTGGTATATAGATGGAGAAACTGAAGTGCAAAGCGGATAAGGGAGCCTATTAAGGTAATCTCCAATGGCAGCAAAATGCCTACAAACCAGGTTTGTTTACTTCAAGTTAGACCTTTTTCCCCATTAGATGGAAAAAGCAGATGTTCTTTTCATGTCCAGTTCCCTCTAACCAAGAATACACATTTCCAAGATTATGAGCAGGACAATCTGTGGTTGTGAAAGGAAACAACTGACTTGTGAGGTGTGTCACCAGCTGAGGTTAGTTATCCAATGGGTAAGTAACCAATCAAGACATCACTATTACTAGCATTCTTCAGTGCCCATTACATACATAGAACAGATGAAAAAGGTCCTTCCCTCAGGAAGTTAATATTGTAAGGAACAGGCATATAAACATTTCAACAAAAAGTGACATAATTAAACAAACTACAACTAAAAGAACCATCACAAGCAACTGCAAATTTAAGACACTAAAAGTTTTGCAGAGCAAACCTAATGCGAGCTGCCAAGAAATATATCTTCATGGGTTAAACAGAGAACAGAAGCCTTGTATGCCTAATGGTCCATACCGAACTTCGGATTACTCAAATTAAAAGCTCTCACCAAAAATGTTCTTCACATTTAAAAACTTAAATGTCTCATTTCTATTTCCTTTTTTACAGGACCCTTTTATATTTTGTAACCTTTCCTAATCAAAGGTGATAAATTTATAATGGAAGTTTCTACCATTGTGACTTTGGCAGAAAATTAAAATTGTATGGTATCACTGCCATATTCTTCTACCCTCGGATATAAATTAAATGAAATAAAACTGATCATTTTTCTCCCACACGTTAAAATTTACATATATACACACACACACACACACTCACTCAAGAATCACTTCATAAAAACCAAAAACTAGGCTGGGCACGGTGGCTCACACCTATAATCCCAGCACTTTGGGAGGCTGAGGCGGGTGGATCACGAAGTCAAGAGGTCGAGACCATCCTGGTCAATATGGTGAAACCCCATCTCTACTAAAAATACAAAAATTAGCTGGGCATGGTGGTGCGCGCCTGTAGTCCCAGCTACTTGGGAGGCTGAAGCAGGAGAATTGCTTGAACCCAGGAGGCGGAGGTTGCAGTGAGCCGAGATCGCGCCATTGCACTCCAGCCTGGGTAACAAGAGCGAAACTCCATCTCAAAAAAAAAAAAAAAAAAAACCAAAAACTATTTTTCTTCAAGTTCAGTTTTAAACATTAATTTTACTTGTTTGATGACTTAACATCTTGTTTATACTAGTGTTTAACAAGGCCTTATAACATGACCCAACTGTTTTAAACTGTAGCACACTGGAGAATTATTAACAAAAACAGACAAAACTAAGGAAAAACAAGTATTAGTGACTTCCAGTTAGTGACAGGAAGAATTTCGTTAAGAATAGGCTAAAAAATAAGAATTATAATCATCCTTCCAAAAGAGTAATGTTTATTTATTTAAAAAATACTACTCAGTTAAAAAAAATAATAATTAAAAAGTTCTCAGGTATTGCCTGAACATACTCAAGGGATTTATACTTACAGCCAGTTACCTTCCTTTCAAATATCTGGCAAAGGTTATAGGGTGACAAGAAGCAATTTAAATGATAATTCAAAACTACCACAGTGGGCTTCATTGGAGTTACCACTAGCACATCACAAAATGATTTCATATTTTTTTAATTCCTAAGATTTAGTTCCATCACACAAACATACATTTTAATAAATAACAGCTTAAAACTTAAATTTTGAAGCATGATGACTTTTTAAGGTAGGAAGGAAATAGGGCTTTGAATATAACTAGATCCTCAAGAGAAAGACCACTGGGCCAAACCAGATCTTAAATAAAGTGAAGGAAGTAATTAAACATGCAGCAACAGTGACACCTAGTGTTAATAATTTCGAGCCAATTAGATGACCATTAAATCCTCTTACATGCTAAAGAATAACCATTCAAAGCTTCTCTTCTTCAAAAACAAACAATTCTTGTGCATTTTTATCTAAAAACTACCCAAAATCAAAATGGTTCCACAGGTTTCTTTCCAAGCATAACAAAAAAGTTGTTTTGTTAAGACAAAAACAAATTAGAGAGTAAACATAAAACTAAAGACCAAAAGTAAAAAGCACTGTTTATTTCTTGTGGTTAACATGTATAGGTACTCCTCTTAGTACCAGAGTTTAATGCAAAGGTAATCACAGACATGTTCTAATGAGAGGATCATAAACATTTAAACTTCCACTTATAAAACTAAAGATATTATGCAAGCTAGGATAACATCTACAAGTAAAGTTAGGACATTTCAGGAATACTTAAGATGCAAATTTTTTTAAAAAACTAGCTTTTGCAGGGAGAACCAAGCTGTACATTTCACCCCTTGTTACCCTGCTAAATTTGTGTTGCTTTGAAAGGTACACTTATTAAACAGTTGATATTTTTGCCCAAGAGTTTAGAACTTGGGAGCGTAGGTTAATTCATTATAGTATTTTTATAGTTTTATGCTCTAGATGAATCTATAACAGCAGGCACAATTTCAAAAGTTGTTTTTGGCCAGGACAACATTGTATTTTTTAAAAAAGTAAAGTTAGCCTTAGATGGAGCTTACCTATTTGTTTTGGAATGTTCATCCTTTCCCCTTTTAACTCCAAAAATTCTTGTGATCAAGGCACTAAAGAGAAGTGTGGATGAATTTCGCACCTAATGTACAAATGAAAATACAGTAAGAGTTAAATATTCATGGCATGAAACCGACATTTACAATGCTCAAACTAGATGATTCAAAATCATTATCTAACTGGCTACTAAAAAAAATAGGTTTGAGTTCAAAAAATAATTTTAAAAAATACTTTAATCAATTCAATGACTTAAATTGAGCTCTACAACCAAATCACATCCACACAGCACGTCCTTTTCCTATATTTCTAACATTACCATCAATGGTTTTCATTATATCTCTGCACTTAAAGCACCAAATAACACTTCTTTTTAAAAATTCATTTTTCCATATTCTTCCTAACAATGAATATCTCAGTAAAATCTCAGCTCTTTCCACTTATTTTCTGAAATCATTTACCTATGAGAAAATACTTATAAAACCTAACTTCAAAGAACCAGGTACAGTGGCGGACACCTATAATCCCAGCTACTTGGGAGGCTAAAGTCAAAGGATTGCTTGAGCAAGAAGTTTGAGACCAGCCTGGACAATATAGCGAGACCCCTCCATCAGTTTAAAAAAAAAAAAATTAAATAAATTAGCCAGGTGCCATGGCACATTCCTGTAATCCCAGGTAGTCAAGAGGCTGAGGCTGGAGGATTGCTTAAGCCCAGGAGTTTGAGCCTGCAGTAAGCTATGATTCTGCCACTGTGCCCAAGCCTGGGCAACAGAGTGAGAACGTGTCTCTAAAAACATAAAAACAAAACCCAAAAATCCTAGCTTCAAAGAATCCAGGTAATTAATATGGCCAAGAAAATAGTTAACATCCAAAACGTTGCTTATCAGCTTCACAATGCAAGTAACTTATCAAGTAATTTCAACATTGAAATTATCTGATAACTTATTAGTAAAGATAAGAGGTAGGAATTATCGTGAATAAACATAAATTATTTCTCCAAGATGATAATAATCTTTTCCATATTTTTTCCAAACCAATGTGTCCAGATTCTTTGAAAGATCCTAAAAGGGTCTTGACTGTTTTGGCCTTGCAGGGTTCCTCAATTACTCTGTCAAATCAGTGTAGAGAAGTCTATGTGCTCACTTTGCTACAGTGTGGAAGGCCCTATACCAGCATCATGGATAAGATCCAGAAACAGAAAACACATACTTACTGGTATTACAGACCTTATGCTCTAATTCAGTACGTGCCATAACCATATGGTGTGTTAAACAGCAATATAAGTAGAAATATCACTAAAAGCAACAACATAAGGTTTAGAAAACAGCTTCCTGAAAGCGCTGCCCTTAGAGCCACAAGCTCAAATGCCCACGGGAACAATGAGGACAGAGGCAGCAGAGGATTTGTCTACTGTGGTCAGTGTCAGCTGAGTTGCTGCCATGAGAAAATATAAGCCCAGTTTTGCCAGATCTTCTGCTTTTTCAAGAGAAGTCAGAAACCCTGGTTTTTATGTGAAATCTATTTTGAAATGCTGGCAGGAAATTAAAGGAAAAAAAAAAAAAAAACACCGTGAAAGCCAAATAAAACAGTGACGGGCTAATTTGTCCTACTGGCCACCAGTTTGTAACCTGTCTTCTAGAAGCCCAGAAGTGACTCAAGTCATGCATGGTAACCCTAGAAGTGAACTCTACAGATAGACTAGCGTAATCCATATCAAAACCGCAATAAAACCCCAAAACTGGACAGATCACTTATGTTCATTCAATAGCCAACAAACAGTCATGGAGGTCCCACTACGTGCCCTAATTTAATCCCCAAACAACAAATCAATCCATGATGTTACTTCATCAATATAATCTCTGCCCTCATTTAGGTCTGAATTATCTCTTACCTCATCTAGTGAAGTAGTTTCCAAAGGCTTTAGGTCTAAGATGACTTGGTAAAGACATCTGAAACCTTCACTCCTCTCAAAAATCAACACAAAAACACAAAAAGAAAAGGAAAACAGAAACACAGACTCCATCTTGCCCCAAGACATTACTTTCTGGCAAAGGCTGCCAGATGCAATAAAATTAAACCAGGAGTGCCTAGAGATGTTGAGAAATGCACACCTTAAACAACACTGTAGAGGACTATTTTACAATGTGAATGGGTATCCTCAGAAACAAAACTCCTTTGACTCAATAGGCTGCCCGCAGGAGGCACATAATGTCTTTTTTAGTAATATTAAGATGGACCAGAGGGTTCCAAAACTATCTGCCTGATCCACCCTGATACGGTCTCAATATTTGTGTTCCCCAAAATTCATCTGTTGAAATTCTAACCTCCAAAGCATTAGGTGGTGGAGGCCCTTGGGAAATGATTAAGTCAGGGGGTAGAGCTCTCACGAATGGGATTAGTGCCCTTATAAAAATGGCCCTAGTGAGTTGCCTCACCTCTTCCACCATGTGAGGACACAGCAAAAAGGTGCCATCTATGAACCAGAAAGTAGGCCTTCATCAGACACTACATGTGCCAGCATCCCGATCTTGGACTTCCTAGCCTCTAAATTGTGAGAAATAAATTTGTGGCATTTTGTTATAGCAGCCCAAAGGAACAAAGACATCTCTTATAAAGTGCCCTCATTAGGAATCAATGATGATCATTATGTTTTTCATTAGGTGTAGCAAAATCACGATATTCTATAGGCCTCCTGCATTAATCATTTACATCCTCAGAAAAAAAAAAAAAAAAAAAAAAAAAAGCTTTTCCTCCATCTGCTATTTGGTTTCCCTGTTCATCAGTTAGTAAAGAATTATTTCCACATATTCACCATTTTCAGAATAATGAGTTCATGCCATACCAACCTCTAAAAGGAGTTGAATGTTTTTTTGGTTTTAAAAATAATTTTTAAATTATTTTTTAATTGAGGTATAACTCACATATCATAAAATTTCCTATTTAAAAGGATGCCATTCATTTAAAAGGTTTTTACTATATTCACAAAATGTGAAGCTATCGCCACTAACTAGATTTCACGATATTTCCACTATCTCAAAATGAAACTCTGGATCCGCTGGTCCTCACTCCCTATTCTCCTGTGGTAGGAAAGCAGAATCTACTTTCTGTCTCTATAAACTTGCCTTTTCTGGGTACTTCATATTCATGGGGTCATGCAATATGTGGCCTTTTATGTTTTGCTTCTTTCACTTAGCATAATGTTCTCAAGGTTCCCCCATGTTGTAGCATATATGTTACTCCTTTTTTATGGCTGAATAATATCACATTGTGTATATATACCGTATTTTAAAAATCTGTTCTTCATTTGATGAATAGTTGGGCTATTTCCAATTTGGAATATTATGAATAATTTTGCTAAGAATATTCATGTACAAGTTTTTGTGTGAACATATTTTCATTTCTCATGGCTATATACCTAGAAGTGGTATTGCTTGGTCATACAGTGACTCTATGTTTAACCTTTAAAAGAACCACCAAAGTGGTAACACCATGTCATAGTCTCACTAGCAATGTATAAGGGTTCTAATTTCACCAGTTCTCCAATTTCTCCACATTTTCCCCAATACTAGTTATTGTCTGTACATTTTATTTTAGTGGGCATGGAATGGTATCTCACTGTAGCATTTCCCTAATGACTAACGATGTTAAGCATGTTTTTCTGTGCTTATTGGCCATCTGCCTATCTTTATTTGGAGAGATATATATATTCTTTGTTTTAAAATTGGGTTGTCTTTTATTATTGAGTTCTAAGAGTTCTTTATATATTCTGGGCACTCCACTCATCAGATATATAATTTGCAAATATTTTCTCCCATTCTGTGGGCTGTCTATACTTTCTTGATGGTGTCCTTTGAAAAACATTTTTTTCCTTGATGCTGGTTAATTTTTATTTAAAAAAAAAAATATATATATATATATATATAAACTTTTTTAGAGAAAGCCTCTTGTACTGTAACCCAAGATGGAGTATAGCAGTGTGATCACAGCTCACTGCAGCCTTGAACTCCTGGGCTCAAGCAATCCTCCAGCCTCAGCCTTCTGAGTAGCTGGGACTACAGGTGCACACCACTATGCCCAGCTAGATCAAAATTTTTAATTTTGATCAAGTCTATTAATTGTTTTCACTCGTTGCTTGTACTTTAAGTGTCATATCTAACTAAATGTTATCTAATCCAAGGTACAAAATTTTACCTATGTCCTCTTCTAGAAGTTTTATAGTTTTAGCTTTTACATTTAGGTTTTTAATACATTGAGTTATCTGAATATGGTATGAGATGGGGATCAAATTCATTCTTTTGCATGTGGATATACAGTTGTCCCCGTACCATTTGTTGAAGGCTACTCTTTTCGCATTGAATTGTCTTGGCAACTTTGATTATCAAATGTGGGGATTTATTTCCGTACAATCAATCCTAATTTGCTGATTTATGTGCCTATCCTTATGTCAATGCCACAATATCTTATTTACTGTTTCTTTGCAGTAAGTTTTGAAACTGGGACCTGTGGGGCGTCCAACTTTGTTCTTTTTCAAGATTGTTTTGGCTATTAAGAGTCTCTTGCATTTCCATATGTATTTTGAGATCTGAAAAAGGAAAAGCCAGAAAGGATTTAACAGAGGTTGGGCGAATCTATAGATTAATTTGGGGAATATGTCAACTTAATAACATTAAGTCTGCCAGTGATGAACACAGGCCATCTTTCCATTTATTTAGGTCTATAATTTCTTCAGAAAATGTTTTATAATTTTCAGTGAACTCTTGTACTTCCTTTGCTAAATTTATTCCTCTGTATTTTATTGTTTTTGATGCTATTACAAATTGAACTGTTTTCTTAATTTCATTTTTAGATTTTTCATTGCTAGTGTACAATTAATTTTTGTATGATGACCTTGTGCCCTGAAACCTTGCTGAACTTGTCTATTAGCTTTAATTTCATTTGTGTGGACTCCCTAGGATTTTCTATATTTAAATCACATTACCAAAAAAGAGAGATAGTTTTGCATCTTCTTTTACAAACTGGGTAACTTTTATTTTTTATTCTTTTCTAGTTAGCCTAGCTAGAACCTCCAATACAATGCTGAATAGGAGTGGCAAGTATGGATTTCCTTGTCTTGTTCCTGATTTTAGAGGGAAAGCTTTCAGCCTTTAATCATCAAGTATATTGTTAGCTATGGATTTTCTATTGATACCCTTCATCAGGTTGAGAAATTTCCCTTCAATTCTTAATTTTGCTTTTACATGAAATAGCACTAGATTTTGTCAAATGCCTCTTCTGTATCTGCATAAACAATCACATGGTTTTTGTTCTTTAGTCTAATCGCATGGCATATTACATTACAATGGTCCTCCCTCATCTGCAGTTTTGCTTTCTGTGGTTTCAGTTACCTGTGTTATGGTACGATAAGGTATTTTGAGAGAGATCATATTCACTTAAATTTTATTATGGTCTATTGTTATAATTGTTATCTCTTATAATATCTAATTTATAAATTAAACTTTATCACAAGTATGTATGTATAGGAAAAAACATAAGCTATAGGGTTTAGTACTAACGATGGTTTCAGGCATCCCCTGGGGGTCTTGGAATGGATCCTCCTCAAACTTGAGGAGGGGACTACTGTAATAGACTTTTGTATGTTGAAAAATATATACTCTGTTGTATAACTGTATAAGTTATACAGAAGAACATTTAAAATAGTTATTGAAAATGTAGAGCAAAATAACTAGCATGAAAGCCTACTTCCTACGTAAGACAGGAGAGTGCCTCCTAGGTTTCTATGTGTGGTATAAATGGCTCAAGGATATCTTTTTCAGATGTTGCTTTTTATGTTTCAGTATTTCATCCATATTTTCTGTTGCCATCCATTATAAATAAAGCTAACAAGGAAGAAGCTAAAGTAGACAAAGAACTGAGAAAGAGGTTGTGACTAACAAACTGCATCATCGACTCCTAATTCACTGAACAATAAATTCAAGTATGAATCACTGCTAGCAATCTTAATGTGAGTAATACAAAAGGTCATTAGCAGGGCTAATGTATTTTGAAAAATTCATAGTAGTAATGGCAATAAAAACATGTCCCTTTTTGGAAGGATGGATGGAAAACAGTAGGTTGGTGCAAAAGTAACTGCAGCTATTGCCATTGACAAGAAAAAAGGAGAGCGAAGACAGGAAAGAGTGAGTAGTAGTAAAGTTAAAAATGGAGAAATAATAGCTGTAATGAGTCACAAAATGATGCTGTGGTCAACAATGGACCACATACTTAATGATAGTCCCATACGATTATACCATCGTATTTTTACTGTACTTTTTCTATGTTTAGATACACAAAAATTATCACTGTGTTACAACTGCCTACATACTCAGCATGGCAGCATACTCTGTATGGTAGCATGCTGTACAGGTTTGCAGCCTAGAAATAATAGGCTGTATCATACAGCCTAGGTGTGGATACACATCTAGGTTTGTGCAAGTATACGCTATGATGTTCACCCAACAATAAAACCCCCTAGCGACAGATTTCTCAGAATGAATTCCTGTCATTAAGTAATGTGTGACTGTAATTCCAGGTAAAATCTATCCTTCTCACAAATGAAACATTTCCTGCTCCTGACCTCCTTCTCCATCAAGCGCTAAAAAATACGGTTGATAAGAACTTGGAATTCGACTGCAAACTGGCAACTGTTACCAAAGTTTTTCTCATCTATTCACTGAGTGTATAACTTTTTCTTTCTATTCTTGCATGAAAAGTTTTCATGTAGACTTGTTTAAGATACAGAAGAGGCTGGACACAGTGGCTCACACCTGTAATCCCAGCACTTTGGGAGGCGAAGGCAGATGGATCACTTGAGGTCAGGAGTTAAAGACCAGCCTGGCCAACATGGTGAAACCCTGTCTCTACTAAAAATACAAAAATTAGCCGGATGTGGTTGCGGGCACCTGTAATCCCAGCTGCTTGGGAGGCTGAGGCAGAAGTATCACTTGAACCTTGGAGAAAGATGTTGCAGTGAGCTGAGATTGCACCACTGCACTCCAGCCTGGACAACAGAGTGAGACTCTGTCACAAAAACAAAACAAAACAAAAAACCAGAATAGTTAGGTAATCAAAACTGGTTTACACAAAGTTTTCTGTCTGTGTGTACATGTATATATGTGTACATTTTTTTAATCTATGTTTAGCTTTTCTTATATAATAGAAACACTCCCTTGAAAGATATTCAAAAAGTATTAATGAACAGCCTATAATGTGCAATCACTATGTGATATGGTCATTTACACACTATACACCTTACTTTTATTAGGCAGTCAATTGCTTAGAGGCAGTCAATTTCTTAAGGATGGGATCCACATATGACACTTACTATTTTGTCCAGTGTATATGATATGAATTCATAGCAGAAAAAAATATTTTCAGAAAAACTAAATGAGATTTGGTTTCTAACTCGCCATCACTTCTTAGCCATGTGACCTTGAAAAGACAGTTAAAACTTTGGGTCACAAGCCTATCATCTGTAACCCAGGAAAACTGTGCTGGGATTTCAGGGCCTACGATTAAAGGAAGGGCCAGCCAGGTTCTAGAGTTCCTGGTGACCCTCTTCCAAAGTAGCACCACACTTCACTTATGAGCAGACAAAAGAAGAGACAGGGTTTCCACTACCCCATATAGTGCATATGAGTGAATTAGAAAACAGGTACCTCCTCTTCTAGGTCAATGAAGCCCCATGCCAAGGCATGTAGCGCAATGAATAGAGCACAGCTAGGTTTCAGCAGTACACAGCTTTTAGCCTGGTATCCTTGTGGCAACCTCATAACTATCAGACAGCCTGGAGATACTGCTGCCAACAGAGGCACAGAGTAGTCATGGCAGCACTACTTGGTCGCCCTGAGAGGATCTTTTTCCCACTCCTCTGAAACCCACTGCATGTTGTGAACCAGAGTAGCCCGGGGGAAGCAAGCTAAATATACACCAGATAAAAACATAAATCTAGCCAGGTGTGGTGGCTTATGCCTGTAATCCCAGCACTTTGGGAGGCCAAGGCAGGTGGATCACCTGAGGTCAGGAGTTTGAGACTAGGCTGGCCAACATGGTGAAACCCCGTCTCTACCAAAAATACAAAATTTAGCCAGGTGTGGTGGCAGGAGTATGCAATCCCAGCTACTTGGGAGGCTGAGGCAGGAGAATAGCTTGAGCTGGGAGGCGGAGGTTGTTGTGAGCCAAGATTGCACCATTGTGCTCCAGCCTGGACAACAAGAGTGAAACTTCATCTCAAAAAAATTAATTAATTAATAAATCTAGTACGGGTCTTAGAAAGACTCTAAGTGGCATACTCGGTGGAGTTTTCGGCAGGCTCCACTGGGAAAGCTGAGAATTGCCTGTCTTACAATGAGGATGCAGGGAAAGAAGATCAGGCCTCCCCTAGTCACTGAACATAATTAAAAGAGATGAGTGATATTTTTAAACAAAAATTGCCCAATAAATTCTCAGGTTCCACAAATTATTTTCTGTTATTTAAAGTTTTAACTAAACTGGTTGGTTTCAGCTCTGAAATATTAAATAAATATATTAAATACGATCATTTCTCACCATCTTTACTGAGCCACCACCATCTTTTGGCAGAACTATTACAATAGCTTCCTGATTGGTCTTCCTCCTTCCCTCTTGCCACCTTACAATCAAGTCTCCATGTTTATCTACATTAATCATATCCCATGACTCCCTGCTATAAATTTCTTTTATGCAGGGTTTTTCAGTAACATTGGAAGTCATTATTTCAAACCTCAGGTCTGTCCCAACTATATCCACAGAGGTTCTGGTTCATCCAGCCATTTTCAGACTCAAATGAGATGCTACATCACAGGACATGGGCTCTGGCTTCCCTAGCAGCTGCGCAAGGGTTGTGCCAACACCAGCCCAAGTTGTGGTAATGCCCCAAGAGATGAACTTTGACCAGTAAGAGACAAACATATTGGACTGTTCCAAAAGGCTGTAGTTTCACACGGTCTGGATAGAAGATGTACCATGTACAAGACAACCAGCTCAGATTTTCTGCAAGATTAAGGTAAACTTGGTAATACTGTTCATCCTTCCTTGCCTTACTTCCCTTTCTCCTTCATTCCTGCTGGTCTTGGTTAGTACCATTCAATAAAATGTTAGGACCCAGGCTTTACTTCCAGCTCTGTTTCCTAAGAAAACAGGGTCAAAACCCTAGAAGGTAGGTAAAATATACTTTCTTTGTATTCCTAAAACACTCAAACCTCTCCTCTACAATAGCACAGATTGTGGAGTCAGGCAGATAATAGTTCTGTGTCCTTAGGCAAAGTTATTTCATCTCTCTGAGCCTTGTTTTCTTCATCTGTAAAATGAGGATTATATCAGAACCTACCAAGTTAATAGAACCTACTAAGACAATCAATCAATAAAGTATGCCAAGTACATGAGAAATACTCAATAAGACAGACATTATTATGATTATGTGTTATCTATCCTTATATTTCTAGTGCTTAATATAACAACTACAATATAGTAAGTAGGTATATCTAATGCCTAAAATATTTACATATTTTCTCTGTATTTTAAAAACGTTTACTAGGTAGAAAAGTTTGAGAGAGCTGCGTGGTTTCAATACAAAAGACTGAGGAATCTGTAAAAACGAAATAAATATACACATGAATGCTTTCTGAAGCATGTTTCTTTACCACAAATTAAAATTAAGTTCATTTTACATGTATGTTTTTCCTAATTATCAGGAAAAACATGTCAAAAGGTACAGCTGCAGCCAGAGTTAGGCACAGATATATTCCTGAGACGACATGTACAAATCAAACTTTTGCAAAGCAAACCGTATTTCACAGGCACTAAGGAAAAAATCACTTAAAATCACTTCAACAGAGAATGCTTTTGTAAACTGTCTTTATAAGTGAATACTTCTTCACGCCCATTAAGTAGGTTCACTTATAATTTTTATCTTAGTTTAGACTTTTATACGGAAGAGAACCCTTAATAATATTATCAGTATTGATCATTATAGCTATGATATTTATGTCCTCTAGTAAAGCAAACAAACTGAATAGAAATGATTCCTTCATAAACATTGTTAAAAACAAAGATCCCAAGAAATAAAATTATTAGAATTATGAAATTAGAAAGAAAATAAAAGCACTTTATATATATTTATTCAGCCCTTTGTGGGGATGTGTGCGTACATGTACTATGCACATGTAAAGTCCACACATAAAAAAGAGAAAGAAAATGAATCAGAATGCTCAAATCTGTATGGTAATTTAACAGGTGACTTTTACTGTTCCTATTATGCTTTTCCTTGTTTTCAAAATTGCTGCAGTGCACATGTATTACTGTTTAGGGTCGCAAAAAATAATCTTTTCAAAAAAAATGAATCAATGATTTCTGATAGTTTCAATTATACTAAAAAGTTGGATAAATCAACAGGCTTCACTCTCTGAAAGTTCTTTAACTGAAAATGTTTCTTGGTTCATTTGGAACTGATAGCTTGAAGAAAGCAATATTGATATTTCTGGCAATCACTTTAATGATTTCCAGTATTCTTGAGGGTCAAGCCACATTCCTACCTCTCTGACTCTGCTGACAGTATAAAGGCATTGCTCCACTTCTTGTAAGTGCAAAAGGTAAACTCTGTTTCCTCAAGAGTAGTTATGCAATGCTCTTAGACAGAATTCCATAAGTGTGTATCTCTTACAGGAAGACGCACACTTTTCTAGGCAAGAGTTGGCAACCTCAAAGAATTCCTCTTCACAATGGGAGTCTGTGCCTTTGGCTTCCACTGCAAAATACTTACTTTCAATTAGAGGCTTATCATACAGGTAAGAAATGGTTTGTGTTGCTTACTAACTGGAAAGCCTGACTTTCTAGTAAATACTCCACTCTGCAGGTTATGTATTAAGATCTAGCTTCTTCTCTCCTCTCCTTTGTCAGACTTTGTACTTTAAGCCACATTTTCAAGCATCTATAAAACAAAGGTTATTCTCCTTACTCCAAAAGACACAATGATATAGGAAAACAAACTATACTGTTTCTCCAAGAAATCTAAGAAAACACATGAAAAATTACTTTCTTAAATCCAACAATTGTACTGGGTATTGCCTACTATCTTTAAAGTTTTGAATCAAAGCACTTCTGGACAGTGACTGTATTACAAAAGAAAATGTGACTCAGTATTTAACCCCTTCCATTTCAATGCTGTGCATCTGTTTTTTCAACTTTTGATAGAGTTTATTTGCAGCACTAACTCAAAACACTAATACCAGAGTCCATACATTCCAAAATATACATTTAGATACTCAGAGTTGTTTTGTTTCCAGATCAACATCATTAATCATTAGGGAAATGCAAATCAAAATCGGAATGAGATACCACTTCACACCCATTAAGATGGCTACTATAAAAAAAATAAATAACAAGTTTTGGTAAAGATGTAAAGATATTGGAATTTGTGCGTGGCTGATAGGAGTATAAAATGGTGCTGCTGCTGGGGAAGAAGTTTATTCATTCCTCAAAAAGTTAAACATGGAATTACCATGATATACCCAAAAGAACTAAAATGACCCAGATAATTTATACATCAATATTCACTGCAACATTATTCATAATAGCCAAAAAGTGAAAAAAAAAAAAACCTGAAATGTCAATGAATGAATTTGGATAAAGAAAATGTGGTAGCTCAACATTACCAATCATTAGAGAAATGCAACCAAAACCACAATGAGATACCATCACCTGCCAGTCAGAATGATGATTATTAAAAAGTCAAGAAACAACATATGCTGGTAAGGCTGTGGAGAAATAAGAATGCTTTTACACTGTTTGTGAGAATGTAAATTAGTTCAACCATTGTGGAAGATGGTGTGGTGATTCCTCAAGGACCTAGAACCAGAAATACCATTTGTCCCAACAATGCCATTACTGGATATATATCCAAAGGAATATAAATCATTCGACTGTAAAGATACATGCAATGTATATGTATTGCAGCACTATTTACAGTAGCAAACACATGGAACCAAGCCAAATGCCCATTAATGATGGACTGGATAAAGAAAATGTGGTAAGTATACATCATGGAATACTATGTAACCATAAAAAGGAATGAGATCATGTCCTTTGCAGGGACATGGTTGAGGCTGGAAGCCATCATCCTCAGCAAACTAATACAGGAACAGAAAATCAAACACCACATGTTCTCACTCATAAGTAGGAGTTGAACAGTGAAAACACACAGACACAGGGAGGGGAACAACACACACTAGGGCCTGCTAGAGGTGGGAAGGGAGGGAGAACATCAGGACAAATAGCTAATGCATGCGGGACTTAAAACCTTGATGACAGGTTGGGCGCGATGTCTCACACCTGTAATCCCAAAACTCTGGGAGGCCAAGGCAGGCGGATCACAAGGTCAGGAGTTCGAGACCAGCCTGGCTAACATAGCGAAACCCCATCTCTACTAAACATACAAAAATTAGCTGGGCATGGTGGCATGGACCTGTAGTCTCAGCTACTCAGGAGGCTGAGGCATGAGAATCACTTGAACCTGGGAGGCGGAGGTTGCAGTGAGCTGTGATCACATCACTGCACTCCAGCCTGGGTGACAGAGCAAGACTCTGTTTCAATTAAAAAAAAAAAAAAAAAAAAAAAAAGCCTAGATGACAGGTTGATGGGTGCAGTAAACCACCATGGCATGCGTTTATCTATGTAACAAACCTGCACATTCTGCACATGTATTCCAGAACTTAAAGTAAAATAAAAATTAAAAAAAGAAAATGTAGGGTGTGTGTCTGTGTGAGTGTGGTGTGTGTGCGTGCGTAGATAAACCAATACATACATACAACCACAATATGAATGAACCTTTCATATACTACATAAAAGAAGCCAATAACAAAAGGACAAATACTGTACGATTCCATTTATATGAGGTACTAGACCAGGCAAATCCACAGAGACAGAAAGTAGAATAGAGGTTACTGGGGACGAGGGAGATGAGAGATGGGAATCAGTGTTTAATGAGTACACAGCCACTGCTCCAGATGATGAAAATGTTCCAGAAATGCACAGCGTGGATAAACATCGTTGTGAATGCACATAATGCCACTACACTATGTATACTTAAAAATGGCTAAAGTGGTAAATTAAAAAGAAAGATAACTGGCTGTTTAAAGAAAAATAATAACAATGTAGTGTGGGTTTACAACACACATAAAAGTAAAATGTGTGACAATAACAGTACATAGAACGGGAGGAGAGAAACACAAGTGCACTATTATTAAGTTCTTATACTTTAAGTGACATGGTGTAATATCACTTGAGGGGAGACTGTGATAAGTTAAAAGATGCCTACTGTAAACCCTAAAGCAATCACTAAAATAAGAAAACAAAGAATGATGGCTAATAAGCCAACAAATGAGTGAAAATGGAGCCATGAAATATCAAGAATCAAAAATGTAGCTTGATCCAAAGATTTCTCCCTTACAGAAACTTCATAGTAAAGTGCAGGAAATATTTTTTATCATCCAGTGAAAGATTAGGTTACTAAAACCTACTCAGACACATAATTAAATCAATGAAAATAAATAACAACAGCACTTACTGCCCAGACCGGTGATGTAAAACCCAGAATTGCAGCCTTAGCTCCATGAGCTACATAAGGAATAATATTTTCTCCCAGGCGTGTATCTCTGAACAACGCTCTAAGGATATTTAAAGCATGAACCTAAAACAAGAAGTTCGAAATTAATTGTGGGTTGAAAACTGTGGCAAATCTAAATCTAAACATATCCAATAGCACAGCCTCAAAACAAAATATTTACAGCTAAGTGCAAAACAAACCCAAAAGCTGATTCTCTGAAACAGAAATAAAACTCTGACAAGACTAACCAAGAAGAGAGGAGAGAAAAGGCACAAATACATAATAATATGAATGCTGAAGCGGACAGGACTACAAATAAATCAAATAATACATTTAAAATAATATTAAAGCAAATAAAAAATAATAGATAATCCTAATCTTAAGCTGTAAAGAGAAGACTCTCAAATTTCTAAGTCTAGTATAGCCTATCAAAACAAGATGAGGGAAAATGACAGCATCCACTGAAGTTAACATATATACACACATTAACTGCTCCTAAGCATATACTAAATGGAAATGTACGTGTTCATCATTCAGTATGTACAAGAATGTTCTTAAAAATGCTATTTTTAATACCTCAAATTAAAAACTATCCAAATGTTCATGAACAGTGGAAACTAAGAATCAATAGATTACATACAACATGGATGAAGATCAGAAACATAATGTTGACCAAAAAAACACATCGTGTCAAAAGTATGGTTTATAACGTTTTTAAACCATTGTTTCACCAGTCTGGGCAACAAAGCAAGACCCCTATCTCTACAAAAAATAAAAATAAAAAGACTGGCTGGGCACAGTGGCACACACCTGTAGTCCCAATCACGCGGGAAGCTGAAGCAATACCATTACTTGCACCCAGGAGTTTGAAGCTACAGTGAGCCATGATTGCACTACTCCACTCCAGCCTGAGTGACAAAACAAGATCCTGTATCTAAAATAAATGTAATAATAATAATGTATGATCTCATTTAGGTAAAACTCAAAAAGCAGATAAAACTAAAACTAGAGTGTTGGAAGTTAGGCTAGTGGCTACTCTTGGAGAGAACAGTATGGACTGGAAGAGAATAAGAGGGGGCTTGCAGGTGCTACAAATGTTCTATTTCTTGATGGCTGCAAAAGTGTGTTCACTTTGTGAAACTGTACTGAGGTACACATGATTTGTACACTTGTCTGTATGTGTACTATAATTCCATCAAAAGATGCACATTTAAAAAAACAGGACAGGGACAGCATGAAAAAGAAAAACCTACAGATGGAAAAAATAATATTAAATTGAAATATCAATACAATTCATGACATTTGCAAATTCTAGAAGAAAAGATATTTATCCCAAAGGATGAAAAAATATTCAATAAAATTCAATTTCCTTAATAAGATAATGGGTAGATTAAAAATTGCAGCAAATATCAGAAACAATATAAGGATGCCTGCTATCTCTCTTTCTATACCAAACTGCACTATAGGTTCCAGGAGCAAAGTACAATAATAAAAGACTAAAAATTAGAAAGTTAAAACAAATTTAGCATTGTTTGTCAAAGATATGATTATCCCTTTAAAAAAATCCAAAAGAATTTATAGATAAGTCATTTGCTATATTACAGCAAAATTCTGGTAGGTTGATGAATATAGGCACAATAATAACCAAAAAATTAACTGCATTCTTCTGCAACAGCAACAGATAACATAATTTTTAAAAAATACCATTCATAATTGCAAAACACTAAGATATTAGAAATAAATCTCAAAAATAGTCTATAAGACTTTTACGGGCAGAGCACGGTGGCTCACACCTGTAATCCCGGCACTTTGGGAATCTGAGGCAGGCAGACCACCTGAGGTCAGGAGTTCAAAACCAGCCTGGCCAACATGGTAAAACCCCATTTTTATTAAAAACAAAAACTTAGCCGGGTATGGTAGTGCATGCCTGTAATCTCAGCTACTCAGGAGGCTGAGGCAGAAGGACTGCTTGAACCCAGGAGGCAGAGGTTGCAGTGAGCCAAGATCATGCCATTGCACTCCAGCCTGGACAATGAGAGTGAAACTAGCTCAAAAAAAAAAAAAAAAAATGACTGTGGGAATTATTTTAAAAAATAATAAATGACATTAAATGATCTGAATAAATGGTGAAATGAGCCATGCTCATTAAAGATTCAATGTTTAAAAAGATACTTTTTCCAAAATAAATCAATACATTTAAATTCCAAACAAAAATCCAGAGGGCTTTTTATTGAGTTTAACAAACTAATTCTAATCTTTTTATGGAAGAGCAATGGGACAAACACAGCCAAGGTCATTCTGAAGGGAAATCAAAAAAAGAGATTCACCTTGCCAGATATTATAACTTTTTATAAAGACACAATAATTAAAATAGTGATTTTAGGACAGGTGTGGTGGCTCACACCTGTAATCCCAGCACTTTGGGAGGCTGAGGCAGACAGATCACTTGAGGTCAGGAGTTCAAGACCAGCCTGGCCAACATGGTGAAACCCAGCCTCTACTAAAAATACAAAAATTAGCCAGATATAGTGGCACATGCCTGTAATCCCTGCTACTCTGGAGGATGAAGTGGGAGAATAGCTTGAACCCAGGAGGTGGAGGTTGCAGTGAACCGAGATCATGCCACTGCACTCCAGCCTGGGCAACAGAGCAAGGCTCCGTCTCAAAAAAATAAAAACAAAAATAAAATAGTGGTTTTGCTCCAGGCACAGATTAATAGACCAATGGAAGACAGCACAGAAACAGAACCACCTATCTATGAAAATACACAATACAGGCAGTATAAATCAAGAAGAAAAGGATGTACTATATCAGAAATGTTTCTGTATTCATTATCCAAATGGCAAACATTAAATTATTTTATTTTATACATAAACAAAGACAAATTACAGGTAATATAAAGACTTGTATATACTCCAGCCTGGGTAACAGAGCAAGATCCAGCTGTAAAAAGAAAAACAATAATAAAAATAATATGGTTTCACTTACATAAAATTAGACAAAAAACACTTTAAAACTTTTAAAAGAAAATATAAAATATCTTTCTTGGTTGAGCACAGACGCTCACGCCTGTAATCCCAGCACTTTAGGAGGTCGAGGCCAGTGGATCACCTGAGGTCAGGAGTTTGAGACTAGCCTGGCAAACATGGCGAAACCCAATCTCTACTAAAAACACAAAAATTAGCAAGTATGATGATGGAAGTCTGTAATCCCAGCTACTCAGGAGGCTGAGGCAGGAGAATCGCTTGAACCTGGAAGGCAGAGGTGCTGCGAGCTGAGATCATGCCATTGCACTCCTGCCTAGGAGACAGAGAGAGACTCTGTCTCAAAAAAAAAAAGAAAAAATTATAAAATATCTTTCTGATCTTGGGGTTTAATTTCTGAAATAAGATCTAAATGTACAACCCATAGAGGGGAAAGCTGACATATTCTATTTTATTAAAATTTAAAATTTCTACATACTAATAGAGACCACAAGCAAAGTAAAAAGAGAAACCATAAATTGGGAGAAGATACGCATAATTCAAATAATCAAAAAGAAATCAGTATCAAGAAAATATTTTTGAAACAACAACAAAAATCCAACTCCTACAAAGCAAAAATGAAGGGACAAATAACCAATATTAAAGTAAGCAAAGTCTTTCAACAGATAATTCTCAGAAGTAAACCAAAAGGCTAATAAATATATGAAAAGATGTTAAAGCTAACTAGTAATAAGAAAAATGCAAAATAAAACTAGAAAATACCATTTCACCCTAAGTAGAAAGTCAAAAACTGATAATACAAAGGTGTTGGTAAGCAATGGAAATTATTATACTCTGCTGTTAGGAATATAAATTAGTTCAACCACTTTGGGGACAACACAACAGCATCGAATTTAATGTATGTACCTTAACCCTGCAATCCTACTGCTAGGTATATAACCTGGAGAAACATTCACATGTGTAAGGAGACACACAAGAATGTTTGTTTTAGCACTGTTTGTAATAGAAGAAAACCGGAAACAGCCCAAATGTCCATTCAAAGAAGAAGGTATGAAATGAAATAGAGTAAGATCAAATACTGTTCAGAAATGAAAATGAACAGGAGGAGAACGGAGCTTTCTAATCTTAAAATATAACGCTGCTAGACAAAACCAAAGTATAAAAAGTGTGGGTAACAACATTCATGTAAAAGGAGATAAAAGTAGGACAAAAATGCTTGGGAATGAGTATCACTAATTTGGGTTGTGATAACAGCTAAAGGGGAATAAAGGGGAATGAGAGGTGGAAGAATCCACAGCATAACTAACAGTCTCTGTAATGTTTAATTTCTTAAAACTGGAATTGGTTTCAAAGATGTTTATTATTCACTATACATCTCTGTATGCTGAAATATTTCAAAGATACATAATAAAAATAATAAAGAAATGAACCATGGGAGGGGAGAAGGAAAGCATATTATATACTAAAAAGCTTAGAAGATTGATCAGAGACAAAATTTTTAAATTTCACCAATTTCATAAAAATGATCACTAAAATGCCATTAATCAACTTGGAGAGGGGCAATAATTACCCAGCACTCATTAAAACCAAGCCCCATTATTTTTAGATGTTCTTATAAAAATAGCACAGGTTCAGCATCCCAAATCCAAAAATTTGAAATCCAAAATGTTCCAAAATCCGAAACCTTTTTGAGCACCAATCAACAACATGACATTCTAAGGAAATAGTCATTGGAGCATTTTAGATTTTCAGATTAGAGATGTTGACTCATTCAGTATAATGCAAATATGCAAAAATAAAAAATAAAAAAATCTGAAATCCAAAACATTTCTGGTCCCCAGCATTTCAGAAAAAAGATACTCAACATGAACTTTTTTAAAGTGTTAGTCTAGGAAAACAGAATCAATTATATTTTTTCACATTTCACTGAAAAATGTCTTGAAATAATCATTTTTGAAAGTTAATTAACAACATTTTAGTCAATGTTTTAAAGAAATAAGACATTTCATATCTGTGGGCACTGGCCACTATGGGCCATATGACTATGTTCCATATGACTGTGGAAAAGAATCCCCATTCTTTTCCACAGTCCACATTCTGGCCCATCGGCTCCCTTTAACACCTCCCACAGGCTCTGAAATAAAATCACATGTACTTATTGTACTTGATTGTAAACTTCAGCTCTCAATCTGTTCCCTGACCTAGCATGGTCCTTTACAGTTGGATAGGAGTGTCCTACTACAGAGCTGGGCACAGTAGCTCACACCTGTTATCCTAGCACTTTGGAAAGCCAAGGCAGGGAGATTCCTGAGGTCGGGAGTTCCGAAACCAGCCTGCTGGCCAGGCTGGCTGGTCTCAGGTGATTTGCCAGGTGTAGAGGCCCACGCCTGTAATCCCAGCTACTGGGGAGGCTGAGGCATGGGAATCGCTTAAGCCCAGGAGGTCAAGGTTGCAGTGAGCCAAGATGGCACCACTGCACTCCAGCCTAGGCAACAGAGTGAGTCTCTGTCTCAAGAAAAACAACAAAAAGAGTGTACTACTATGAAGCATTAAATGAGGAAGCCCAGACTATAACGTACAAGCAGTACTTGATAGGTATTAATATTTACTCCCTAGTGGTGAAGTGGGGCTATGAGGAGCGCTTTAACGTCATACATATAGGTAGTGGCTAAAAGGAACTAAATGTTAGTAAAATATAAACATCCCAAAACTTAGATACTACATTTAAAGGAAATTTTCAAAATGTACACAGACTCAAAGAAGCACACATGAAATTCTAAAGCGCTAGCATACACATTTTCAAATTTTTAGATGCAATAATATTATAAAATATCTTATATAAGCTGGATGTTTGCACCAGACTTTAAAAATTGTTTGTTTTGATTAATACATTCAACTAAAGCAATGATTTATTTTGTGGACGATAAAGACAAAAGAAAAACTATTCAAACAAGCTTATAATGTCTGTCCAATGTTCAAGAGTTCTTTATTGCCAGCCGACACTTTTTGTTAAAAAATAAAGCAAAATTTAAAACCACTGCAGGGTTTGTGTATTTCCACGATTACCTGGGGGACTGTGCTCTGTAAGTCATCTGCAGGCCCAGCCAAAGAGATTAACTCTTTCATTGTTATTTTCAACAAATCCATTTTGCCTTTCTTTGGTTCAGATGCCAACAGTGCCTATGGAAAATGTAAAAATTACAGCGTTCTTAGTTTTCATACACTTTTTTTGCTGCTTCCCTGGATCAATCTCAAAATGCAAAATCCCCTTAATAAAAACGTGGTTATCAAAGAAAGTTAATTAAGCCATGTGGCCCTCGGCAAGTGGTTTAACATCACAGTTTAACTTACAGATTCTTTATCTCTAAATTTGGGTGAAGGTGAAATCATGTCATCTCTAAGGTCATTTCCAGTTTGTTCATTAAATTTTACAATTCTAAAAGGCTAAAAAAAAAAATGACTCTTATTGACAACTCCTTAAGAGCCCTAAGTAGATGGCAGTTCTCAGATACAGTAAACAAATCAGTTTTAGTAACAAATTCATCCAACAAGAAAATTCTCTTTACTTAAAAAACAAAAAAAATCTCTGGATTAAATTTCTTGTAAGAATGTTAAGGCTCCCTGAAGATTAAGCAGTTAGTTAATTCTTCAGAAAAGAATCATTACTTGGAGGAGTAGTCAAATCAAAGCATTTGAAACTCCATGGAACCAAAAGAAATACTACAGCCGGGCGCGGTGGCTCAAGCCTGTAATCCCAGCACTTTGGGAGGCCGAGGCGGGTGGATCACAAGGTCAAGAGATCGAGAACATCCTGGTCAACATGGTGAAACCCTGTCTCTACTAAAAATACAAAACATTAGCTGGGCATGGTGGCGCGTGCCTGTAATCCCAGCTACTCAGGAGGCTGAGGCAGGAGAATTGCCTGAACCCAGGAGGCGGAGGTTGCGGTGAGCCGAGATCGTGCCATTGCACTCCAGCCTGGGTAACAAGAGTGAAACTCCGTCTCAAAAAAAAAAAGAAATACTACAAACACCAAAGAGGCCCTATATTTGAATTTTTCAGTAGCTTCTTATTTACTTTATATCTAACACTTTGCAAATATCCAATAAACACAAAAATAGGGTATTAAACCACTTGAGAAAACAAAAAGGAATGAGGTACTAATATATATTACAACATGGATGAACTCTGGAAACATTGTGCTAAGTGAAAGAAGCCAGACACGAAAGATCACATATTGTATGATTCCATATATTTGAAATGTGCAGAATGGGCAAATCTATAGAGCTGGAAGGTAGATTAGTGCTTGCCTAGGGCGGAGTGGCAGGGGCAGAGAGAAATGGGAAGTGACTGCTAATGAGTATGAGAGGTTTCATGGGTTGAAGCTCTAACGCAAAATAATGGCTGTACAGCTCTGTGAATATACTAAAAACCACTGAATTGTACACTTTAAAGGGGTGAATATATAGTATGTAAATTATATCTCATTAAAGCTGTTTAAAAAAATCACTTTATTCACATTCTCAGACTCCCTTCTTCCATATCTACTTTTCATGTTTATAGCTACAGGCTCCCAAGAGTGAAAGTTTCAAAGTAGTCAGCTTCTTCTGAAGCATTTGAAATCTACAGAAGAGGAAAATAAAGACATACAAAAAAATAGTTTGGTTTAGAAGAAATTTCTCATAGTTTATTTATGCTCAGATAACATATTTTTTAAATGACTTCAAAAAAACTTCATGTCTATATTGAACATAATTTTTACTAAGTCTACACAAAAGGTAAACTCATAAACTATGTAGACAGTTCTTTTCCACACCCAACACTACACAGATTTCCACCAAAACAGAAATATAACTTTATTAGTAAGTCACACTAAGAGAAATAAAGACTCTCTTTAAGCAGGTATTTCTTTAAATTTAGACTTCGTTCAATTAAAATAAAGTGAAAAGCTACATGCAATTACTGAAATGTCTTCAGGGAACCCTGGCTTTTTTCTCCCAAACAGCTGGGTAAAGTTATGGCATTCTTGCCAAGGCTAGGGTAAGAAAGTGCACCTTCTAATTACTCACTACAACCAGTACTTAGTACAAGCTGGGCACCAGAGCTGAAAAAAGCACACTGCACAAATATGCAGTGAGACCTTGATGTTGTCTTAACATCTGATCACAGACAGACAAATGACATGTAAAAACCCAAGGTCAGAGTGAATTATGGGAAGGAGAATGCGCTACACTGATCTAGAATGGGTCAGATCAGATAAAAGTTGACTTATGAAGGTCACCAAAATCTGTAGAGCAGAACAACTTCAATGATCTTGTCACCAAAAAATCCTAAAGAGACTTTAGGAATTTAAGGGAGGAGTAAGAAAGAGAAGGAAAAAAACGTAGGGGCATGAAAAAAACCAGAGACTTCATTCCATTTATTTTCAGTGCTTTTATATACCACTGCATTACTGGATTTAATCTTACTATATTAAACAAAGGCCTTTCAGGATGGGGTCTGATTTAGTATTATGAAGACACTGGTTTTTATTCTTTGGGTTCATGAAGGTAATAGTCTTAATTTCTAAATAAAATATTTTCCCAGTGGGCGTGGTGGCTCACGCCTATAATCTCAGCACTTTGAGATGCCAAGGTGGGCAGATCACGAAGTCAAGAGGTTGAGACCATCCTGACCAACACAGTGAAACCCTGTTTCCACTACAAATTCAAAAAAATAGCTGGGCCTGGTGGCATGTACCTGCAGTCTCAGCTACTCGGGAGGCTGAGGCAGGAGAATTGCTTGAACCCAGGAGGAGGAGGTTACAGTGAGCCAAGATCGTGCCACTGCACTCCAGCCTGGGACACAGTGAGACTACGTCTCAAAAAAAAAATTTTTTTCCCCCTATCAACAGCCATATCTAAATGTGCTGATATGGAACAATCTTTAAGGTATACTATTAAGTGAAATCAAAGACCAAACAGTATACATAGTATGTTTTCATATATGTTGAAAAGGAAAACGGACTCGCACACACATATTCTCATATGAAGAGAGTGTCGGGAGTCAGGCTGCCTGGGCTCAAGTCTTAACTCAGTTCTTACTGTCTCTGTGGCCTTTGGCAAGTCACTTAACTTGCCTAAACCCCAGTTTCTTCATCTGGAAAACATGGATGATGATAGGGTACAGGAAAGGAGTTAATGAGGTTATGTATGTGAAATAATCACTAATAAATGTTAGCTACTATTATGATTATGATTATTGTATGGATGGATGTTTTATAGAAGAATTGAAAAGAAAATGTTAACACTGGTTGCCTACAGAGAGTATTGAAGGTCTTGAGATGAAAGGAAGACTTTTTTTTTTTTTTTAAATAAAGTGGGGTGCTGGGGCAACATGTGCATTTCCTGGAAGTGAGCAATGAATGTACCACGGTGATGTCTGCCTGCTTAATACACAGACAGAAATCTATACCACCCTCTGTTTATACTACAAGATTGACCTTTTAGAGGGTTTGTTCCAAGAACAGATCTTGTCACAGGAACATACCGTCCCCACATTAAAACAAAGCCACAAATGCTATGTTGCTGAAAAGACAGAAATGTCCTTTATGTAATATACTCACATGTCAAACAGGTTAGGATATACTAAGATCAAAAGACAAATATAAACAAACAGCTAGGGTCCCACAGATAAGTACCTGTATATAGAAAGGAATTCCAGCACTGCGCCTTGTAGCACAGAGTTTAGATGAAGGATCACTGCATTTAATTTCCTCTAAAACACTCCATAGCCACTGCTCCGGCAGCTTTTGCAGATCCCCATTTGGGCACCTAAAAGGCATATATAATCAAACATTTGGAATTAGGTATCAAAGTTAAAAGTATAAACTACTGATGTACATTTATACTGTTAGGAAATATTCTTATGTTCTTATGTTCTTATATTGAAAAGTAGGGGTGAAACTAAAAAATGTCTCACTTATACTTTTCTCCTACTTTCCTCTTTATTATGGGTCTTAAGATCTAAAAATTTCATTTCATTTCTTGCAACTGCAGTGTTTAAAGCATGTGTCTTGTGTGCAAAATAAATTTTAATACGTAGGTTTGCAACCACGCTCAAAATGTTCTGAGAAAGGTTGATCATGCTCTCACAGATATTTCATACACTACAACTCAAGACTTACAACAAAGAAGAATATAACTTTATGGTTTACTATAATTTATGTTCCATGTTTATAGGGGTTACATATATTCAAAAAAACAAATTTTAAACTGTGCTTTAGTAATCATTGTAATCTCTCTCAAAATGAGGCCTACCACAAATAAAATTTTCGACTAGACCCTCTGGGAGAATTAAAGCAATTTACCTGGGATGAGGCATAAAAAGTTTTGAGGCTATTTCAACATTACATCAATGAGCTTCTGGATTATTACATTAAGTGTTATCTTGGAGTGCTCAAGAACATTTAATTTTTAGAAAATTTTTAAATGTATGCCCTACTAGACTATATAACATTGCCCAAGAAATGCCAAATTCAGTGGTAGGTGGACACAATTATCTTAGGAAGATAGTATCTGGTATTAACAGAAATTAATATATGAAAAGGAACAGATAAAGTCTAAAGGAAAAACACCCTTTTTTAAGTTGATGAAGAAATGCTGCAGAAAGATAACCGATTTCCAATTTATAGTGAGAATTACATCTCTTAAGAACACATTTGGGATTTTTTTTCTTTATTCTAGTTTGGTGCAAAATAGGTAACTTCAGTTACTGACTAAACATTCTAAATGGCAACTCAGATTCAGCTATATGTTTCACATAGAACAAAATATATAAATGCTACTAGGCATTTTTAAAAGTTTGACATGGACCTAAAAAATATTATTTCAGCCATAAATGTTACAATTACATCTCCCTATTCCTAGCAGGCTCTGTGATTCTAAAGGTTTTAGCATGTCTTAAAATCCATCACTTCACCCCTGCCTCTTCAACACTCCTGTCCTCAGCCACCAGAACCAGCTATCAAAACTCTCAACCACTAGATTAAAAGAAATTCAGAAACCTAACAACCAAATGCAGTGTGTGAACCTTGCTTAGAACTTGATTTAAACAAATGAAATGTTAAACAGATACTATAGAGTACTGTTTTCTTTTCTTTTTTTTTTTCCTCACTTTACTCTTCTATAAAATGAAGGTTATTGAGAGGATTGAGTCTGTTCTTCTGTCTAATAAATTGTTAATGGTCATTTTCTACAATCATCTGTTATTACGAGAAAAGCAAGTATTAAAAGAGTTTCAATTGAACAGAGAGAGATGCAACAGATGAGTTTCCATTTTGACAGGACATCTCCCTACACATACAATACAATTTAATATTAATAATATGAAAAATATACAAATATAAACCCCAAAACCAGCTGAGTTCAAAAACAAGATAATCATCTGGGTAAAAATGAAAAGAAATACAAAGTAGTGGGTGTGCTGATACCAGAGACCCACAGGGTTACAGATTTAGAAGCAGTAGTGGCAGCCAAAGAATTTCAGCAGCCTCATCTCTCTTGAAAAGAAGATGAAAAAGGTCTACTGCCAGAGCTGCCTGAGGCTGTAGCAGTAGGAAAAGCCATGGGCACAGGGGGCCTCTTAATCAGGCTGACTACTAACTCAGTGACTAGATCTATGATAGCCCCAATTTCACTGTGGGGTGGGAGACCCAAAATGCCACTACGTAATCTAGTTCCTCTGACAGAAAGAGCCTAGAAAGAGATCAAGAAAGAAAACAAAAGGCTCCCATCATAGCCAGCAGGCCAAAATTCAAAATTTAGAAGTAAATTTTATATTAAGAAAGACAATAAAAAAAATCAGTAATTATAACATAGATTCACTCCACATAAACTAATTTTATGGAACAGTCTGATAAAGACCTTAAATTACTATGTTTAGGATACTGAAGCAATAAATAAAGGATAACTTCTATTTAAGGAGAGTAACTGGGCATGGTGGCTCATGTCTGTAGTCTCAGCAAGTCAGGAGGCTGAGGCAGGAGGATCACTTGAGCCCAGGAATCCAAGGCTACAGTGAGTTATGATGGCACCACTGGACTCCAGCATGGGTGACACAGACCCTGTCCCTTAAAAAATAAATGAAGAGCAAGAAATCATGAAAAACAAGCCATGCTGTAAGAACAGGCTTGTATAAAAATACAAAAGATCAGAAATATCGCAAATGAAAGTATACTTTCAGCCAAGCGTGGTGGCTCACGCCTGTAATCCCAGCCCTTTGAGAGGACAGGCAGGCAGATCACTTGAGCCCAGGAGTTTGAGACCAGCCTGGGCAACATGGTGAAACCCTGTCTCTACAAAAAAATAAAATAAAATTAGCTGGGCATGGTGGCACTTGCCTGTAATCCCAGCTACCTGGGAGGCTGAGGTGGGAGGACTACTGGAGCCCAAGAGGCAGAGGCTGCAGTGAGCCAAGATCATGCCAAGGCACTCAAGCCTGGGTGACAGAGTGAGACCCTGTCTCAAAATAAATAAATAGACAGACAGACAGACAGACAGACAGACAGACAGACAGACAGATAGATAGATAGAGATAAGATGAACTCTAAAGAATTCATGACTTAGAAGATACAGTTTTCTGGGAAATTTACCCAAAACAGAATGAAAAAAACATAAAATATATATGTGTGTGTTTATACATATGATAATTCCACATCTAGACATAGCATAGCAAAACTGTGATTAATAAAAAAACTTAAAAGCCATAAGTGAGTAAAGAAAATAGGAGATTTACAAAGGAATATATGTTATACCAAAGACAAGTTTCTCATTGGCAATAACAAAAGCACTAAAGGAAAATAACTGTCCACCAGAATTGTATACCCCATAAAAGTACGTTCAAAAGCATAGGTAAGAAAAAGACAGTCTGAGATATAGAAAGAGTAAGTCTGCCTCCCAGAGACTCTCACCAAAAGAAATTCTAAAGGATGCACTTCAACAAAGTATAAACCCACAGTAGTTTCAATGGGGTGTCTACTAGACATACCAAATTTAACATGCCCCAAACTAAACTCCTGATCTTCCTCCAAAAACCTACTCTACCCACAGTCTTGCTGATCCTAATAAAAGAATAACATATCGATCTCTTCAGGGGCTCAAGCCAAAAACTTCGTAGTTATCCTCTCTCTCTCAAATAGCAAATCTTATCTGTCAACAGACCTTGTCTGCTGTATCTTCACATTATGTCCAGATTCAGATCACATTTTACTATCTCTACCACTTTCCAAGTCATCACTATCTCTTTCCTGTAGTATAGCAATATTGTAACCCTGTAATCGGTCCTTCTGTTTTCACTATTACAGTCTATTATCAACACAGCAGTAAGAGTTATCCTTTTAAAAGACCAGATCGTGTCACTCCTCTGTTCACAAACACTCTAATGGCTCCCCATTTTACTCAGAGTAAAAGCCAGTGTCTTCACACAATGTCTTAAGCTGTCTAGTCCTCATAACTTCTCTGATCTCATCTATAACTCTTTCCCATGCTCACACTACTCTAGTCATAAATGGTTAACCTGATGTACCCTAAATACCTACCCTAAGCCCATACCTCTCAGGACTTTTGTACCTAACATTCTCTCTGCTATGAATGCTCTTCCTCCAGGTATTCTCACTGTGATTGTACAACTGCTAATTTTAGTATTCACTATCCCTTCTAGTACATGCAATATTTCACACTAATGTTTAAAAATTGGGTAAAATAAGGGGGTAGATGAGAGAGACGCTAAATAATTTGTTCAAGGTTACATAGCAACTAAATTTGCTCAAGGTTACATAGCAACTAAGTGGCAGAGAGAGAATTAAAACGTATACTGACACCAAAGACCTTGCCTCATAAAAAGACATTATTTCAATGTGCCTGCCCTAAATGCTCAGGTCTGGCTCATGACGAAGATACTATCAACTCTCTATTGTTTGTTTTAGTGGATTTCACTATTTCATTTCTAAAGGATTCTATGAAGTACCTAGTAGTTGCTTTGCACTATATTACACCTTAAAACAGAACTGTAAAATAAAAATTCCGAAGGACACATAATTAACAAAATGTTTTCACATGGTTTTGGAATGTATTACCAGATAATATTATTTTTAAGACATTATCTTCCTCAATCATGTTTTATTCAGGTTACTTTTCAGATTGATTTCAATCCCTGAACATCTATCATTAGGGTGGGGGGGTTAAAGTATTAATAGTTCTAAATGAACTGGATGGCATGAACGGAGAGCTAACTAGTAAATTAAAATCTCTATGGAAAAGCCACTCAGTGGATAACCTGTCTGTGACTGACTTGAAGTGAATTGTGTCTCATTTGTTTTTGAGGTACTCCAACTCCCTTGAGGAACTGGGGAAGTTTATTACTATTAATAAACTGTTTCCTTATATTAACTAAATGATTCATGGTAGCCTAAAGAAATTACTTCACCTGCAAACACAAAGCAATTAATTTCACATTTAAACATGAAGTACATTTAAAGCTAATATATTGAAGCAAAATTCCCAGAAAAGTATCAAGACTCAAAGTGCCAGGAAGATAATTATGCATAACTTCAACTGAGTAAGGGTAAGCCTCTGCCAATATCTATATTTACCAAACAATAATTTACTTTTCAAGCACAAGAAGGAAGAAAATCCTTTCCCTTTCCCATAAACACAGACTTTTACTTTGTTAGGTTTAAGAACAAAGTGGCAGCTTCGAAAGATACTTTCTGGGAACAGAAACTTTATGTCCATTTATTTTAAACATTCATGAAGTTCCTCATTTTTTCATCCAGTCTCCTCCCCGCTTCTATGCAACTCTATCACACACACATGTATATGTTATTTGTTCATAATCTTAAAGCGACCTACTAGGGTCCACAAATATTAATGTTTGTACAATTTCCAAGATACCTTCTATTTTTATATCCATGTGTTTAGAGACTGTCAGAAAACAAAAAGATTCCCAGAGAGCACAAAATCCAAACTCCTCATCCTGGCTCACAAAGCCCTATGTATTTGGACAATCTCATTAAACCTTCATCTTATACCATTCTGTTCTTCTTTTTTTTTTTTTTTTTTTTTTTGAGATGGAGTCTTGCTCTGACGCCAGGCTGGAGTGATCTCAGCTCACTGCAACCTCCGCATCCTGTGTTCAAGTGATTCCCCTGCCTTAGCCTCCTGAGTAACTGGGACTACAGGCACGCTGCACTATACCTGGCTAGTTTTTTGTGTTTTAGTAGAGATGGGGTTTCACCATGTTGGCCAGGATGGTCTCGATCTCCTGACCTCATGATCCACCCGCTTTGGCCTCCCAAAGCGCTAGGATTATAGGCATGAGCCACCACACCCGGTCCATTCTGTTCTTTAATACACCATGGACTTTGGCACTAGCGGTTCTCATTGCTTGGAAAGCTCTTCTATAGAAAGCTGCTGCTTCTTGCCATTCAGGCCTTGGCTGAAATATTACTTTAGTCTAGTAAGAAAAAATCTTCCTTATCACCAAACTTTATCACATAAAATACATATTGCTAGCAAATCATTATTTTCCACATCTCCATGTATCAAGGACACATTCCTTCTTGTTTACTTCTCTATTCCCAGCACCTATAACAGGGCCTGGCACCCTACAGGGAGCTCAATAAATATTTGTTGAATAAATTAATAACATATAATTTACTAACTCCATTGAGTATAGTATTCTAACAAACCAGGTTGACAAAGAAAGAGGATGTAACAACTAGAAAAGAAAGTATAATCAAAAATGTTTTCCAGTGAGAAGAACTGTTAGTGCCAGCAGCTGATTCCGCTGCTTAGCTTCCTATAACAAGTACAAACACATTCAGCAAATCTCCACCTATCAGGGTGACAGTATTCATACAGGATTATTTCCTACTGAAATCCTCAAACAGACTATCAAAATCAGCTCTATTAACCTGTTTGCTACCCCAAGAGATCATTTTTCTCTTCAAGATCCAAGAACAAAACCAAGTACAGGGTTCAAAAGCAAGTACAGTTCAGGTTCATGAAAAGTGCTATTTAACCTATGTACACTTGTGAACATGAAGTAGAAACTACGTTTCATATAAGCAATGTCTCTGAGTGTTAACAACAGTTATAAAATTTAATTCAAACTGGTAACTTTTTCCTTTCTTTCTTAAGGCTCTTTAGGAGATCTCCTCCAGGCCCATAGCTTCAACTATTTCCTCTGCCTGGCTGACTTTCAAATACATACCTCCAACTGGAGTGACCAACTGTCCCTATTTGCCTGGGACTAAGGGATTTCCCAGAATGCTGGACATTCACTGCTAAAACACTGGGGGAGTCCCAGGTCATGCTATCTACAGCCTAGGCCCCTCTGCCAATCTCCTGACCAGTATTTCCAACTGTCTGCTATTTGCTAGGCAGCCACCCCACACTACCTGAAACTCAGCATGTCTAAAGCATTAGCTTCCCTCCCTCCCATCATGCCCTTCTTGTCTTGCTTTCCTTCATTATTGGCGTTAATTATTCTTCTCATCTACTAGGACAGACAATTCAGTGAGTGGATCTTTTTCTTGGTCTTTAACGTTTATCTTGTAAATTATTTGACTTACTTGTCTAATCCCAAAGATTAAAATGCTAGGTTGAAAGTTCCTCTAACAATAAGGTCCATGGTTTACCAATATTGTTATCCTACATATAACGCCTACCTATCACAATTCCTTACAGAACGCAATAATCAATAAACTTTTGTTGAACTGCTAATCTCTGAAACACTATGAAATTCCAGAAAAACATTTAGATTCTAGCGCTGTCTCAATCACTAACTACATGTGTGGCTATAGATTAATCACTTGATTTCTCAGTGCTTAAGAATGAAAATAAAATTATAAAAATGCTTTGAAAGTTCAATGAAAATTCCCTGTGTTATAAATAGAGAAGGAAATGACTCTAAAATACATAAATACCCAAAGTTCCTGATGAGAATGTCCCCAAAATGCCTCATCATGGTCTCATACAATCCTTAGTCCCTTGTTCAAGTCCTCACATCCCTCTCTTAGTTCCACGGAGTTGAATGTTTCCTATTTAGACTCTGGTAATTACGTCTAGGTTAACAGTAACTCTGGTCTACCATATCATATTCTCAATGGTCAAAGAGAGCTCAATCAAACACAGCATCTGGCACACAGTAGACGTTTAAGAAATCTTTTGTTGAATAATTAAATAAGGAGCAACTAGTGCTGGTGCCAGCTGGCACACATTAGTTATGCCTGCAGGTAGGCATCAAATTGACAAACCAAGTATAGAAAGGGAGGAGGTGGAACTGCAAGTCTTCTCAATGGTGAGGTCACTGAGCCTATAAAAAACAGAATACAGTTCTGACTATTCAATGAACCTTCTGTGTGCTCTCCAGCAAGGAGCGATTTCTTTATAAGGAAGTGATTTCAAAACTCCAGGGTTGCTGGTGTTTATGATAATGAGGGAATTGAAAGGTAAAAATGAAACCATGCAAGGTTCCTAAGAACAATACAGCAAACCCTAGTTGTTTGTTTTGGTTCTTCATCACACAATCCAGGGGCTAGCAAGGATATAAAAAGAAAGATTCTGGGGTGAAACAGTCCTTGGTTCTTTCAGCCAACTTCATGTAGTCACCAACCACAGCCATGGGGAATTCCAAAGTCCTGCTTTTGTTAGTGAATACCTTTCCACTAAATAAGCAGACATCCTCTTTGTCTGAAGGCTTTTCTGTTTTATTTGACTATCTTGTCAAATTGATATAAAATATACAGTGTCTTTAGCCTCTGTCTACATTGTAAAATTGCAACTTTCTTAAAAGGGGTTCAAGGTTCACCATAAACAATTCAATAACACAAAATGTTATTAATCTACAAAATATAGCCAGATGCAGTGGGTCATGCTTGTAATCCCAACACTTTGGGAGGCCTACGTAGAAGGATCTCTTGATCCCAGGGGTTGGAGACCAGCCTGGGCAACATGGCACAAGCCCATCTCTTAAAAAAAAAAAAAAAATTAGGTGGGCATGGTGGTGCACACCTGTAATCCCAACTACTTAGGAAGCTGACGTGAGAGGACTGCTTGAGCCCAGGAGGTTGAGGCTGCAATGAGCCAATATCACACCACTGTGTTCCAGCCTAGGCAAAAGAGCAAGACCCTATCTAAAATATTTAAACATACATATGCACACATACACATACATACACACACATGCACACACACACACACACACACACACACACATACATATATAACAACAAAAACAGTTTACCAGTTCTCAAGGAAGCTTACTAAAGATGTATCCAGCTTCCCTCAGTCTTTCATATCTGAAATCCTGACTTTCCCAATCAGAAACTAGAAAGCAGCACTGTATACAGAGTAGAAATTCTTAGAGGGAGGGAGGGAGGGAAGAAAGAATGTAGGGAGGGAGAAAGGGAAGGAAGGAGGGAAGGAAGGAAGGAAGGAAGGAAGGAAGGAAGGAAGGAAGGACAAAAAAGAGGTAGGGAGGGCCGGGCATGGTGGCTCATGCCTGTAATCCCAGCACTTTGGGAGGCAGAGGCAGGTGGATCACCTGAGATCAGGAGATCAAGGCCAGCCTGGCCAACATGGCAAAATCCTGTCTCTACAAAAACACACAAAAAAATTAGCCAGGCATGGTGGTGTGCTCTTGTAATCCCAGCTACTCGGGAGGCTGAGGTGGGAGAATCACTTGAACCCTGGAGGCAGAGACTGCAGTGAGCCAAGACTGCACCATTGCATTCCAGCCGGGGCAACAGAGCAAGACTCTATCTCAATCAATAAAACACAAGAAAAAAAAAAAAAAGGGAGTTTTGTTGCTTTTTGTCCTTTGTTCAGTGCTAAGTGCTATGGACTAAGCCCCTACTAAAAGTAACAGAAATGAATAGGTCAGGCTATAGCTGGTATTTTCAGGCCTTTGCATTGTCTTAAGCAGATCACTGAAGCAAATTATTGTTCCATAAACAGATTACGCCAACTTCTATCCACAGAGCTATCTCACTCCTACTGGGTAAGTCTTCTAAGATAAGCATAAAACCCACAGACTAAAATCAAATTACCTCAGCTGTATACCCAACTAATTGGTCATTAGACTATTTTGTACCAATAAATCCAATTCCCTGACTACAAAGTGGCTTTCCAATGGCTTCATCTATCCAACTACATGTAGTAGCACAGAGCTATTTTTAACTTATGTAAGTATTAACTGAGAAATGTCACCTTCATTTCCCAAACTCTTTCAGTATGATTATTTTTTTCTAACTTAGAGTATTTCCCAATCGCTAATTATTCCATAAGCTAAATTCCCCAGTCCATTCAATCTTTGGTCAAGTATTATATTTATTATTTCAAGGTACATGTTTATTATTTCAATGAAACTAAACACTAACAGATGTGTGCAGGAAGGTTGTGTGCATGCACGTTTTAAAAAGGGAACATAACCCTGAAGTACAAGGAAACTTTAAGCCTGAAAAATGATTTGTCCAAATGAAATCCTGTTAGAAAGCTACATATCAAGAGAAGCCATCTTAACCTCCCTCATCACTATTATATATTATTGAGGCTTACTGCAGGCTAAAACATTAGGGGGCTATTTTGAAGACTTAGCTGCAGGCACAGGCGATAATAACAATGATCAAATATAAATTGAATTACCAATCAGAGGGCCATGGGGAAAACGGCAACATACAGTGGATTAAAAGAAGTGGTTGGAAGATGTACCAGATAGTTGGTTCTCTCAATTATTTAACATAATCAATCCCTAAGATCTAGGAGAAAAAAACACTAAAAATAATTCTAAAACTTTACTTAAAAAGCTGGCATAGAGGTTACTCACTGAGAACAAAGTATCTCTGCTATTGTGTCTAAATGACAAAGTGTTATTATGAAAACTTTAAATGAGTGTTCAAATATTAAGAAAAAATGGTAATATCTGACTCAACTACTACAGTAGGCTTAAAAATGAAAATAAAAATGCAGGAGTCACTAACAAATCACAAACCAAAGACACAAAGACAGAATTTATACATCAAGACATTCTAGTTTTCTCCAAATTCTTTTAATCCACAACAGAAATGGGAAATTAAAAAGATTTTCTCTCTATAAAGAATGTGACTCCCAGGCTGGCTCATCCCTTAGTTATTCTTTATTTAATTATTATTCATATTTCCAATAAAATTCATAGGACACTCAGTGAGAAATAAGTGTCTTATTTAGACACATTTGCCAACTGAAATATAAATAAAAGTTTAGATTGGGCCTGGTGGCTCATACCTGTAATCCCAGCATTTTGGGAGGCCGAGGCGGGGATATTGCTTGAGCCCAGGAGTTTGAGACCAGCCTGAGCAACATGGCAAAACCCCGTTCTCTACAAAAAGTACAAAAATTAGCTGGGCGTGGTGGCAGGCACCTCTAAGTCCCAGCTACTTGGGAGGCTGAGACAGGAAGATTGCTTGAACCCAGGAGGCAGAAGTTGCAATGAGCCAAGATTGTGCTATTGCACTCTAGCCTGGGCAACAGAGACAGATTCTGTCTCAAATAAATAAACTATATGAAAAATAAAATTTACACAAAATTGTATATTCTTTCATCTAAAGTTGAGTAACTTTTCCCCCAAATCTTACATATTATATTCGGCATTTATTTCTTGCTCAACTGCATATTCTTTAGAAACTTGGTCTTTCGTTCTCCTGAAAGGTAGAATAAATTATTTTTGCACTATTATATTTAAATTGCTTATTAAAAGTTTTCTGTTGAATTTGAATCATAGTAGCTATAATTAACTGATGAAAGTTTAAATACATATTTAAATGATTTCTCTCCACTGTAATTGTTGATGTCCATGAGTCAGTACTAGTATGTTATGACAAAAACTGCCAAATGTCCCAATTTAATTTTTTCAGGCCAATAATGTGAAAATAATTATAATTACTGCAATAAATAGCTATAGATTAAGCTACATTTCAACAACTAAAGCAATTCGATTATTTGAAGAGTAAGACAACATCAAGCACTCACAAATCTCCCTTCTAGATTTAGAATTATAATCAATGATTTTGTCCCCTTATAGTTAAGTTTATAACTTATGGTTGGACAAATGAAAGTTAGATTCCCAATTTAACATCCTAGTTTAGAATTCTGTTCATTTTCATTGGAAGAACTACTTCAAATAAGATCATAGAAAGTAAACAAGCAAATATGAATGTCACCAGAAACTTGAATTTAGAGTTTTATGACATTAATAAACTTAACCATGCCAATCAAATGCTTAGACAAGTAATTATGCACAGGCAAGCAATTATATTTTTTAAGGAGAATATGAATATTTCACTTACTTCTAAATAGAAAGTACTATATAAGAAAGTCAGATTACAGAAAATTAACACTACTTGTGTGTTATGTGTGTTGCAAGTGTTGCTTACAAAAGATTCCCAGAAAAAATAATAACATCTCCATTCCTATTTATTCTTAGATGATTGTTTAATAGTGCAGTCAGTTTACATTCGAAGACATTTTGCATAATCCTATTAAAAACCTATTCAAACAATGTGGCTCATGTTTAACTCTTCAGTTATGTATCCATTAATCATCTTTAAGTGCTTCCTTCCTTACCACAGCTGTAGTTCAAGAGGTGGCCAGCAGTTGGCCTCCATTTCTGTGGATTTTCATGAATGCCCAGATTTCTCTTTGCAAACTTTTTAAATGTTGTATGCCTAAACAACTTTTTCATAACTTAAGAGCTTATAAAATGCTTTCAAAAGGACTCCAAAAGAAACAAATTTTCTTTTAAAAATAAAAACCAAACAAAAGAAAGCCACACACACTGTTAAGATGTTCTCTGCAAAACATTCTGTTCAGCAGATTTGAAATGTCTCTAAAGGGATCAAGAACTACTTAGTTTGAAAGCAACAGTTGAGAACTCATAAAAGGATAGCCAACAGTAACAGCCATGAGAAAATCTTTAAAGAAGATTAGGAGTGGCTAAGATACCAGGCATTGGGCCTTCCCTAGTCTCCCCACTCCTTTTATTTGGAATGCCTTCAACTGTACCATTCAACCACAGTTGTTCAAAAGCCTCTGTCCTTAGTCCTCTGTTCTTTTTTCCTTTCATGCTTTCCCCCAAAGACTGCAATCTCACTATGATATTTTTTGGAGACAATTCACAAATTCACATCTCTGTTTCTGTTACATCACCCAAACTAATCCTCTAACTTAAATATTTTCACCAGGGTATGCCATCATTATTTCATACTCAGGACATAAAAAACAAAAAAAATTGTTCATCTTTATCAAACCATTCCCTCTTTCAACTTCCTTGGTTTTGTTAACCCAAATCAATCCCCTTTGTCTGGTGACCATGACTCAGAATCACAGAAACTAACCTCCACTACTCACATTCAGTTGGTTTATGTGGCAGACAGCATTTTTCAAAAATGGCCACCACAATACCTCCAATGTACATATACTTCTACAATATGATCTTGCCACTTTGCCATCAAAAGGTGGGCTGAATCCAGGCTGGCCCTAAGATGCACTTATAATTAAAGGAATGTGACTAAAGCAATGCAGTGAGACTTCCAAGGCTAAGTCAGAAAAGATCATACAGCTTCTGGTTGGTTCTCTTGTAATACTCCCTCTGGGGGAAGCATGCTGCCATATAAGAATTTTAACCCCAAGACTGCCATGCTAGGATGAGAGGCTACATGTAGTCCCAACTGGCCCAGTCTTCTAGATAGTCCCACCAAGGTACCACAAATGCAAGTGAAGCTGTCTTAGATCCCTTGTGACCAGTTCGTCTGCCAGCTTAATGCCACCAATTGAACTCAATAAATACCCTAAGGAGAAGAATCACCCGGCTGAGCCCTGCCCAAATTCTTCAGATACAAAATCATAAATGTAATAAAATATGTCCATAGCTTTCCTTCTAAGTATACAATACATCATGGGAGGAGTTGTTACTAGCTACGTGGGGCCAAAAGTTAACTAAAACCCCACCTTTGTCTCTATTCCCAGAGCCATCACCGAAGAGGAAGCCCTCATCACCTCAGGTATACTTTGTTATAACTGATTCCAGGCTCTCCTTATTATAATCTGTCATTACAATCTATCTAACCTAACATTTCCAACCAAAAAACTACTTTTATATGCCAGCCCCACAACCAACATCAATCTCACATTTTACATTTGTGGGAAATTCTATAATGCAAAGAGGTCTTCATAAATATTCCTTTTATTTGATTCATACAACAAAAGCCAGAGATCTGTCAATAAGGCAAATAATCTCTTCCTTAAAGATGAAGAAGTCAAAGGTTAGGGAGGTTAATTTTTGTACAATCTCATTGCCAATAAATGGAATGAATACACACAGAACTAAGAGCCTAAGTCACAGATAACTGCTATTCCTCCATTCTACGACACTGCCTACGAGCTATTTCAGAGTAAAACTATTTGATGTCTCTCTCCATCCCTGCTACAGTAAATCTATTTCCAAGATACTCTATAATTTGGCCTCGACCTATCAACTTGCCTGGTATTTCATACCAACCCCACCACTATAGGAAGGTTGGCTTATTTATTCACCTAACAACAAACCATGCCAATTCTAGCCTCTGAACATTTACTCACAATGTTTCCTTCTTTCAACTCATACATTAGCACAAATTCCACCTCCTCCCTGAAGCCCTACCAGCCTATCCCCATTGCTTTCTCTATCTGCTATTCCTATATGATTTATAAATTTCATCCTTAATTTAGCAGTTTTATCTTGTTCCAGTGTGTTGGTGTTACTTCCAGGCTGGTATTCAGTCAACACACATCCATACATAGAGGCTGGGTGCAGTATATAGTCAGTGTTGGTTCTGACCAGTCAGTGCTCACAACATACCTTTTGTTAAGTATTTCGAATTTCTTTTTTTTTTTTTTTTAGACGGAGTTTCGCTCTTGTTACCCAGGCTGGAGTGCAATGGCGCGATCTCGGCTCACCGCAACCTCCGCCTCCTGGGTTCAGGCAATTCTCCTGCCTCAGCCTCCTGAGTAGCTGGGATTACAGGCACGCGCCACCATGCCCAGCTGATTTTTTGTATTTATTTTTAGTAGAGACGGGGTTTCACCATGTTGACCAGGATGGTCTCAATCTCTTGACCTTGTGATCCATTCGCCTCGGACTCCCAAAGTGCTGGGATTACAGGCGTGAGCCACCTCGCCTGGCTAACTCTACTTATTTCTGAATCTAAACCATAAGTTCTTTAATACAAGGAACTTCATCTTATAAAAAAGCATATCATCATCCAAACCAAGCACAGTACTGAGCACACAGCTGGTATTCATATACTCTTGTTAACTGATTTGATGGGAGTGCAGTGTGTTGTGTTTTGAGGAAAAAAAATGTTCGTAAGTAATGTCTACACTGCAAACAAAAAGTTGAAAAGATAAAATATTTTCAAGATAGGCAGGTTTAATGTCAGAGACTTTTTTTTTAAGTATCATTTAAAGACATTCTGTGCGGCCCATAACTGCCAAAATGTTTTATAAATGTTCTTACCAGGCATGTGAAAAAAAAAAGTTTCAAAGATATTCAAGGAATAGATGTCTTAACAGCCCAAAATAAAATGTTTGCTGAGGCTACAAGGCTGGCAGAACTCTGCCTCATTTCAAAAAGTTTCCAGGCAATGGAAATGTTTTCCTGGAAAATACTACCTTTTATTTAGAGAACACTTGCCATGAACACTTAGTCATTAAGTAATTTAAGGTTTCCTCACAAGTTCTTTGGAGGAAATCTATTCTATGAATGAATGAAATTATCTGTAACTATAATGTCAAAAAATACATTTGGTTAAATATATGAAATCTATCTAAGTAATTTTCCAGGTAAAAGGGGAAAAAAATCTTTTCTACTTTTTAGTCTACTTACTGTTCTTTTAAACTTTTCTATAAGATAAATTTATGAAGAAAAAAACCAAAATCCTTAAGTGTGTCCCTAATACAAACCCCCAAAATTACAAGGCTTATTTTATTCCAAACACCAAGTAATTTTCAAACAGACAAAACGTTCATTTTGATGAAAAAAAAAAAAAAAAAAAAACCGTAATTACAAGCTATTTTTAGCAAAATCTTTGAGTTTGCTTCAAATCACCTTTCAATGAGAGAATAACTCAGTTTAGACATTTCAATCAATCATCTGCAGTAAATCATAACAATGAAACCTAAGAAAACAATTTCTTCCAAGAGTTTTGTAGTCAACCAAGTCTCATTCTTTTAAACATCAAAAGCCACAACTGAATTCTACTCCAAGCACATGCTTTGTACATTTAGTCTTTTTAAAATATAGACAAAAGGATATTTGTTTTACCTGTTAAGTACCTCAGTGAGTTTCACAAAACCAGTATAAGCCAGTTCAAATGCTCCTCTGTGCCTGGACTGTAAAAGGTTTTGTTTAAAGTAATCTCCTATTTCTTTTACCTTTAAAAAAAAAAAGCAAAAATAAATGTTCAATTTATGTTTACATTTGCAAATGTATTTATATCAGTAATATTTTTTGGAACCCGGGTCTAGGGCTCCAACCATTTAGCACTTACTATGTGACAGAACATGTTTTAAGCATTTTTTCTTTTTTGAGACGGAGTTTTGCTCTGTGGTCCAGGCTGGAGTACAGTGGTGCAGTCTCGGCTCTCTGCAATCTCTGCCTCCAGGGTTCAAGCAATTCTCCTGCCTCCGCTTCCCAAGTAGCTAGCTGGGATTATAGGCACCCACCACCACACCTGGCTAATTTTTATATTTTTAGTAGAGATGGGGTTTCACCATGTTGGCCAGGCTGTTGTCGAATTCGCCCGCCTCGGCCTCCCAAAGTGCTGGTATTACATGCACGAGCCACTGCACCTGGCTGTTTTACACATTTTTTTTTTTTTTTTTTTTTAGACAGAGTCTCACTCTTTCTCCCAAGCTGGAGTACAGTGGCGTGATCTCGGTTCACTGCAACCTCTGCCTCCCGAGTTCAAGCAATTCTCATGCCTCATCCTCCTGAGTAGCTGGGACTATAGGCACTTGCCACTACGCCGGCTAATTTTCTGTATTTTTAGTAGAGATGGGATTTCACCATGTTAGCCAGGATGGTCTCAATCTCCTGACCTTGTGATCCACCCGCCTCGGCCTCCCAGTGTGCTCGGATTACAGGTGTGAGCCACTGCGTGCCCAGCCTTTTTTTTTTTTTTGAGAAGGAGTCTCGCTCTTGTAGCCCCAACTGGAGTGCAATGATACAATCCTGGCTCATCACAACCTCCAACTTTCAGGTTCAAGCTATTCTCCTGCCTCTGCCTCCAGAGTAGCTGGAATTACAGGCATGTGCCACCACTCTTGGCTAATTTTTTTGTATTTTTAATAAAGACAGGGTTTTTCCATGTTGTTCAGGCTGATCTTGAATTCCCGACCTCAGGTGATGTGCCTGCCTTGACCTCCCAAAGTGCTGGGATTACAGGCATAAGCCACCGCGCTTGGCTTTTTTTTTTTTTTTTTTTTTTTTTTTTAACAATAGCTCATCTAATCCTCACAATATAATTCCATGAAATAAGTACTATCATTATCTCTACTTCACAATGGGAAAACTGAGGCCCAGAAAGGCTAAGAAACTTATCCAAGGTTACACAGCAAGAAAGCATTGGAACCAGAACATGAAGCCAGGCAGTCTGGCTCCAGAGTTGACCATCTTTAACTGCTCCACTAGAACCACCTTCCTATGTCATCCTCACAAACCTCAGTGTGTTTTCTGTTACAGTGCATATCATTCAACTCCAACAGAAAATCACACAAAGCAACAACATGCACACACATAGATCTAGGTGAAATAATTACCTTTTTATCTTTTTTTAAATTTTCTTCTTTATTGTGGTAAACTATATGTAATATTTATCACTGTAACCCTTTTCAAGTGCACAGTTAAGTAGCATAAGTACATTCACACTTTTGTACAACCATCACCATCATATATTTATAAAACTTTTCATCTTCCCAAAAAGGAAACTCCATATCCATTAAGAAATAACCCGTATTACCTTTCAGAGACATAAAATTGTTCATGACAATACAGGATGTGGTACAAAGGACCTCTGGAAAAAATTACAAGGCTTCACTGCAAGACAGAATCATGGAATTTGCCAGAATGTCACCCAATGGCTTTCCTACGTGCTGTCTTTCTCCACAGATGATTAGACAAATAAGAAATATGACCTTTTCGTGGTTCTTATTTTTTTGTTTGTTTGCTTTTTGTTTTTTGGTTTTTTTTAAGAAACAGGATCTGGTCTTGCTTTATCACCCAGGCTGGAGTGCAGTGGTGCAATCATAGCTCACTGTAACCTCAAACTCCTAGGCTCAAGCAATCCTCCCACCTCAGCTTCCTGAGTAGCTAGGACTCTAAGTGTGTCACATGCCCACCTAATTTTTTAACTTTTTGTAGAGACAGGGTCTTACTATGTTGCCTAGCCATTAAGTACAGTGGCTATTCACAGGTGTGATTATGGTGCATTTCAGTCTCCAACTCCTGGGCTCAAGGAGTCCTTCTGCATCAGCCTCCCAAGTAGCTATAACTACAGGCATGTACCAGTGTGGCTGACCAGATTACTTGTTTTGAAGAAAACATAACTGACAATTCATTGTTGACTAAGGTTTTGAATAGAATTAACTTTAAGCTGATTGGGCTATAAAAGCCCATTAGATTTGGTGACTGTCTTCTAAAAATCAAGATTTTTTATAAAACTCGGGACCAAAGCTGTAATCAGCTATCTCTTGATCCAGGTCTCCCCAACAGATCACAGGATGGTAAAAGACAAGCTGTCTCAAGATATCTTAGATCTGCTTACCTAGAAACACCTTGTACCTCAGCATAGGGACTGGATTAGTATTCTGTACACATTAGAGATAATAAACAGTAGAATAATCAACCATGTAATTATGGGCAAACATCTAAGTTTCCTCATCCATAAACTAGGGATAATACCAGCATTTAGCACATAGGTTGTAAGGAAATGAGTGATAAATTGAAAAGCTCAGAACAGGCCCATAACCTATAATCCAATTCAGTTCAATATGCGCTGTGACTAGAATTCTAAATAGAGGAAAAATAAAGATGTAATCCACACTCAAAGTACTTTTATCTGATTATAAAGACATACTAAGTGATAACATGTGGAGAAACAAGAATCAGATAAAAGACTAAGAAAGAACCAAAAAAGCAGTATATAATGAATTTTTTTAAAATTTTCTTTAGCATCCCAAAGAGTGACAGGTCATGTTCTTCAGCTAGTTTTCCTATAAAGATCTGATGCTACTCTTCATCTTAATATCTTTTAAAGACCACATACTACTAGTTGTCAAGATCCACAGTCAAGTAAGCCTTATTTTATCTTCAATATGGTAATTTCAGGGCATAGTTTGAACAGAATTATCAAAGCTTAAATCCGAATTAAACCCGTAAAAACAATAATCCTATAAAATAAATAGCTCATGATAGCCAGCTTAAAAAAATAATACTAATACAAAATAAGAACTAGAACAGCAATTAGCTTATTTGTAATGGCCATCATTTCAATTATTACAGAAACAAAAGATTTCTAAGAAAGTACTTAAAGTCACAGAAAATTAAAACAGAAAGTCAATGAGATGAGGTTTCTCTATCTTCCTAAATTTTTTCCCCAAAATGTTGCAGATATTAAAACATCCTTCAGGAAAACATAAATTTTGTCATTACTGACAAAGTGCTTCTCTGGATTTACAACAGTTCACAATTTACTCCTTAGGAAAGGCTCAGATTTTCATTGCTTCCTTTATTCAAACACCCTTCGAAGGGGTCTAAAACAAAAAGCATATAATAAAAATCAAAGACCTCAGAAGTATGATCAGTAGGTGGTTTTCTCAAGGATGGACCTCAACCCTAGGTATTCCTGACACAGAAAACAGAATGACAGTCTAAGGACAAAACTGACATGCAGACAGTTTTTCCTCATCTCATTTTATACTTAATAATTTCCCAATAAAGCCACATAGGTAATACCTAGGCTTATTTTTTTTTTCCTTTCAAAGATAATATAAAATTCCTCTTAGACAACAGTATTTCTTTAGCACCATGTAAAATGCTTAGCAGCTTAATGCTGTGGTAGACAGAAAAGACGAAAACAAGATGCCTATCCTCAGTAGAGGCTTTTAGTTGACTTTGGCAAAGAAAACCAATATGCTGTCTGGTACCCATTAGAAGCGTAAGTTCCAAAAAATGGAAGATCCTTCTGCACTTGAATAATGAGAAAAGGCTTCACATCCAGACCTTGAACAGGTTGTTACAGTACTTGGTGGACCAAAATGAAAGAGGGTAATTAACATGAGAAGAGGCTGGGAGACCAGAATGAATGTACAAATAATATATAAGTATGTGCTAGCTACCTATCAGATATCTTGCTAGGTCTTTTTATATCAAAGAATGAGCATACACAGACAAGTGTAAGTAAACATGGCTGACTGACATAGAAGTTTTATGCTAGAAAACAGTAAGGACAAGACTATAAGGTAGAGATGAACCCAATTACAAATGAGTAGTGGGCTTAGCAATGCGGTCTATGAGCAGCTGAACAGAGAAGAAAGGCCAGGCTGACTGCCTCCCAAAGGATAATCAGACTACGGGAAACGCATTTAACTCAAACCACTTACAAAATTAGTAACAATAAAATCAGAAAAATAGAATTTGAAATTTTGATTTTTAAAATGAAAAAGTCCTCTGAAAATTCCAACCCAATTGCCTATTATATACCATTGAGTTTCTATTTAAAGTTCACAGAAAGTTTTCTTTTTTGGCAATGTCTGTACGAAATAATATTTTAGAATTAACTATTAATTTTTATTACATTTCTTTCTAGTCCTTTTCTTTTTTTCCCAATGAAATTCTTTTCTTTTTTTCCCAATGAAATTCAACATCTACTCGCAATTTTTTTTAAAAACCTCTTCGCAAACTTGGAAGAGAAAAAAACTTCCTTAACATCATAAAGAATACCTATAAAAACCCAACAGGCAAATATCATAGACAACAGTGTAGTTTGTTTTTTTTTTTTTGTTTTTTTTTAATCCTCTTTAAAATCAGGAACAAGATAAGGATTCCTACTGTCACAACTTCTATTGAATTCTATTCTGGAGCCGCTCTCCAGCACACTAAAACAAGAAGAAATGAGAAGTGTAAACAATATGAAAGAGGCCAGGTTGCGGTAGCTCACACCTGTAATCCTAGCACTTTAGAAGGCTGGGGCTGGTGGACTGCCTGAGCTCAGGAGTTCGGGACCAACCTGGGCAACATGGTGAAACACCCGTCTCTACTAAAATACAAAAAATTAGCCAAGAGTGGCAGTGTGCCCCTGTAGTCCCAGCTACTCAGGAGGCTAAGGCAAGAGAAATGCTTGAACCCGGGAAGTGGAGGGTGAGCTGACATAGCATCACTGAATTCCAGCCTGGGCAACAGAGCAAGACTCCATCTCCAAAATAAAAAATAAAAGCATATACAAATCAATAAACATAATCCATCAAATAACAGAACCAATAACAAAAACCACATGATTATCTCAATAGATGTAGAAAAGGCCTTTGATAAAATTCAACACCCCTTCATGCTAAAAACTGTCAATAAACTAGGTATTGATGGGACGTATCTCAAAATAATGAGCTATTTATGACAAACCCACAGTCAATATCATACTGAATGGGGAAAAGCTGGAAGCATTCCCTTTGAAAACTGGCACAAGACAAGGATGCCCTCCTTCACCACTCCTATTCAACATAGTATTAAAGTTCTGGCCAGAGCAATCAGGCAAGAGGAAGAAATAAAACCATAAAAACCCTAGAAGAAAATCTAGACAATACAGTTCAGGACATAGGCATGGGTAAAGACTTCATGACTAAATCACCAAAAGCAATGGCAACAAAAGACAAAATTGACAAATAGGATCTAATTAAAGAGCTTCTGCTCAGCAAAAAAAACTATCATCAGAGTGAACAGGCAACCTACAAAATGAGAAAAAATGTTTGCAATCTATCCATCTGACAAAGGTCTAATATTCAGAATCTATAAGGAAATTAAACAAATTGACAAGGAAAAAGACCCCATCAAAAAGTGGGTGAAGAATATGAACAGATACCTCTCAAAAGAAGACATTTATGAGGCCAACAAACATATGAAAAAAAGCTCATTATCACTGGTCATTAAAGAAATGCAAATCAAAATCACAATGAGATACCATCTTAGGCCAGTTAGAATGACGAGCATTAAAAAGTCTGGAAACAACAGATGCTGGCAAGGATGCAGAGAAACAGAAACGCTTTTACACTGTTGGTGGGAGTATAAATTAGTACAACCATTGTGGAACACAGTGAGGTGATTCCTCAAGGATCTAGAATCAGAAATATCACTTGACCCAGCAATCCCATTACTGTGTAATTACCCAAAGGATTATAAATCATTCTACTATAAAGACACATGCACACATATGTTTATTACAGCACTATTTACAACAGCAAAGACTTGGAACCAACCCAAATGCCCATCCACAACAGACTGGATAAAGAAAATGTGGTACATATACACCATGGAATGCAGCCATAAAAATGAATGAGTTCATGTCCTTTGCAGGGACATGGATAAGCTGAAAACTATCATCCTCAGCAAACTAACAGAGGAACAGAAAATCAAACACCACATGTTCTCACTCATAAGTGGGAGTTGAACAATGAGAACACATGGACATAGGGAGGAGAGCATCACAAACCAGGGCCTGTTGAGGGGTAGAGGGCAAGGGGAGGGAGAGCATTAGGACAAATACCTAATGCATGTGGGGCTTAAATCCTAGATGATGGTTTGATAGGTGCAGCAAACCACCATGGCATATGTATACCTATGTAACAAACCTGCGCATTCAACACGTGTATCCCAGAATTTAAAGTAAAATAAAAATTTTTTTAAAAAACTCTGTTTACAGATGACATTATTGACATATAATCTACAAATAATCCACAAATTATTAAAACAGAGTTTAGTAATACAGATGAATATAAGACAAATATTTAAAAAGCAGTTGTATTTTTACAGCCCAGGAAGATGAAGGTCAAAAATGTAATTTTTATAAAGATGAATTTACAATAACATCAAAAATTAAACTGTACCTTGAAATAATTTAACAAAGACATGTAAACCCTTTTATGGAGAGATTTTTTAAAGCATTTTTAAACATTCTTTTTCATAGACAAATAAGTATCCATATTTATGGATAATGTTTCAATACATATAATAAATAGTGATCAGATCAGAGTACGTAATTAGCTTATCCATTATTTCCAACATTTATCATTTCTTTGTGTTGGGAACATTCAACATCCTGCTTCTAGCTATTAGGAACTATTAACATATTTAATATTGCCAACTATAGTCATCCTATCACAGTAAAGAACATTAGAGAGCTTATTCTTCCTATCTAGTTGTAATTTTGTATCCTTTCACAACTCTACCTATCTTCCCCCTCTCAACTATTCTTCCTAGCCTCTAGGAAGAATAGCCTCTCTACATTTACTTCTTTGAAACCAACTTTTTTAACTTTCACATGTATGAGAATATGCAGTACTTTATTTTCTGTTCCTGGCTTATTTCACTTAACATAATGTCCTTCAGTTCCATCCATGTAGCTGCAAATAACAGTATTTCATTCTTTATTACAGCTGAATAGTATTCCATTCTGTATATATACCACATTCCTTCATCCATTCATCTGTTGTTGGACAGCCAGGTTGATTACATATCTTGTCTATTTTGAACACTGCTGCAATAAACATGGGATTGCAACACTATTCAATCAGAGGGTTGCAGCACTCTGTCTCTTCAATATACTGATTTCCTTTTCCTTGAATAAATGCCCAGTAGCGGGACTGCTTGATCACATGGTATTTTCTACGTGCAGTTTTTTAAGGAACCTCCATACTGTTCTCCAAAGTAGCTATACTAGTTTACATTCACACCAATAGTAAGAGTTCCCTTTTCTCCACATTCTTGCCATTATTTATTATTGTCTTTTTGATAACAGCCATCCTAACTGGAATGAGATGATATCTCATTGTGGTTTTGATTTGCATTTCCCTGATTTGTGATGTTGAACATTTTTTCATGTACTTGTTGGTGATTTCCATGTTTTTGAGAAATGTCTGTTCAGATCGTTTGTCCATTTTTTTTGCTGAGATATTTGAGTTCCCAGGACATTCTGGACACTAATCCTGTCAGATGAATAGTTTACCAATTTTTTCTCCCATTCTGGAGGTTGTCTTCTGGCTCTGTTAATTGTTTCCTTTGCTGTGCAGAAGGTTTTTAGTTTGACAAAATCCCACTTGTTTATTATTTTTTTGTTGTCTATGCTTTTGAAGTCTTATTCATAAATATCTTTTCCCAGCCTCGGCGGTGGTTCATGCCTGTAATCCCAACACTTTGGGAGTCCAGGGCAGGCAAATCACCTGAGGTCAGGAGTTTGAGACCAGCCTGGCCAACAGGGCAAAACCCCATCTCTACTAAAAAAATAAAATAAAAATCGGCCAAAGTGGTGCATGCCTGTAATCCCAGCTACTAGAGAGGCCGAGGCAAGAGAATAATTTGAACCCAAGAGGCAGAGGTTCGTTTGAACCTGAAACTGTGCCAATGCACAGTCTGGGTGACAGAGCAAGAATCCATCTCAGGAAAAAAAAAAAAAAAAAGAAGAAAGAAAAAACATGTATGTTTTCCCAGATTAATGTCCTGAATAAATGCCACTATTCAAGTAGTTTTATAGTAGTCTTTACCATTTATTATTTTCAGTCTTACATTTAGGTCTTTTATCCATTTTGAGTTGACTTTTTTTTTTTTTTTTTGAGACAGAGTCTCCCTCTGTCACTAGGCTGCAGTGCAGTGGTGTGATCTCGGCTCACTGCAATCTCTACCCTCCGGGCTCAAGTGATTCTCCTGCCTCAGCCTCCCGAGTAGTTGGAACTACAAGTGTGCATCACCACGCCCAGCTAATCTTTGTATTTTTAGTAGAGACATGGTTTCACCCAGTTGGCCAGGATGGTCTCTATCTCATGACCTCATGATCCACCCGTCTCAGACTCCCAAGTGCTGGGATGACAGCTGAGAGCCACCGCACCTGGCCTATCCATTTTGAGTTGATTTTTGTATAGGATGAGAGGTGGGGGTTTAGTTTTATCCTTCTGCATATGAAGAAAGCATACTCAGTTTTCCCAGCACCATTTATTGAGGAGACAGTCCTTTCCCCAATGAATGTTCTTGGAGCCTTTATCGAAAATCAGTTGGCTGTAGATACATTAATATCTGGGTTCTCTATTCTGTTCCACTGGTCTAGGTGTCTGTTTTTATGCCAGTACCACACTTTTTTGTTGCTGCAGGTTTGTGGTATATTTTGAAGTCTGGTAGCGTGTTACTTCCAACAAAATAATTTTTAATAACATACATCTCAGGATTTTTATAAAGGAAACTAAGATCAAAATGCAAGAACAAGACACTGGTTTCTGTTCTTAAAATTTAAAAACACAAATTTAAATTCTAATCACTTCTCCTTTTTAAATTAGGATATCCTGCTCCTTTTTATAAAAAGTATCTCTATAGGGAAATTAACATTATTTTATGGATTTACAGGGTATAAATTTCCACAGGGGAAGAAGTTACACGCCATGTTTCCAGGCATCTAAAATTCACCAACAGACTAATTAAGGGATCTAAACATTCATCTAAACCATAAAACATACAAAAGACAAATATAAATATATTTTAAATATACTCTTTATCTAGAGAAGGTAAATTTTGAAATCTACTACTAATGCAAAGTAATTAAACACAGTTCTCTTATTTGTGAAATGGAGCTAACACTGGAACCTACTTCACATGATTATTGTGAGAAATAAATAAGATTATGCATTTAAGTGTTTATCAGAGTACCTGGTAAAGAGTAGCAAACAATAAATGTCCATTTTATTTTTGTTTTATATTATAAAATAGTGAGACTTAATATCTAAGCCTTAATTTAAATTCTGCCTTTAAGACACAGCCACTTCTAATTTCACTTTGGTTAAATGGGATGTTTTACAAAAGTTTACATTCCAGCAAAACAGTTAATGTTTTAAACTGTACCTTCTCTCCTACAGTGATTTCTTAATTTCTGGGATTTCTTCAAAGCTCAAACACTGTTCTCTATATAACAACAAAGGCAATAATTTTCTACCACTCAGATATCATCTTACGAGAATGTTTATTCTTTGCTTTCCAGCAAATTCTTAACTATGAGCATGTTAACTGTTACCCTGTACTCTGACTTTTTAAAATGAATTTCTGTCTGGTATCCCCTATTGTGTTTCTAAGCCCTTTAAGGTCACAGAAGCACATATTATGTACTTCTTTATTTTCCCACGATATCCTTGTAGTTAGGCAGTCAATAAATAGGATGTGGTTACATGCACAACTTCATTCCAAAGCTTAAAAATTGGAACTTGCATTGAGTGCAACGCAATAAAATTACTTGTAATTTCAAAAAATTAAACTTTGGCAAAAGAAAATGCAAAACACAATTTCTTTAAGACTTGTGAATAAACATACACCCCATTTGTAGTCCATTACAGAAAATCTAAAATAACAACAAAAGACACTACTGAGGGAATCTATCAATACAATTAGCTCTGGGTATCATAAAAGTTACAACACAACCTAGCGTAGGCTTTCCAGGCCGGGCATGGTAGCTCACACCTGTAATCTTAGCCCTTTGGGAGGCTGAGGTGGGAGGATCACTTTAGTCCAGGAGTTCAAAACCAGCCTGGCAACATGGTGAGATCCTGTCTCTACAAAAAATATAAAAATTACCCAGGCGCTGTAGCACATGCCTATAGTCCCAGCTACTTGGGAGGCTTAAGCCCAGGAGGTTGAGGCTGCAGTGAGTCGAAATTGAACCACTGCACTCTAGCCTGGGCGCCAAAGTAAAACTCTGCCTCAAAAAAAATAAATAAATAAAAAAGAATTTTTAAAAATAGCAATTTCTAACACTTGGCAATCTTACCCATGTGATTTCTGTGGCGATAAGTACTTGGGGAGGGGAGGAAGCATGAATGAAAAAAAAAATTTACCCAGTAGATTCTTTTTAGGAATACTACAGAAATACATATAAATTTAAGTTCATATAGCACTCCAGGTAGAGGAAGCTATTTTAAAAAAAATCAGTAGGCACTGGGTATCAGCCCACCTAAAGAGAACCAACAAAATGTAACAAGCAAAAGCTCTACATCATCAAAACATCAAGCTTGAAAACTGCACACACATCAACTAGTCAGGAAGTTGTAAGATAAGGTTGTGTGTGCTGCTTACTCTTAAAGGGTCTCCACTTACATCCCTCAAAGTTGGTTTTATCTCTGCCTCTTGCACAGAGACACTATGAAAGAACCTTTCATTATGTGATTACAGTGGAAATCAGACACGCCTCTAAATGAACACATTTTCCTCCTGGAGAAACTGGTGAGAGCACATTGCTTCACAAGTGCTCTAGAGAAATCAATCATTTGAGAAAAAGTTCAGTAGCAAGTCATCTTACTGTCCTGCTGCTTGTGAAAGTTTACCTGGGTATAGGAAATAGGGAAATTGAAATTTAAAGAAAAATTAAATGAGCAGCTCAGAACAAAGGCAGCACTGTGCCATGTCTGAACACAGCCTGGCAAGAAGAATTGTGTTCCTGTCCCAGAGCTGCCACAAACCAGCTTTGCAATCTTGGGCAAACCAGGTAACATCCAGGGTCCAGCTCCCTCTTATCCAAGAGAGCTGGATACTGCAGTATCATCCCTATGATCCTTCCAGTTCTAATGGTTTGTGAATATGTCACTGAAAACTCGGAATTATAAAAAAGCACCATTTCTTCTCCCCACACAACAACAAAAAACCTCAAATTGTAATCTCCCTACCTGGTATATACTCCTACATGGGGGATTTCAGTGGCCACCCCTTCAATAAGGGACTGTAAAATCAGGATGGTCTTAAAGGGACTGTCATCTACATTCAAGTCTTCAAATTTCAAAACAGAATACAATAAAATTATATTTTAGACTGTATGGAATGGCTTCCTTCATTCAATAAGTGAAAAGTAGATCACAGTTATTACTTTGAAGAATAAGAAATCCAAGTTCCACATTCTCCCCTAGAACTAGGGTTACATTCTGCCTGCAAGTCACTTCACTGACTCTATGTATCCTGGTCTGTGGCAGTCACATTCACCTAAGGTTTGACTCTTAAACGACTCTTAAATTCACAGTTTTGCCACTAGGCACAGCAGATCTAGCTTTGCCAGGACAACTATGCCCTTGGAAGGGTGTACCTCAGGTGTGGCCCAGCCATTCCAATGCAAATGACATTCTTCTCTGTCATTTACATTTTTAACTCTTAAAGGTTTTAAGCACATGCAAGTATATTTAATTATTAATTTAAAGGAATTTCATGGGACAAAATGATATGTTTGAAAGAAGGAATCCTCCAGTAATGTAAATAATTTGATGACTTTGGATTTTTATTGACTCCTAAACTGAGGTATTTCTTTAGCTAAAGTCAGCAAGATCAAGTTTTCCACAGACAGTGGGGTTTCAGTGTTAGAACACTGCTATCACATACACATTTCATCGCTCGTTCAGTCATTAGTTTCTTCTCACACCTATGTATTTCAGGTTATAATGTGAATGGCAACATGGAAAAATGACTGGACCTCATTAGAATGAAAACTAATCTTCTACAGAAAAACAGGATCTTATTTTTTATTCAAGCAGTTATTGGAAAAATTCTTTGGTTTATAAGGGCCTTTTTGTGATAATTATTGTTTTGTTTTGATTACAAACATCTCTTTTATTTTACATCAATTCCCAATTTTAACATGGTTATCGCACATACATACTTAAGATTTGGGTGCTATGCAAAAGGTGTCAAGGCAAAATAATGTTCACAGGAAACTTTCAGGTCTTTCTCAGTTACAGTAAAAGCAAAATACATTACCCTTAATTTGTTTTTTAAACGCTACCCAACAAACCCAAAAAACTAAATGTTTTAACTTGTCCTTGGAAAGAGAAGTTGGGAAATCAAAGGCCTCCAGCACATGTTTACTTCTTAGCAAGATGGTGAGCATTGGTGAAGTAATCATTAATCATAGCTGGATTCCTCAGCAAAGATGTTGGCACTGGCACTACAGCCAGTCACCAGCAATGACTGCAAGTAACTCTAGGACACTAACGCCTATTTGATTTGGAAGAGAATAAGGAACATAATGATGCCTGAAGTGTACTGTGTGCCTTTGCCTTTCTTCATCTCAGGGCCTTGCAACATCACAAGCCCAGCTGTTAACCAGATGCATGCAACACAAGCCACAGAGTGTGAGAAAAAAATAGTATCAACATTATTTCCATGGAACTAGTCATGTCATTATTACAGAAATAATCAACATCAGCATACTACAATATTTGTTTTGTTCTTGAATTGTAACACCTTAGGGAAAAAGTTGTCTTTATTTTTAAAAAGTTAAAAATGAAAGTACATGTTATATATCTTTGCTGAAAAATGGTGGGAAATGGATTTGTCAAAACCATATGGAAAGGAAGAGGGAATCAATTAAAAACAGAAATCTAATAAATCTAAAATATTTCCAAATGAAATGCTTGTGGTAAGCTAATTTCTTGTAAACACTGCACTCAAGTCACTTGAACAGTCCCAGATGGTGAACTAACTCTGTGGTCTTAAAACAAAAGTTAGCCAAAAAAAACCAAGAGAATACAACTTTATTATCAATCCAGTGGGAAACATGAGATCCATAATCAACCAGCATATTACCTTTTTTTCTTTGCAAAATTTAAGAGATTTGTGGAGTTTTAATAAATAGACAATTTTAGCTAAAGTTTAAGTTTGTGTATGTGAAATGGAAAAATAAAAATTAAAGTGTTAATACTACAGTTAAAAGTGAAGTAAAATCTACAGTTATTTATACACCTTAGAAAAATATTTTCAAAAATGCCACAGTTTTGAAATGTATTATAAAGTCTAACATTCTAAATTACCATGAACCTTCTTCAGTTGACATTTGTATGATTTTATTCAAGAAAAATTTTAAACCTTTTTTTAAAGTTGGATTATAAAAGAAAGTTTGTGATTTATGGGTTGACCAGAAATTATACACGGTGGAATAAACATCTGCCTTACCTGCTCTACCGTCAATAATCCATCAGAAGATTCTGGCACAGACCTCATGGGCAGAAGCTGGCACAACATGCCTAAAAGTAAAGCAACTTCCTTCATACTTCTCCAACAACATACCAGCACCATCTGAGCAGTTACATCACATGTTTTTTCTTCTTTACCTTAAACATAAAAACACAACTATTGCAACCTTGATTACTCATATCCCAGATTTCTAAAAACAAGCTTATTCATAATTTCCCTAAGAATAATCTGCTTGAACAAACCAATTTGTCAAATGTTGTATTTATTCAGGAGAAAAAAAGCTAACATTTGTCAAGCGTGAGTTATGAGAAGAAATCACACTAAATTTTTTTTTTTTTTTTTTTTTGTTTTGTTTGTTTTTTTTGGAGACAGGGTCTTGATGTCGCCCAGGCTGGGGTACAGTAGCACGCTCACCGCTCTCTGCAGCCTTGATCTCCCAGGCTCAGGCCATCCTTCCACCTCAGCCTCCCTAGTAGCTGGGACTACAGGTGTGTACCACCACACCAAGTTAATTTTTGTATTTTTTGTAGAGACAGGGTTTCATCACGTCACCCCAGCTGGTCTCAAACTCCTGGACTAAAGCGATCCTCCCACCCGGGCCTCCCACAGTGCTGGGATTATAGACATGAGCCACCATGCCAGGCCCAGTATTTTTTTAATTTATTATTTTCAAATGAAATTTTAAAATAAAACACAGTATTGTTCCAAAACTTAAGTTTAATCTTTGGAAATCAGTAAAACAAACTCTGCCTCTCTGTCATAAAGCATGATATGGATGACTACAATACACGCCTTATTTATTTTGGGAGGATGTCTGTTGCAATTGTAAAGAAGTAGAATAGAACTTTTAAAATCAAAGGAAAATACAAATTATCTTTCAAAATATATTTAATTCCCATGGCCAATAAGATATAATTGGCCTTACTTACTCTCTTATTCTAGTTTTAGGAGTATTTTGGAACTGATATTTTTTAAAAATCCAAGATGGACTATTATATTAAACAAAAGAGCAAGCTGACAAAATGACACTTACAGTGTAATCTCATTTGTGTTTTTATTTAAAAAGCCCAATGTATTAAATGGATAAGTATACATACACATAAATATATAGAGTAAGTATGAAAGAATATATTGCACTAAAGAAGGAAGATGTGGAATTGGAGAGGAAAATTAAGAGGAATTTAATTGTTTTTAATTCATATTTACCTCTGTTGCTTGAAACTATTACAATAGGCATTATATTTATGTTATTTTGTGTAATTCAAAAATTTAAGTGTGGAGAATTTTTTGTATAACAATATCCCCACCTAGTGGAGAATGTAGAACATGTACTAAATTACTAAGAAATTAGTGCTTCTGATGACTTTTTGCAGCACTGCAGAAAATTCAATCATACCTAACGATCAAACAAGATACAAGAACTCGAATTCTGGAGGCTTGATACAACAAAGCAGTTCACATTTTACTAATAAGGTTTGTTTCCTTTAAAAGGCTGCTTGGCTTTAAGAACTCCCACAGCAGACAATAATTTTAGAACCACAGTGCTGGGAGAAGTTCATTGCTGCCCAAACCCAGGTTCATCGTACAGCACTGCTCTTACATCACCTGGGCTGTCAGGGCAGGTTTTATCACTCAAAGGCTTTTTGTTCTAACAGCTTGTATGCTGCACAACGGCATCTAATATTTTGGTAAAAGTCTTATAAATGCATTCCTAAGCCCAAATCTTTCCCAAAACCAAATTTTTAAAAAGCTTTATTTTCTAGAAATGTTCTGCATAGATTTGCAACCTTTAATTTACTACATAAAAAGGGCATTCTGTACATTTTACTTGTTACTTAAACACGAATTACAGTATCAATTTTATACAAGTTACCTTTGATTTCTGTAGAAGTATCAATATTCAGCACGCTGGCATTCAAGTCCTCCATATCAAAGTTATTACATTCTTTCAATATTTTGGCTTGGTTAAAATAATCATTAGTATCTCGTGGCTGAATCTCATTCAGAATCATCTGTAAGCGGTTTGCTGACTCTGAGGGAAAGAAATGAGAGTATATGAAACCCCAGTAACACATCAGATGCCAGGTTTCCCTTAGGGGTACTTGCCCTCAAAAAATCTACAATTTTCAATACGTGATAATCAGTTCTATTAGAAGGGACTCACAAGGTGGATAACATAAAAATTATGTATAGTTTTCATGATGCTTGAGTGTATTTTTAAAATATGACAATTTAGACTGAAATATAACCAAAAAAAAAAATCTAAATGAAGCTGTCCACAGGACGAAGGCTGCTATGTCATCTACACTGCTTTTCTTAGTGTTGTCCAAATATCTCAAATACGGTGCTCAATCATTTCAAAGAAGTGCAATAAACTTCAATAAATGTAGCTTTAAGAAGCTAGTTCTCTATGAAGAAAAAAGCAGGCAACAGAAAAATAGAAAAAAATCAACATTTGATTTAAAAAAACAAATGATAAATAATAGAAAAGAGGTTATTTCCCTATCTACAATAAAAGTTATCAAAGTTTAAAGATAGAAAGGTAAAAAGACATTTTTAAAAACCCATCAACAACAAAAACAATCTTTCATAAGATAGGAATATCATAAAGACTCCACAGCTTTGAAACACATTATGTAATATACTGCTTTCTAATTATAATTTAGTCTTCATATTTACATTAAGCTTCATTTTTATTCCCTAAGCACTCACTGGGTTAGGAAATATAAGCTCCATGAATGCAACACTTTGTTCGTTACTGAGTGGCCAGTGTCTGTAGCAGAAACTGGCTCACGGCAGAGGTTCAGGAACATGAGTTGAAGGAATGAATGCATGGCTAGTAATAAGGAGTTAGCTAGGCTCAGATATTCAAAACTAGCCATGAGTAATCATCTGAAATCAATCGACAAATCAAAGAACCGACATTTATCGGACATCTCTTATTTTTACTTATATTTAGGTACTATGGGAAATACAAACACTCAAACTACTATCATGATGATTCAATCAACATCTTATGTTCCTTCCCTGAAATTTTGCCAAAAATAAATTTTAACAGCCATAAAAAAGTAACACTGGCCCCAAAAGAAACCAAAGACCAAGAAAAGATCAGAGAATAAATCTGTAAGAATCCTAACCATTCAATGTTACAGCTTTTAGGGGAGACTTTTCTCAAGAAATTCAGAATGCATGGCAGATAACATAGGGAAGAAGCAGCAAAAATGAAGACAACCAGAGGTAATACAGCAGGCAGAATGAAGGAAAAGTCTGTGGGCCAAAGACAGTTTCTGAGACCAACTGGTATCTTAAAACTCTTCACTAATAAAGGTAATGTTAGTATCCTCTGCAGGATCTACTCACAGTAGGTAACAGAAATATTCAAGGTTTCTCATCCAGAATACATGAGTACTTCGCTGACCCAAATATTAGCTATATGACTGCATGTTCCTTATTCTTATGCACTGCTCAAGCAGAAAATCCAAAGCATCAAAATTTGGTATTTAAGGCCAGCACAGCGGCTCGCACCTGTAATCCCAGTGCTTTGGGAGACCAAGGCAGAAGGATTGCTTGAGGTCAGGAGTTCAAGAGCAGCCTGTGCAACACAGGAAGATCCCATCTCTACCAAAAAAAATTAATTAAATAAAATAATCAGGATCCATAAGTGTGTCTTGGTATCATGAACCATCACCAATCTTCTAACTCATTTTTAGGAAGGAACAAAAACCAAATATTCTCAATCCAAAACACATAACTCCACATTACCTTAATTATCAGCCCAAGATATTCAGTGTATTGTATAGTGCGTGTTTATGATACACTCAGTTTTTCTAATACAAGCTTCTCATTTGCACTCTACAATACATTTACAAACTTTATTTCAACACCAAATGTAAATTTATTTCATGATTTTTCTGTATATAAAGAGGGACACTCCATTTTAGTACAGGTTAAGTATCACTTACCTGAAATGCTCGGGACCAAAAATGTTTTGAATTTCAGATTTTTTTGGATATTGGAATATGTGCACGGCTGAGCATCCCTAATCTGAAAATCCAAAATCGAGATGCTCTAATAAGCATTTCTTTTGAGCATCCCACTGGTGTTCAAAAAGTTTCCAATTCTAGAGCATTTCGTATTTCCAACTTTCTGATTTGGGATGCTCAACTTATATAGTATTATATAACTCAAGTTACCCTGGGGTAGGAGGTACCTTGCTCATCCCTGGTTTGAGTTTTTTTGGTTTTTTTCTTTTGCTACCTTTTAATAGTTAAAACTATTGCTAAAAAGCAGAAATGCCACAAATAATAATTTTTATTATTTTCTCTGCAATTTAGCTTTCATATCTCCACAAAGAAGTAATTAGGAAAAAAAAAAAAAAGACAAGATAATCAAACCACAGCACTCTAGACTGTCTTCTTCATTTGCTGACCTGAATCAGTGTCCATTGGGATGAGACCTTCAGGCGATGAGCTCTGAATGACTGGAGACACCACAGCAGAAAGCCTGTAGGACATCAAAAGGAGCCTCTCTACCACAGGTTTCCACTCACCCACCAACTGCAGGCTGCTGCAACAAGGACATTATGGAAATTTATACTAAAAGCAAAAAATCAGATTTTAAAAATGGAAATTATTAGATAAAAGGGGTTGAATTTGTGTTTCAAAACTGTGCAATATAGAAAATATATGAGACATAAAAATATATACAGATATGTATGTTTTTAAATCTGATTTTCAATTTTATTCAAAGCAATAGACTACATTCCTTTCCCAGGACACATTCCAGTAAGAAGTTAAAGCTCAGAAACAAATGGATTTCTGAGACAGGAGACAGCTGTGGAAGTACTTACTTTATAGGTAACTTCTGCAATGCTCCTGTTATACAGTGGACTCGCCCATACATTGGAAATGATGCTGCTGCCTGAAGCAGAGAATTTTCAGCCTGAGACACTTCTTCCTCAAGAATTTCCATCAAGCATTTGATAACTAGAAAAAGCAAACACAAAATCAAAGTAATATCAGTTCTAAAACATTTATAAATGTGCAAACAGCACAACAGTTCCCATTAATATACGCAACACAAAAGAACTTTACACTAGAGTTTTTTAATCAAAAAGAGATCTTTAAAGGTTATCCAGCAAGGTTGCTCATTTCTAGTTAAGGCAGAACGGAATGTCTTTCCCTAAACTGCCTGTACCCATTACAGCATTCACTCTTAGTCCTTCCTCCAAAACATCCTCTGGCAAGGGTATCAAACCCAAGGCTTTGGCATGTGCTAACTGGGAAGCAGAGGCCTTTCAAATTAAAAAAGAAAAAAAAAAGTTTCAGATTTTGAAATATCTGCGTCATACTTTGAACACCCCAAATGTGAAAATCCAAAATCCAAAATGCTCCAATGAGCATTTCCTTTGAGTGTCATGTTGGTACTCAAAATGCTTTGGATTTTGGAGCATTTCAGATATTGGATTACAGACACTCAATCGACATGTAGAAGACCTACGTGAGAATGTTTACACTGGCATTATTTATTTAGGGAAAAAAAGTCCATCAACAGGAGAACGGATTCATAAATTGTGGTAAATTTGTATAATATATAAAGTACAACTGAGATAAAATTCTGTATCATGTAAACTGAATATTTTTAATAGTATATATACCAGAGGCAATATCATAAAGAAAAACAAGATTAAAAATTAACAAAAAGCGCAGCTATGATAAAGGAAAGGTTTCAAAGATATGGATGCTATTGTATGACTTAAGCTAAGTGTGATCACCGAGCTTGTGAACAAAACTTTTGAATTTTTTACATATTATTTATATAAATTACATGTATATATATGTATATATATTTAAGCCTTCTACATGTAAATATTCTTTGTATGTTTGAAATATCTCATAAAGTCCTAAAGTATCTTGAATTGAAAGCCTTTATGTGAGGCATGGACTCCCTATTCACCTCAACTGCAGTCCTCTTCCCACTTCTCAAATGGGTCTCCTTTTAAGTACAGCCGTGAAGGAATTCAAGCAGGCAAGTGTCATCCTCCATGGTACTGTCATCTATCTCCAGATCTCTGGCCACATTCCCACCAGAACTACTCATAGCCTCCTCTTTTTCTCCCATTACTAGTTCTCTTTTTCATGGCTATTTCTACCATCTCAGAAATAATCATTTTTAACTTTCTTTCTATATCTGATCTCCCTTTCCTATTAAAAAAAAAAAAAATCCCTATCTGTCCTTATTTCTAGTACAATTCCAAAATGAAGACAGACTAGCATAAAATTAAGTACATTAATCCTCAAGAAATATTTGTTGAAAATCATTAGATCTGAACCATCTCAGACCCTAGGTTTTGGAACTGGCTATCTGGGAAGCATAAAGGGCAACGGTGTGACAGTTCACTAAAACATAAACCCTGATAAACAAAGGAACTCTGCCTATATAAAAATAATGAAGATGGTCTCTCTCTAGTCACAGTATAACTTATACAGGAACAAACGCACATTTTTGTTGGAAAAAGAAGTCATTCTCATTTAAGAAGAGCTTTATTAATATACATTTGTATATGTACTTGTTCAACATAAATCCTGTTTAGACAAAAGTATTACAGCTGAGTAAACTGTTTATTTGCATAATAAGAACCCATGGTACTTTTATATGCTGATAAACTTTTAAATAAAAAAACAAAAGTATATGTTTAACCATCAGATAGTCGAAACAAATGAATACTGAGAGAGTAAGATATTGGTTTTGATAAGAGCAAAACATCAATACAAACCCATTAGTGTGTTCCTTTCCACCACAGCAGCAGACCTATCTCCATCACCACAAGCAAGCTGAGTTACGTGGGCAGACAAGGATGACGGTAGAGCATCCTGCCAGATTAAGAAGTTCAGCAGGTAGGAAGCTGTCACACAGTCGTATGGTTTGGTGCTTGTGCTGAGCTCCAATGCTGCCTGAAATAAGCCTTGCAGTTTCTCTGAATCCTAGAATAAAGCAGACTCAGTAACTGTCAAATTAAAGATTTCTTTAATTTAAAAAAATAGTAAATATTTAAAAGCACAGCCTGGAGCTGCGTACAGTGGCTCGAGCCTATAGTCCCAGCAACTCAAGAGGCTGATGCAGGACGATTACTTGAGGCCAGGAGCTCAAAATCAGCCAAGAGAACATAGTGAGACCCCATCTCAGAAAACAACAACAGCAAAAAAAAACACAGGCGGGTGCAGTGGCTCATCTCTGTAACCCCAGCATTTTGGAAGGTCAAGGTAGGAGGATCACTTGAGGTTAGGGGTTTGAGGCTAGCCTGCCCAACATGGTGAGACCTCACCACTACAAAAAAACTTAAAAATTTTTTTTAACTGTCTCTTTCTTCAGCAAAAATGTACTTTGTCCTGCAGAATTTTACTATGACCACAGCCTGACTATCTTCATTATTTCTACGCAGGACAGTTCGTCAGTCTGTGAGGGCTTATGTTTCCCCTGGGTATCATATGGCTGCCCTTCTCCCTTCCTCATTCCTATACAGGTAGTTCACTGGAGAAAACTGGAAACCCACTGGGAAGCTGTGTACCTGGTGAAACTTCACGTGTGTGGAAAACAACAGTGATCAGCTCAGCCTCAGAAATTACGCCTCAGAGCTCCCACATCTAGATCTCCCACAAACATCCACTCGCATCACCTGTCCTAAAGACACAACAAAGGACAGTGTGCTGTTGCAGTCACAGAAAAGCACTGGGCTGACAACAGAAGACATGATTTCTAGTCCCAACTTCAACAACGAGCAAGCTGTGTGTTCACTAGTCTGGAAGTCAGGATTTGGCTGTTCAATAATATTCTGATTCTACCAGGATTATTCCATAACTATCTAATGTAAGGAAAAAATAATTATAAACTCAATTTCAAGTTGATTATAGGTCTACTAACATTTGATGATGTTTTTTAATTTCACAGCAGCAAATATCAAACGTGCTGATTTAAGTACTGGTTTATTTAAATTTCTTTACCATTTGATATGTTTATTTTCTGTAATCTAAATAAAAAAACTTAAAAGTGGCAGCCAAAAGTTCAAGTTTAAATAAGTATTAGAAAGAACCAATTAAGCATCTAAGCCATTTTTTAACTGACAGTTAAGTCCCTGAACTGCTTTATTAACCATTAGTAAGAAAGATAATAAACAGCCTTTGAAGTCTAAAATGTCTTTGTTCCATCATCTTAGGTCAATCAAAGAATACTATGAAGAAAGACCCAGGATATATAGCTCCACGGGAAAAAAGGGAGTAAACTAGGTAGTAGAGTCAAGCCATTTATGTGAAAAATATGTCATCAAAAACATGTATGTACATGTCCTTAGAGAGATCAGGTTAGCATTCAAAAACTGCTATAAACTTAACTATACGAAAAAAATTAATTATATATTATATAAGGGACACCCAAAGAAAGACTTTGGAAATATAATATTGTGATGGTTAATACTAAGGGTCAACTTGAATGGACTGAAGGATGCAAAGTATTGTTCCTGTATTGTCTGTGAGGGTGTTGGCAAAGGAGATTAATATTTGAACCAGTGGACTGGGAAAGGCAGACCCATCCTCCATCTGGGTGGACACAATCTAATCAGCTGCCAGTGCAGCCCGAATAAAAGCAGGCAGAAGAATGTGGAAAGACAAGACTGGTTTAGTTTTCTGGCCTATATCTCTCTCCCATGCTGGATGCTTCCTGCCCTGGAATATCAGATTCTCCCAATTCTTCAGCTTTGGCTTCCTTGCTCCTCAGCTTGCAGACGGACACTGTGGGACCTCACCTTGTGATCATGTGAGTCCATACTCCTTAATAAACTCCCCTTTATATATACATCTATCCTATTAGGTCTGTCCCTCAGAAAATCCTAATACAAATATATAATTAATATTTTTAAATCTTGAATGCCTATTTCTTTGACTATTTTACTAATCTGTAAGCCAAACAGAGAGTGTAACCAAAATCCCATAGCAAACCACATGTGGTACTACATTTCCTGAATTCTACAGCTAGTGCCAATATACCAAGCACGATTTGTCAAATTAGAGGTGCAGAGGTCCCCTAAGCCCCTTGATAGTTTATGTAAGGGCCAGGTCTTTCACATTTATGCCATCATATGTCTTCTCCATCCAGGTACTCTCAAAATATTTGCCAAGAATGAGGCATAGCTATAGACACAATACAAGATGACATGTGATGAATGATAAGGCGAGGAGGGATAGACAGAGGAAGAGAAAAATCTCATCTTTAAAAACTGTGTATAATAATGAAAGTTAGCAACCTGAGCACCAAGGAACTTTCTGCTCACAAGGATACCTGAAAAATCACAGGAATCGGTGGATACTGGACAGCAACTTCCAATATGGACCCCATGTCAAAAAACATAGATGTTCTAAGATCTTACATAGCCACCTAGAAGCCACAGAAACAGACACTGTCCTCTCTAGCATGTGATCCTACAGAATCCCACTGCACCTACAAGCTACCATGCCCTAAACACAGCCGAACTGAACAACCACAGCCTAGACCATGGCTCAGCTGCAGCAGGCACCCTCAGCCCTTATAGAGCTCTAACAGAAAACCATAGTTAAGCTCCAGAACCAGTACTCTGCTGGTGACCCAAAAACCCTAGGAGAAGCTTCAAGGGCAGAGCTGAGAGCCCGGGTCTGGAGGTTCCCTGCAGATTCATCCCCATGTAATGCCTTCACTTCCAAGCCCACCTTTAATTCCTACCCCAAAGTGGGAAGAGCAATGTGTCAAGAAGAATGGAGGGGTCGGGGATGAGGTAGAGCACCTAGGGACTGTTGTTATCCTCAAGTACTTGGTAAGTTTCCATCTCAGTTTAGCTATTCCTGGTTGAAAAACCAGGAACATGCTCTCTGCCTCTTTTACACTGTTTCTCAAATGTATGAAGAAGGGAGATTATCTCAAAAAATGCAAGTTACTGTAAGCAATGTGCTCTGATCGAATATTACATGTCCAAGGGAACAGGGGAAACCATAGTTAACTGAAATCTACCAATAATCTTGTAAACAATAAAACCTACAGCCTCCTACACCTCTCTTTTTATCAAAGCAATTAAAAAAAAGCAAAGCTCACTGATTTGGGCCTTACTTACCTATTTCCTCCTTTCCCACCAACCCAGAAATAGTAGAGAGGTGTTAATGACAACTGAAAGAAGTCCAAAAACATAAAAAGGCAGAGGCAAATGCATGAATAATCCTCAGATTGCTTTATCTGCTGATAGAAAGTTTCCATGCATATACCACATTTATACTGGAAAAGTCCAGATACCTGAAAATGTACAGCTGTTTCCGATAACTTCATCAGAAGATCAAATGCTAAAATTTTCACGTCTTCAAAAGTGCTGGTGAAACATTCCATGAGTGTTTGGAAACGACCAACATCAATATCATGGCTTAGCTGATATACTGTATAAATTCTACCTAAAAGTATTTTTAAAACCAAAAGATTTAAAAGTGAACAGAAGGAAATCAATCTTCTGAAGTTATATGACCAAATTTATAGAAAATTAGTACAAAAAAACCACACTTCATACTTTACCCATGACAGCATAAAATAACTTTTCTATTATTTTCTTAAATTGACAAAATAAGTACTACAGTTCTCCAAGTTAAAAAATATTTTTAAACCATAATTCTCTCTCGAAAGATATATGAAAGATTCCTAAGTTATTGCTAAAAATAAACAAAAACAAGTAAATTTAGAAACATATCTTTTTTAAAATCTTAATAAAACTTGACCTAGAATACAAAGTCCTGGGCAGGCGCGGTGGCTCACTCCTATAATCCCAGCACTTTGGGAGGCCAAGGGGGGCAGATCACCTGAGATCAGGAGTTTGAGACCAGCCTGCCCAACACAGTGAAACCCTGTATCCACTAAAAATACAAAAATTAGCCTGGCGTGGTGGTGCATGCCTATTGTCCCAGCTACCTGGGGGGCTGAAGCAGGAGAATCGCTTGAACCTGGGAGGCGGAGGTTGCAGTTAGCTGAGATCACACCACTGTACTCCAGCCTGGGCAACAGAGTAAGACTCAGTCTCCAAGAAAAAAAAAAAAAAAAAAAACAAGTCCTACTATATCTTAGAATGAACGGACACAGAATGATCAGTATGATGAGTCAAAGATAAAGAAGGACACTTTTGGCCATTCAGGGAAAAAGCTCAATTCCTCTACAAAATGGAAAAAATTAAACTGGTTTCATTCGTCCCTATAACAACATGTAGTGCTAAAAGATAATGGAGCAATGGTTACAAAATCCTGAGGGAAGGAAAGTTAGAAGAACTTTGCATATCAAACTCTTATTCAAGTGTAAGAGCAACAGAAACATTTTATAATATGCAAGAAATTAAGAACTACTTATCTCCAGAAACTCTTAAAGAAAAAGGAATTTCAGCCAACCAAGGGATGAAAAGAAAAAACTATCCCAAAACTATGATGGCAATCACTGAATCCACTTAATTCTAGGATGAAGACTCAAGAACTGTGGAAAAACAGGTTTCATGGCAAAATGTGAAGAACATTTAAAAACATTTAACAAGTGAAACCCTAAGGAGAACTGAAAACATGCTTAGGTAATTTGAGGAATGTAAATTGGCATACAAGTTTCTCATTTAATCTTAATTTACAAGTTAGCACAACCCGATGAAATTCCTAGAGCTGACACCTGAAGTTTTTGTCACTTTAACAACTCTGTTCAGATTTGCTTCTTGTTTTCCAATCTGACTGCTTTTTTTTTTTTTTCTTGTATAATTGCTCTGGCTAGAACTTTCAGTATGATAGTGAACAGCAGTGGTGACAGTGGGCATCTGCGTCTTCTTCCTGATCTTAGTGCAAAAGCTTTGTTTCTCACCATTGAGTATGATGTCACCTGTGGATGTGCTGTAAATATCTTTCATCATCTTGTCCTTCCTATTCCTAGTTTTGTGGTGCTCATTTTTTTAATCATAAAGGGTTCTGAATTTTGTCAAATGCTTTTTCCGTATAAATTGAGATGATCACATGGTACTTCCCCTTCATTTTAATGTGGTGTATTACATTGACTGTTATATTGACCCATCCTTACATTCCTCAGATAAATTCTACTTACTCATGGTATACAACACTTTCAATATGCTGTTGGATTTGGTTTGCTAGTCCATAAGAAATATTGGTCTTTGGTTTTTTGGGTTTTTTTTGTTTGTTTTTGTTTTCATTTTTTTGAGACCAAGTCTTGCTCTTGTCCCCAGGCTGGAGTGCAATGGCGCGATCTCGGCTCACTGCAACCTCGGCCTCCTGGGTTCAGGAGATTCTCCTGCCTCAGCCTTCAGAGTAGCTGGGATTACAGGCACCCACCACCATGTCCAGCTAATTTTTTGTATTTTAGTAGAGATGGGGTTTCACCGTGTTGGCCAGGCTGGTCTCGAACTCCTGACCTCAGGTGATTCACCTGCATCAGCCTCCCAAAGTACTGGAATTACAGGCATAAGCCATCAAGCCCAGCCGTTTTTCATTTCTTACAGTGTCTTTGTGTGGTTTGGGTGCCAGGGTAATGATGGCATTATAAAATGAGTTAGGAGGTGTTCCCCTCAGTCCAATTTTTTGAAAGACTCTGAGAAGGACTGGTGTTAATTCTTCTTTAAATGTGTTGTAGATTTCACTAGAGAAGTCACTCACCCTGAACTTTTCTTTGCTGTGAGCCTTTTGAATACTGATTCAATCTCTTGTTATGGGTTTGCTCACATTTCCTATTTCTTCTCAAGTCAGTAATTCTCATGTTCCCAGAAACTTGACCATTTCATGTAGATTATCTTCTTGGTGTTAACAACTGTTCACTGTATTGTCTTATAATCATTTTTATTTCTGCAAACTTAATAGAAATGTTTCTACTTTCATTTCTGATTTTAGTTATTTGTACTGTCTTTCTTTTATCTTATTTAGCAAACTTTGTCTATGTTGTTAATCTTTAAAAAGCACAACTGGTTTCGCTGATTCTTTGTATTGTTTTTCTATTCTCTATTTCGCTTACCTCTGTTCTAATCTTGTTTCCTTCCTTTTGAGGTAAGTTTGTTCTTTTCTTCTAATTGCTTGGGGTAGAAAGTTGACTTGGTTATTAACTCCAGATCTTTTAATGTAGGCATTTACAGCTATAACTTTCCCTATAAGCACTGCTTTTGCTGCATTGCTTACATTTTGCTATGTTGTATTTTTGCTTTCATTCATCTCAAAATATTTTCTAACTTCCTTCATGATTTCTTCCATCAGTTGTTTAAGAGCTTTGTTCAAATTTGAAGCCTTTTCTGACACCACTGTATGAAGCCACTAACACTCCCCAACCTCCTAGGTCTTCTATATATCCCCCTTATCTTCTTGAAATATTTCTTTTTTTTTTTTTTTTTTTTGAGATGGAGTTTCGTTCTTGTTACCCAGGCTTGAGTGCAATGACATGATCTCAGCTCACCGCAACCTCCATCTCCTGGGTTCAAGCAATTCTCCTGCCTCAGCCTCCCAAGTAGCTGGGACTACAGCCGTGCGCCACCATGCCCAGCTAATTTTTGTATTTTTAGTAGAGATGGGGTTTCACCATGTTGACCAGGATGGTCTCGATCTCTTGACCTCATGATCCACCCGCCTCGGCCTCCCAAAGTGCTGGGATTACAGGCGTGACCCACCGCGCCCGGCTGAAATATTTTTCATAGAACTTATCTACATCTTGTACATACATAATCTACATAATCTGGTATCTATATAATGTACTGGTAATACATACAAATTGTACATATTATTTTGTTCATTACTGTCTTCCTCCACTGAAACATAAGCTCCAAATGAAGAAGCACCTTGTTTGGGACAGTGAATATCCTTGGCTACCAGACATGTAATAAATACTAAATTAGTATTTAATCGTTGAATTTTTTACCATCAATATTGTGGCATTTGATTCCACATACGAAAGATGCATGCAACTTACTCTTCTTGGTCTAGGAAAGGCAGAAACCATTTGACTAATCTCAAATCACATTCCTATCACTGAAGTTCTTGAAATGATGATGAAGGAAATTTACATCTCCAATCCTGTACTTCACAGTCAAGTTCTTAAGCCTCATTTAAAAGTAACAGCTACAGTATGGCTTACTCCATTCGCATTACCTCCCAGTTGTCTAACATAATTACGATGGCATAAGTCACTGCCCAATTATATGCAACTCATTCATTAAGAAGGTGACTCAGGTTTTTCATTTTTAAAGTACATTTAAATTTATTAAATTACTCTGTTGACTGAAAAATTATAGGTATGCTTCAGCCTAGTTTTATTTTCCACACACTTATGTGCAGCTACAACTACAATAAATGTGCAGGAAACTCTTTGTTATATGATTGAAGTAATCAATCACTCTTAGGTAAAAACATATTTTCTAAATAAAGCTGAAGTAGTATTAAAATTCTATGAATTGATGGAAGACTCCTGCATTCACTGAATGCTGTAACCAATTACCACATACTTGGTGGCTTAAAATCACAGAAATCTATTGTCTCATAATTCTGGAAGCCAGAAGTTCAAAATCAAGGTGTCAGTAGGGCCACGCATTCCAGAGGCTCTAAAGGAGAACCTGCTGCTTGCCTCTTCCAGGTTCTAGCAGCCGCATGCATTCCACGGCCTGTAACCCTATCACGCCAATCTCTACCTATGCTGTCACACAGCCTCCTCTTTCGTTTGTCAAATCTCTGCCTCTGTCTTGTAGGATACTCGTGATGACATTTTTGGTCCATCAGGAAAATCTGGAATTATCTCACCTCAAATTCTAAACTTAAGCACATATGCAAGGACACTTTTTCCATGTAAGGTTTGCATTCACAACTTCTAAGGATTTGATGTGGATGTGTTTTGGAGACCATTTTTCGGCCTGCCATCGCCACTTAAATAAGGCGATCATATTTCTCATTATGAATACTTGAACAATCCAATATCATCAATACCATTATAGAATGCTCTGTGAAGAACACCACATCCCCTATGCAATATTCCTGCAAAAATGTACGGCATGAATCTAATCATCAGGAAACAATGAGACAAACCCCAACTGAGACATATTCTTCCAAAATGTTAATACCATGAAACAAGAAACTTTCCAGATTAAAGGAAGCTAAAAAGAAGCATAACAACAAAATGCAATGCGTGACCTAGGATTGCTTCCAAAATTGTGGGAAGTTTTTTTTTTTACTATAAAATAAATGACCATTTGGTGGGACAATTGGCAAAATTTAAATACAGATTGCATATTAGATTAAAGCATTGTCTCAACATTCAATTTTCTGAATTTGATCACTGTATTACGTTTATAAAATTAGTAAAAGACAGAGATAAAGCAAATATTGCAAAATATTAATAACTGAGGAATCAGCCGGGCATGGTGGCTCATGCCTGTAATCCCAACCCTTTGGGAGGCCGAGGTTGGCAGATCACAAGGTCAGGACTTTGAGGCCAACCCAACCAACATGGTGAAACCCCATCTCTACTAAAAATATAAAAATCAGCTGGGCATGGTGGCACGTACCTGTAATCCCAGCTACTCAGGAGGCTGAGGCAGAAGAATTGCTTGAACCCACGAGGCGGAGGTTGCAGTGAACTGAGATCACGCCACTGCACTCAGCCTGGGCAACAAGAATGAAACTCTAACTCAAAAAAAAATTAAAAACCTGATAAATCTAGGTAGAGGGTACATGGCTATTCATTGAACCAGTCTTCAAACTTTGCTGTTGATTTAAATTTTTTCAAAATAAAAACTTTTAAAAACTGATTTTCCTCAAATGAAGCAAGCCTCTATCACGTCAGCTAACTGTCGTCCTGTCAAAAAATTACATTTTGCCCAATGATTTAAAATAAAAACGAATCCAGCCCGGCATGGTGGCTCATGCCTGTAATCCCAGCACTTTGGGAGGCCGAGGCAGGCATACCACGAGGTCAGGAGTTCAAGATTAGCCTGGTCACCATGGTAAAACCCTGTCTCCACTAAAAATACAAAAATTAGTCGGGTGTGGTGGCAGGAGTCTATAACCCCAGCTACTTGGGAGGTCGAGGCAGGAGAATCACTTGAAACCAGAAGACAAAGGTTGCAATGAGCGAGATTGCGTCACTGCACTCCAGCCTAGGCAATAAGAATAAAACTCCATCTCAAAAAAAATAAAATAATGAAATAAAAAGAATCCAATGATAGCTTAAAGCTACCTGATGCTTCGGCCATTCCCTGTGAAAGAGCAGCTGAGCAGGATATTTTCCTGTTTAACCACAGTTAAGGAAGACCTAGCACAAGCAAGAAATCCTACTTTATAACACATATACACACATGTACAGGAAAAAAAAAGAATCATTTCTTGTCAAAAAGGAAAAAAAAAAACAAAAAAAGAGGGAAATGAAATTTCACCCTCTTGAGAGCCACGCAGAAGGAAAAACAAAGGGTATCATTAAACCAGAATACTTGGAAATTACATCCTCATGTTGTCTTTCCGAAACCAGATTGAGGCATATAAAACAGACAGTGTTAAGGGAAACCACATTTTAACCACAGAGACTCACTCAGAAATATTAAATATAATAGAAGCTATTATTATTTCAAATTTTAAATCTTAAAGAACAGACTGGGTACTACCTTAAAACAGCAAAAAAACAAATTAGGGAGGTAAGAGCTGGAACTCTTTCCATAATAAGTATAATCCATGAAAATTACAGTTTGGGGTTGGCAAATAATGATCAATGAAAAAGGAGATCGTTTCTTTCTCTTCTGTCATTTACTGGCAATTTCATTATGTACAAGCAACTATTATATGGTAAGAATAAAACCTCAAAGAAAGGCAACAAAACTGAAACTTCAAATTAAGCAAATAAAAAAAATTCTTTCCCCAAACATTATTAAGCACTTACCTTCTGGAACATGAAAAACTTCCGCTATTGAGCCTAAAATGGTTAAAGCTGAAAATCTAGTTGAGTAGGAAGATCCAGGAAACAATGCTTCAAAAAGACTATTGCAAATGGATGACATAAAATTCTTAAAAAAAAAAAAATTACAGTCAGTATAATTATATCACAATAGGTTATATTTAGAGTATTAAACACCCTTTAAGAGTGGGTGTTTTTGTTTTTAATTTAAAAAGTAAATTTCAAAAATGATACCAATTGTTCACTTTCTTAATAATTCAGGTTGGCACCCTGACCATAAGCTATATCATGACTTTAATGAACCCTATCTTTGCAGAGTCAACAAGAAGTATAATTTCTATTGCAGCCCAGACAGATATGTATACTTTTTTTTTTTTTAAAGGCAGAGTCTTGCTGGGTTCAACAGCCCTCACCTTAACTGACTCTACATAAGATCCCTGCAGTCATTTCTCAGGTGAAGTACATGCAACCTTGGGGATTTATCCTTTAGGTCCCCACAAGCACTAAGAGTTTACTAGGTTATTAATTCTACTAGGTTTCAAAGGAATAGCACCATTACTGAAAAATACCCTAGTTAAGCTACTTTTAAGTAAAACAGTATTCACATTAAAACACAACAAGGGCCAAGCGCAGTGGCTCACGCCTATAATCCCAGTACTTTGGGAGGCCGAGGGGGGTGGATCACCTGAGGTCAGGAGTTTGAGACCAGACTGGCCAACATGGTGAAACCCTGTCTCTACTAAAAATACAAAAATTAGCCAGGCATGGTGGCAGGGGCCTGTAGTTCCAGCTACTCAGGAGGCTGAGGCAGGAGAACTGCTTGAACCTGGGAGGTGAAGGTTGCAGTAAACTAAGATGGTGTCACTGCAGTCTAGCCTGGGTGAACAGAGTGAGATCCTGTTTTAAAAAGAAAAAAAATGTGGATGTATCCTAGTGATACATCCACTAGGGAGTATCATTCCAACTGTATTGTCATTTATCGGCTTATAGTTCCTGTTTCCTGCAATCAGACTGTATCCACAATGCAGGCAGGGACCACATTTCTATGTTTGGATCCCTATTGCTGAGCACAGTATCCTACATACATAGTAAGTTCTCAGTATATGCTCTAATCACTTTTAATGGTTCTCAGTGAAGCTTCCGAATCCCTTGGCCTATCATTGAAAACGATCCATTTTCAACTTGATTCTCTGGATTCACTTCCCATTACTCAAGTTCTCCAATCCCCGAGGTATTTTATATGTCATTCACTATAAACATCCTCGAGTTTCCCCGGTACTTTCTTATCACCAAGCCTTCATTAAGCTAGTACTAGGGGTAGGAGTGGGGAACTACTGAGATTTTGGAGTCAAGAGCAGGTCTGGATTAGAATTCTGGCTCTACCACTTACTAGCTAAGGGACCTTACACGGCTTATTGAACTTCACTGAGCTTCAGCTTTCTCACTTGTTAAGTGGGGATAAGAGTGTTTATCTCACAGCCTTTTTATTAAAGGTTAAATGAGAACATGGACATCTAACATTTTATAAATTTAAAAGTACTCTAGATACTAATACCAGTTATTTAGGTACAAAATTATCTCCACTAGACTAGAAGATGTCTTTTTCAACTAACAGCCTCTTCTCCCCCAGCATTTAGTCTATTGATTGGCACTGAGCCTGCCACACACGGTGCATGGCACCCACTGTTACGACAATGTGACAATCATGACAATACAGTGCCAAGATTACAACCTCCAAAAGCCACAGGTGTACCAGTAGGGAAAAAGTACCACAACCACGAGACTGACTCAGATTAAGACTCTAAGGACTAATTTTCAAAGCATGCATACCTATAAGCACAGACCAAGAAACCATGCGTACATGAAAATTAAGAATCTCAATCCAAAAAACAACTTCTGTGTTTCCAAGTACCTAGTTGAGTTTTCACAAATTTCATTTTACCCCTTGCAAAAACAAAGCAACAAGATATGCTTTGTTAAACCTAGCAGTGATCTAAGAGAAACTACAAAATAACTAAGCTAGGCATAATATCCATAATAATCCATGATAATGTTTAGAGTAGGTAGTATGTCATGCTGCAATCCCACCACTTTGGGAAATGGAGGCAGGAGGATCACTTGAAGCCAGAATTTTGAAACCAGCCTGGGAAACATAGCAAGAACCCACAGTTACAAAAAATTAATTAATTTAAAAAAAACTTTTTTAACTGTCCCACACACACAGTGGGGGCTTTAATATATATTCTAGTCACTTCTAAATTTTTATTTATTAATTTTTTGAGGCAGGGTCTCGCTGCTCTGTTGCCCAGGCTGGAGTGCAGTTAAGGCTCACCAAAGCCTTGACCTCCTGGACTCTAGTAACATTCAAGCCTCAGCCTCCTGAGTACCTGGGACCACAGGTGCACATCACCATGTTCGTATCAGAGTTTTTTGTTTTTGTTTTTGTTTTAAATAAAGAGGAGGTCTTGCTATGTTGCCCAGGCTGGTCTTGAAGTCCTGGACTCAAGTGACCCTCCTGCCTCAGCCTCCCAAAGAGCTGAGATTATAGGCATAAGCCACAGCTAGTCACTTTTAATAACTCTCAGCAAGGCTTTTTAGACAGATACATAGTTTACAAAGAGCTTTTTCATTTAATCCTCAAATCAACCTTTTGAGAAAGGTTACTAATTCTGCTTATGCTTGATGAGACTAAAGTCAGCCAACTAGTAAGTGGCAGAATCAGGAGAAAATTTATGCCCTTAAAGTTCAGGTTGTGACTTCCCAAGCTTTGTTTTAAAAAGACAAAGCCGATTTTAGCCTTTGTATAGAAATATTCTTTGTTTGATGGCTTTTTATCTTTTAAATACAAAATTGAAAACCAAGGGCATCCATAAGAATGTTTACAGTTATTAGTGTGTCATAGTTCAAATGTATCATTAATCTATTAATCTACCTCTTTCTCAAAATAAATAGGTAAGCTCTGTCTTCTATCAGGGCCTGCCAAGTTACCTGTCTTTAACCTTGCCTATCACAACTTTTAATTATTTTCTCAATCACTTGAATAAATAAATTATATAAGGCAAACTTTTATTCCAATAATACAACAAAATAAATTCAGAAGTTGAAAAAATGAATTAAAACCCTGTAACAAAGGGAAGTTTACCATTGTAAGTGGATAAAAAGGATCTGCTTCTCGAAGGCAAAATTTGGGGGAAGAACAGTGAAAATCTCAATCTGTTCTGCTGAAAAGAAATTCAAGATTGTGAAACTAAGCCCTGGCCCAGACTGGAGCTGCCGTACCCGGGTTTCCATCCATTTCATTAACACAATGTCCGAAAATCCAGCCCTACTCTTCAAGCTCACTCCAATGCAAGGCAGACAGCAAGCTTCCTCCACAGCTGAACCATGGGCCAAGACTCATCAAGCCTCTGTGAGTCATGTCAATCTAAAGAGAAAACAGGCCCAGCAACAGCAGTCTTCTGCCCTGGAGAGGGACAGAGTTCAGTACCATCAATTACCCATCTGTTAAAGTACTAAATTTATCTGGCCTACATAAGCTAAAAGTGATTGAGATTAGCCAATGAACGTCATTCTGTAACAGTCCTCCACTACAGCACTGGTTTCATCACTCAGGGCTAAATCAAGTAGAGTACCAAAGCACCAGAAGAAATATGTAATACTCAGCTTGAAAAAAAAGAAGCACAGAAACTCAATTCAACAGACTTCCATTTATTTCCCTTTAATGCTTATTCAAAGTACTTTTTAGTTTTTAAACAATCTCTATGTTTAGAAATATTATCACCTACCTTATACTGCTGTAAAGAAACAGAAGTGTGCTGTTTGGTTAACTCATTCTGTGGTTCATGTTTGGATTTACTCTGCTCCAATTTATAAAGCACCTGAGAACTTTCCTGGATCCTACAAAACAGCTTTTGAGATAAAAGAAATGAAGCAGAGGTGAGCCACACATTAAATTTAAATGTCAGCTGAGAGGCAAAATTCTTCAGAATGAAACTTCAAGGAAGGAGAGTACTGATTTTTAATCTCTTAATATTTTATAATGTTTCTTTTGGAAAGAAAATTAATATTTTTATACCAAAAACAAAGTATTATTGCAAAGCAGAATACAATCATCAAACCACAGTTTTCCTATTTCCTTTAAGTTGGCACAAACCTGAAGATGATATAGTCAATTCCCTACTCCACCAATTCTTCACCCCATAAATGTGTTATGCGACTAATTCAAGTTGGATTATTTGATAATGACCATTTTATGAGGTGCTTAAAACTATAAAAATGCAAGGGTGTTCTTTCTCCTGTTACCAAGTTTTCTAAAAACTACCTTACACCCTAAGAACTCCAGCATACGTTTTTTTCTTTAAAAAAAGAGCCCAAAGTTTATTTACTACACCAAAATGAAAGACTTTTGGCCACATGTGGTGGCTCATACCTGTAATCCCAACACTTTAGGAGGCTAGGTGAAAGGATCACTAGAGCCCAGAGTTTAAGACCGGCCTGGGCAACAGTGTGAGACCCTATCTCTACAAAAAATTTAAATATTAGCCAGTCATGGTGGTGTGCCCCTGTCATCCCAGCTACGTGACAGGCTGGGGTGGAAGACTCGCTTGAGCCCAGGAGGTTGAGGCTATGGTGACCTATGATCACACCACTGCACTCCAACCTGAGTGACAGAGCAAGACCCTGCCTTTAAAAAAAAAAAAAGGTGGGGGGAAGGGTGTGTGCTTTTCGCTCTGGATTTTAGTCCCAAATGTAAGCTTTATGGAATCACAGAACAGGTCACAGGAGGGACATCATGAACAGATGTGGTAGCCCAATTCCGTGACCATTTCCACGCACTCCCAAAACCTGGGCTCTTTTTAAAAACGCTTTCCCAAACAAAGTTCATCACTTCCCTTTGCCTTCTGATGGGAAATTCTACCTTTTTAAGAAGAGAACAGATCTGTTGCCGCACTCCTGGAGACTGGCTGTTAAGATTATATGTAATAAAGAACTGAATCCACTGCATTTCTTCCACGGAAACAACTTCTGTGCTTCGATTACTTTCACAAAGCAAGCCTAATGTATCTATCCTTACCTAAAAAACACCAAGCAAGAAAATGTTAATTTTCTAATAAATAAGCAAAGCCTAAATCACCTGAATTGTTTGCTTACATAGGCTACAAAGAAAAAAGTAAACTTCAGTGCACCAATAGGTACCTCAGAAAGACTTCTTAATCTCAGAGATCCTATGGTTATTTCCTTTAAAATTCTTTTATTAAATATGTAAATTGGGGATTTATAAAATGCAACAATCTTTAAGATTTTTATTCCATGGTAATGCTCAGCTTCATTCCTTTTCCTTTTTTTTAGTGACCCCTTTATCCCATCACCTCACTCTTATGTTACTGCCAGGCACTTCTAACTGGTTTCCTGGTTTCTTTTTGCTCCAACTCTGGAAACTTAAGTTTCCACTAATTTAATTCCTTGCTGAAAACAGAGTGGCTTTGGTTTAGCTTAATAAAACCAACTGGTGCCTGGGAACCAATGATGTCTTTAGCTTAGCGTTAGACCCTTCCAAAAAATGTACAGAACACTCCACCCTTGATAAGCAATGTCCTTAATCATCCTCCAGACCTTGTTCATTTGGGTCCCTCCATTTTGTATGCTGCTCCAAGGCTTCCTCTCTCCTAATCATATCTATTGCTTTCCTAATCAAGCAACACTTACTCTCATCAGTCTACTCTGAGCCTTCAGAGCAAGTCCTTATGTATTTAAGTGCACACAATGGCACACTTGTATCTGTATTGTCAGTTCCAACAGTTTCCCGTTGTTTAATACAAGTCTTCTTACATCCTCAACTAAACTTTCAGTAGCCTGAAGAAAGGATCTACTGAAGCTGGGTGCGGTGGCTCACGCCTGTAATCCCAGCACTTTGGGAGGCTAAGGCAGGTGAATCATGTGGTTAGGAGTTCAAGACCAGCCTGGCCAAGATGGTGAAACCTCATCTTTACTAAAAGTACAAAAATTAGCCGGGCAAGGTGGCAGGTGCCTGTAATCCCAGCTACTTGGGAGGCTAAGGCAGAGAACTGCTTGAACCCAGGAAGTGGAGGTTGCAGTAAGCCAAGATTGTGCCACTGCACTCCAGAGTGGGTGACAGAGCGAGACTCCATCTAAAAGAAAAGGAAAAGAAAGAAAAAGAAAGGATCTACTGAAAGTTTAGTTGGGAGACTGGGCTTCTACTCATTCTCTTTATGAACTCCTTAAAACAGTGCAGGACACAATGGAGGGCCCTCTATTTTGAACTGCTACATGAAAGGGATCTACTGCATATACAAATCCAGGTAATTTTCTTTACTTACTTGGCAATGGTGATGAACTAAGCCTTGCTTTATTCTTGCACCAGACACGAGGTTCTCCCAGGTATCAGCTGCAGACTGAAGATGTCCATGAGCTCTAGCTATTCGCAGGCATGCCATCAAAGCCCCCAGAGCCCCCCTGCTATTACAAGACCCTAAGGATGGGAAAGACTGCTCTTGTCCTGAAAGCACAGTAACAAAGACCATTACGTATTATGCAATGACTACCATACTTAGCTGCTAATTTTCATGTTTCCAATTAATATTTTATTTCAATAAATAAAAATCACATTTTAAAGTAAATTCTAACACAAAGTTCCTATTCTAAAACAATCATTATTTAAAATGATTTGTCCTTTTGTCAATCATTTCTAGTAAGCATAATTCTCTTACTGTTAACATAAAGAAATCATTATTCACTTGCTAACATTTTCACTTTTTTCCTAACACCTAGAAAGTGAATCAGGAAGTAAAGTAAAAAAAAAATCAGATAGAGAAATAAACACATCGGTGGCTACAGACTATTATTTCTCTAAAAGAAAGCGCTAAACCTATTTGCATATTTTGGAGTGACTGTTTCTAGTCACTAGTAAAGAAGATTAAAAAGTAAAGAAGACTAGTAAAGAAGATTAAAAAAGGATCACAAAGGGTCTGCTGGTTTCAGAGGCTAGAACATCAGCCATTACCAAGAAGACAGGGCAGCTTGATATAAAAATAAAGACAACCTTACTTCAGAACAGGTTCTTGAATCCTGCATTTCAGATGGCTTTGCAAAAAGGCAGGAACAATTATTGTCAAAAATTACAAATAATGGCTTATTTATGCATACAGGAATCAAATTTTCCTGCTATCTCATGATTACTCTTTGAAGCATGAAAGTTTTTAACAATTTTAGTTGAAAATATTTCTTAAAATTATACTGTAGCATACTACATTCTTGCTTTGTTAAACAGAAATAATAATTTTAAGATTTATATGCTGTGTCATGATCATCGCTTTAAACATCCTGAATTATGTTTGAATGCAGTGATTCCTGTAGGGTTTGTGGGTTTCAATGGGATGTTTACCCCTAGTCTAAATAATGATAGATGGCTATTTCTCAAGATCATGCCTCTGAATTTTGTCACTTCCCCAGAAAAAAAACTTGCTGCTGCCAAGTTACCTGTCTTTAACCTTGCCTAACACAACTTTTAATTATTGTCTCAATCACTTGAATAAATAAATTATATAAGACAAACTTTTATTCCAATAATACAACAAAATAAATTCAGAAGTTGAAAAAATGAATTAAAATCTTGTAACAAAGGGAAGTTTACCATTGCAAGTGGAATCATTCTTTAGCTTGCAGAAATGACTTCAGCCAAAAAACTCCATTCAGCTATATATAGGAACATTCATTTTAAACTGAAATATCTATCATTACTCTCCTCCTTTACTATTAATAGAAGTGATAATATTTAAATTTGAATATGCTTAATATCTGCATAGCTGCTTACATTTAAGCATCATAACTAGAAATTACTAAAACAAAAATGTATTTTTCTTACCAGTTTTAGCATCAATAGAAGTCTGAAGAATCTTTACCATGTACTGTAAGCTTTCGGGGCTGTAACTTAATAATTTTGGCAAGTAATAATCAATCACGTAAGACTTTTGATCCAAGTTTCCTTCACACAGTATAAAAAGGAGAGGAGAAACCCAAGTCTCATGCCACTGGTCAATCCAAGTACTCTCAGCAGTCTGAGATTTCAAATGACTCTTATGATTTTTAAACATGGTTTCCAAGAGGTCACTTGCATAAGGTACCAATGACTGGTCCCCCATCACCTCTAAGATTTGAGATGGAATAGTTTTATCTATAGCCAAAATATGTTCAATTCCTATGCACTCTACCAAACAACCAAGGCATGTGTACTTTCCTTTAATATGCCATTCCAATCGTAGAAGACTCTCAGTCAATTCCACAAAGAAAAGATCAGGGACCAAATCTGCACCTTCCACAGTGAGCTGGTGCATCTGGAGAAGATTTCTGAACATGATTTTGGTTTGGTGTCTCAGAGCATCCAATGGATGTTCCCAATGGGTATAGACATATTCCAAAAGTCTCCCAACTATACTTGAATTCCCATTCAGGCTGTCCCTTAGGCTTGGGGAACTTGATTCAAGAACTTGTATAGCTGAATTAGTCCAGGATGCCAAGATTCTAGACAGAAACATTTCCAGCGTTGGCTCTTTAATTCTGAAGAAAAATGAGCCATGAGCCATTATCATAAACTGACTAGCAAAAGAAATTTCATTTTATAATAATTTCGACTTTAAAATATTAAATACAAAGAATGAACACAAATTTCAATCATTATTAAACTTATAAGAACAAAAAACTACAAGTAAAGCCAAAACAGATCTGAAATTTCTATATGAATCTTTTCACTTTGTAAAAAATCATCCAGAAAGGAGTTCAAGACCAGCATAGGCAATACAGTGAGATCTGTCTATAAATAATTAAAAAGCTGGGTGTGTGTGGTGATACACACCTGCAGTCCCAGCTACTTTGGTGGCTGAGGTAGGAGGATTGTTTGAGCTTCGGAGTGAGACTGGAATGAGCTGTGATCATGTCACTACACTCCAGCCTGGGTGACAGAGCGAGACTTTGTCACAAAAAGAGTAACAATATTCCAGAATAGGACATAGGAAAATTTGGGGGATGATGGAAATACTCAATATTCACTACCTTGATTGTGGTGATGATTACACATGTAATTTATTTATTTTTGTTTTTGAGACGGGGTCTTGCTCTGCCGCCCAGGCTGGAGTGTAATGGCATGATCTCAGCTCACTGCAACCTCCACCTCCCAGGTTCAAGCAATTCTCCTGCCTTGGCCTCCCCAGTAGCGGGCACTACAGGTGCCCACCACCATGCCTGGCTAATTTTTTGTATTTTTAGTAGAGACGGGGTTTCACCATTTGACCAGGCTAGTCTCAAACTCCTGACCTCAGGTGATCCACCCACCTCAGCCTCCCAAAGTGCTGGGATTACAGTTGTGGGCCACTGCACTCGGCCTACACATGTAATTTAAAGCATAAGGAAAGCCACGGGTTGGAGGTGATTGGGGAAACGGGGCTTCTCTGTGATAAAAAATATTCTAAAGTTGTTTGAATTATATTTAACATTTTAAAAAACTAATTTTAGAAATGTTGATGGTTTACCAGATTTGTGAGGATCATTTTAGATTACCTATGTTAAAGTTCTTCATAAATTCTAAAGCACTACACATATAGAAATTTTTATAGTTTTAAAATATGATGGTAAAAAAGAATTTGAGGAAAAAAATTTTAAAAAAGAAAATGATAGCATAGAGAATATTAAAATTAATTTAGAAATGCTGGTTGTTGAACAACTTTGTGAATAATAAACTGAATTGTACACTTTAAATTTAAGAACTGCACAGTATATAATTATACCTCCAATATTTAAAAAATTATTTTAGTTTTCCTCCTTTATTCATATGTTCGTTATCATCAAGCCAGACACATGTTTTGACATTTCATATACATGATCACTTTCAGCCATTATGGCAAAAACACAAAAATACAAAATACTGCCCCATGAAGTCAGAAGACCTTCTAACACTGCTGCTTCAGATTCTTATTAGCAATATGCTTGTAGGTCAGCATTTACTTTTCTAAGCCTCCCTTTGCCCATTCAACAAATCAGATTTCTTATCCTATTTATTAGCCATATGAGGATCACATTAAATTACCTATGTTGAAGTTCTTCATAAATTCTAAAGTATTATACATATAAAAATTTTTATAGTTTTAAAAAATGGTAATATTGAAAATGTTAAAAATTAATTTTAGAAATGTTCTTTACAGGCTAATCTGCAGTAATAATTTTATTGATTGATTGACTGATTGATTGAGACAGGATCTCACTCTGTCCCCCAGGCCTCCTGGGGGTGCAATCATACCTCACAGCATCCTCGGCCTCCTGGGTTCAAGCAATCCTCCCAAGTAGTTGAGACTACAGGCACATGCCTCACACAGATGGGGTCTCACTATGTCACCCAGGCTGGTTTTGAACTCCTGGCCTCGAGTGATCCCCTTGCCTCAGCCTACCGGGAGGGTAGCTGGGATTAGAGGCACAAACCACTCCAGCTTTTGGGCTGCATCTTTTAAATGTCTTACAAGTGAAACAAAATATGAAACAGTAGCATCAGAACTCACTGTGAACTCAAGGTGAACAAAACATGTGCAGTATCCAAGAGCAGGGCCTCCCCATTTGGGCCCATGCTCCCATTCTGCCAGTCCAACATGGCAAGTGTCCCCTGGCACAGGAATAAGACAGCTGACTCAGAGACATCAGCACAACAGAGGCTCCTGCAGCTGCTCATAAACCACTCGGGGGTGCTGGTACAGTCCACTGAATGAAGCAGCAAACTGCTAATCTGGAAAAATATGGCAGAGCTAATACACACAAAGCTTTTAAAACTTTTTCAGAGATATTTCAAAATACAAACCCAAAACATCTCTTTCCCCTAAAAAATCCTAGGAAAAATGACTAAACCAACAATAAAATAGCCACAAATGTTACGATAATTATACTAATGTTAAAGGGAAAAAAATTACATCAAGTATGTGAATGATTTTGCTGGTTGGAATGTACTGGCAGAGCACAACACATCGCCACCTGCAGGTGGAAAAGTTTAACAAGTGTTTTGTTTTTTTTTTAACATGCTTTTAGAGGTGATTCGAGAAATAAACATTTTCGACTTATCCAAAGATAATTACTTTGTGTGATCTCATAAAATAATGCACATATATTTTTCTAAGGTCATCTAAAAGAAAAAATAAGTTTCCATATAATATAGCAAGCAAAAAAAAACCTACTAGTAAAAAATACAAGGATTGTGGGCTAAATTATCAAATTATACTTTCTATAAGAAGCAAATTTACTGAACAATTGACTCTATCTAGCATGCTGCACGTCTAAAGTACATGATTTGGGTTATTCTTAATAAAGAACATATTTATCAGAAAAGTTATTACTGTATATATATCTATACATTAATATGCATAATTTTAACATTAAAAAGATACTAATCAGAGGTGACACTGAACAAACAGCACTAGAAAAAAACTACAACATACATCAAAAATATTAATAGTGATTATCTTTGTGAGATGGACTTACAGGTGACTGTTAATATCTTTTTGTTATTTTTGCTTTATCTGAATTTTTGGAATTGTCTCTTATTATAAGAGAAAAGGGTCATCAGAAGGATCCAGACAATGCAAAAAAAAAAAAATTAATTCACTTCTTTAAAAATATTGTTAATTGTTTTAAGAGACAAGGTCTCACTCTGTTTTCCAGGCTGATGTAATCTTATCTCACTGCTGCCTTAAACTCCTGGTCTCAAGCGATCCTCCCACCTCAACCTCTCAGAGCTGGATACAGGTGTGCACCACCATACCTAGCCAATTTTTTAATTTTTTGTAGAGACAATGTCTTGCTAAACTGCCCAGGCTGATCTCAAACTCCTGGTCTCAAGTGATCCTCCCACCTTGGCCTCACAATGTGTCAGGATTATAAACGTAAGCCACTGCACCAAGCCAAAAATATTTTTTAAACATATTCTCTCAATAAAGTACAATTCTAAAAAGAAGATGCACTTACCAAATGAGGAGTCTTTTCAGATGGGTGTAACATAGTCTTAATAAAAAGAATAACAGCTAATCCAGATGTGCTCCGTATAGTCTGTAATAGATCATCTATTTGGAAAAAAAGGAGAGAGCCTGTGTTAAATGATGAATATTCTGGTACGGTGGAAAGAGCAGATGCTGAGCAGCCAGACAGGCCTAGGTACAATTTCTAGTCTGACCACTTCCCGGGTGAATAGGTCTTACAGAAATTATTCAACATCCCAGGGACTCTGTTTCCTCTTCTGTAAAATGGGATAACTCTTAACTGACACAGTGTTTGTCAGGTTTAGATGAATAATGAATATAAAGGCTTTTAAGCCCAGCATGTAGATACTCAATAAATGTGATTCCTTCCTCTCTCCTCTAATATCCACTTTCCTCCTCTTCAACTACTGCTTCCCAGAACACCTAACAGCAACACCACCTGTCCCCTCCCCTCCACCAATGCCTCTGTATCCCAACCACCACATACACAGGCTTCTTCATAAAGAGATCTCAGGGCTTGTGTAAACAATGTACATAAGTAAGTGGTAATTATAACTTTGCTAGCACTGCCACTGTACCCACAGCAACCAAACAGTTTTGACTTGGTATCCTCTTTTTATCTCTATTAGCCTCGAATACCTGGGGCAATTATTCAACCTAGGGAAAGAAGTATGACATCATAAATTATGTACTAAATATCCACTCTGCCCTTTATCCCTGATAACAAAACTGTGACTCTGATTGAAGAAGCTACATGCCCAGCCAAAACAGGATACTTGCTTCTTCAATCTTCTTTGCAACTAAAGGTAAGCATATAAGAGAGTTCAGGCCAACAGGATGTAAGCCAAAGTCATTTGAGTATCCTGATTAAAGATGCAACTGGCCTTCCTTCTTCCTGCCTTGAATAAAGACATGTCTGGAGCTACAGCAGTCATAAGGCAACCATGAGGCAACAAACGTTGCCTTCAGCAAGCCAACTTGCTGAAGGGGGCACAGCAGAAAAGCAGAAAATGTGTGGGTCATACACTGCCTATAGCAGTTCTGGATTACCTGCCTCTGAACTTGTTATGTGGGAGAGGAGGTCTGGTTTTCAGTTACTTGCAGCTAAACACTTCACTGATTATGAAGCTTTAAAATGATGGAAAAAATAGTACTGATCAGATGCCATCAACTTTTCAGAAAAGAAGGTACCTCATATTAAAATCATGTCTTCTCTACATTTCCTTAGAGAATCTTTTTTAAAGACTAACAGAGTCCTCTTTTAAAAAGCAAATAACCTCTGAAAAGTTTTCTGTAAGTTATGTCTTAATAAAAGTACTTTAATTACTTTCCTTTCAATACCTGAGAACCCAGGCAAAAAGAAAAATAGAAATACTAATTGGACAAAATAGAGCTAGGACTTTCATTACCAGGGTTAAAAACAATGAGATGCTATTGTTTTCCAATCAGCCTGGCAAAACCAGAGTCAGTTACTGCTTTTTACTAACAAGAGCTTTAAAGAGATCCCGTGAGCATGTTTTAATTAAGTTACATTCATACACATATTACCATATAGAATGAGAGAGGAAGAGAGAAAGGATAATTTAACTTTTTATATAAATAGTTGTGTTAGGTATCACTTTTCCATTAATCTTATTATAATAATAAACCACTGATTCCAAAAGCATGTAAGAGAGTTATAACCACCGATTCCAAAAAAAGTGACTGAAAACAAACGTATAGCTAAATAAATTATTAAAAGGTGATCACCCTTGAACCTATCTTCTAAGGCAAGAACTAGAACTCAGCCATCCAGGCTGGGTGCAGTGGCTCACACCTGTAATCCCAGCACTTTGGGAGGCTGATGTGGGCAGATCACTTGAGGCCAGAAGTTCAGGAACAGCATGGCCAACATGGCGAAACTTTGTCTCTACTAAAAATACAAAAAATTAGTCAGGTGTGGTGGCACCCTCCCGTAATCCCAGCTACTCAGGAGGCTGAGGCATGAGAATTGCTTGAACCTGGGATGTGAAACCCAAGATGTGGAGGTTACAGCGAACCAAGATCTCGACACTGCACTCCAGCCTGCGTGGCAGAGCAGCATTTGGTTTCCAAAAAAAAAGGACTAAAACCATGTAATCCAGGGCCTTCCTTCATGTTGAGAAGCATCTCAGTTAAGTATCATATTTCAGACTATCAGAAGGAAAAGCTGATTGGAACTCAATTTTAACTGTCAATTATATATCATTTGCATATAATTTGTTACACTTACCATCAATTAAAAACTTGGTAAAAATACTCAGCAATCCACACATATTTTGCCATATGGGAGAACTAGAAGTCTTCCAAAGATCTTCCTGGAAATCCTGTACTTTCTGTACTAACACCATTGAAACTCTAATGCCTACCAGCAAGTCATTCATTAACTGTGTTTGAATAATATGATTTCCAGCACATTTTCTATAAAGAAGAAAAGACATTACAAAAGGAAATTCAAATAAAAGTGTGAACATTTCTAATTCTCTGCAAAATAAATACATTCCTCAAAGGCCCAAAATCAGTTTTAAATTATAATGTATTCCTCTCTCTTCCATCACCATAAACATTCCAATTATGTAGACATTAGTTGCAAACTTTCAATACCCTTCACTTACCAACATGTTCCTCTTTCTCAGCCAATAACTAACTTCACTTCTTTTAGGGTAAAGATAAGAAATCAAGAATGAGTGACAGAACTCAGACCGGGTGAATGAAGTGGCTCACACCTGTAATCCCAGCACTTTGGGAGGCTGAGGCAAGCAGATCATTTGAGGTCTGGAGTTTGGGACCAGCTTGGCCAATGTGGCAAAACCATGTCTCTACTAAAAATACAAAAATTAGGCCAGGAGTAGTGGCACACACCTGTAATCCCAGCTACTCTGGAGGCTGAAACAGGAGAATCATTTGAACCCAAGGCAGAGGTTGCAGTGAGCCAAGATGGCACCATGGCACTCCAGCCTGGGCAACAGAGCAAGACACCATTTAAAAAAAGAAAAAGAATAAATGACAGAACTTACAAACTTGAACACTCCCTCAATGTTGATATATTTTTCCTCCCTAGCTGCTTTTTTTTTTTTTTGAGACGGACTCTCGCTCTGTTTCCCAGGAGTGCAGTGGCGCAATCTGGGCTCGCTGCAACCTCGGCCTCTGGGGTTCAAGTGATTCTCCTGTCTCACTCTCCTGAGTAGCTGGGATTACAGGCATGCCATCCTGCCTGGCTAATGTTTATATTTTCGGTAGAGACGGGAGTTTCTCCATGTTGGTTAGGCTGGTCTCGAACTCCTGACCTCAAGTGATCAGCCCACCTTGTCCTCCCAAAGTGTTGGGATTACAGGGGTGAGCCACCATGTCCAGTCCCTCCCTGACTTGTAAAATGCCAGGCTCTCCTAGATTTTCACCTATTTCACCAATACTCCTTCTCAGCTGCCTTGACTAAATCAACCTCTTCTCCCTGATCTTTTTATGCTAGGAATCTCCACAACTCAGTCTTTATTCCTCTTCTTTTCTCCATCTAATTCTCTCCCTTGCTGATCTCTTTTAGCTCATCGGCTTTAAATTATAATCTACATGCTGATAATTCCCAAATTTTTAACTCTAACACACACCTTTCTAATTCCTTCCTGGCATATCTAACTTCCTGGTATTTTTACTTGGATGTCTAACAGACGTCTCTAAATGAGTGAACTTATCTTCAACTCCAAATCTGCTATACCTGCTGGATCTTCAACCTACAAAAACACTGCAATCACCCTTGCCTCCTCTCTTCTCCATTCCATCTATAAGAGAATCCTGTTGGTTCTACCTTCAAAATACATCTAGAATCAGACCAACTCCACTGCCACATCTTGGCCTGAGCCACTCTCATCTCTCCCTTTGGTTATTGCCATAGCCTCCTAACTGGTCTCGCAGCTTCTGTCCTTGTCCCTCTCTGTCAGTTCTCAACACAGCAAAACACAGAATAATCCTATTAAGGCAAAAGTTAGGAAAAACAACTTGGTAGTTCCTCAAAGTTAAAAATAGAATTATTTTATGGATTCCACTTCTACGTATATACCCACAACAGCTGAAAGCAGAGGCGCAAAGATATATATACTTGTACACCAATGTTTATAGCAGCATTATTCACAATAGACAAAAGGTAAAAAGAGACCAAATGTCCATTGACAGATGGATTAACAACATGTGGTCTACACATACAGTGGGACGTTACTCAGCCACAAAAAGGAATGAAATTCTGATATATGCCCAACATACATGACCCTTGAAAACAAGCCTGTAATCCCAGCACTTTGGGAGGCTAAGGCAGGGGGATTGCTTGAGCGTAGGAGTTTGAAATCAGCCAGGGCAACATGATGAAATCCCATCTCTAACAAAAATATAAAAACTAGCATGGCATAGTGGTGGACATCTGTGGTCCCGGCTACTCCAGAGGCTGAGATGGAAGGATTGCTTGAGCTTGGGAGGCAGAGGCTACAGTGAGCCAAGATTCTGCACTCCAGCTTGGGTGACAGAACCAGAGCTTATCTCAAAAAAAAGGAAACATAAATGAAATAAGCCTGACACAAAAGGGCAAATATATGATTCTATTCATAAGCAGCACCTAGAACAGGCAAATTCCAAAAGACAGAAAGTAGAATAGAGATACTTGGGGCTATAGAAAAATACTTTTTTTAAAAAAATAAAATTTCCTTTCTTTTAGACACACTGAATTTGAGGTACCTATAAAACATCCAAGCTGAGATGTCCACAAGCCAACTCACTTTATCAGTCTACCACCCAGGAAAGAGACCTAACTTGGAGTAATAAATCTGGGAATCCTGAGTATATAGGTCATGGCTGACACCAAAGTCGATGTTAATCAACAGTTCAAACAAAATAAAAAGGACAGAACCCTCCTTTACACAATGAGCACAAAAAGAAGAGCCAAAAAAAAAAAGACAGCCAAAGAGCTCCTGCTGAGGCAAAAGGCTACCTTGAGCAAAAGATGACGTACAGGTATTATTTCTCTTCTCTCCCGGAAACTCCTTAAACCAATAGCCATGGGATTTAAAAGGTAAAGAAAGATAAATTCTTAAAGGCAACCAATATGCAATAAGACAATAACAATAGTATTTCAGAAGCTGCAAAACAGATGGATGAGTGATAACTGAAAGCAGAACTAAGAAATGTCGATACTGGCCGGGCACGGTGGCTCACGCCTGTAATCCCAGCACTTTGGAAGGCCAAGGCGGGTCGATCACCGGAGGTCAAGAGTTCGTAACTAGCCTGACCAACATAGTGAAACCCCATCTCTACTAAAAATGCAAAAAAATTAGCTGGGCGTGGTGGCAGGTGCCTGTAATCCCAGCTACTCTGGAGGCTGAGGCAGGAGAATCACTTGAACCCGGGAGGTGGAGTTTGCAGTGAGCCAAGATCGCACCATTGCACTCCAGCCTGGGCAACAAGAGCAAGACTCCATCTCAAAAAAAAAAAGAAAAGAAATGGATACTAAGCCAGGGAAAAAGCCCAGAAGCCACTTGATTTCTAGAGTCCCAAATAGCTCAGAAACTGTTGGCACTAGTTATTTCTTGATGTGGAGTTAAATGCAGGATTGAAAACAGGAAGATTGAATAAATACCTCCAAGCCAGCAGACAACTTGTTTATCTTTAGAGAAAGTAAAACGGGTGTCTGGAGAGGAAGATAGCACACACCAATAAGGCAGCAACATATTCCAAAAAGGAGAATTAGGTAAACACATGCACAATGCATGCCAAATGCTGAGACCTCAGCCTTCTTCCCTGACTCAGCAACCAGAATATTAAGACAATGGTTTGGAAGGTTCTTCCACGGTAAATCCAGTATCTAAGTAAAAAGGCCTAAAAATACTGACTTAGGTTTCCCCAAGAAAGAGTTTCCCCAAGAAAAAGCGCAGCTAGACTAGCCTACAATAAAACCTGCAGTCAACTCCACCCATAGGCACAGACATTCAAATCAACTCTCAGTGTCCCATTATTAAATATGACTACCCTGGCTGGGCACGGTGGCTCATGCCTACAATCCAAGCACTTTGGGAAGCAAGGAGGGAGGCTCACTTGAGCCAATGAGTTCAAGACTAGCCTGGGCATTACAGTGAGACCTCATCCCTACAAAAAATGTAAATTAAAAAAAAAAAAAATTAGCCAAGCATGGTGGCACACACCCATAGTCCCAGCTACCTGGGACACTGAGGTGGGAGTATCACTTGAACCCAGGGAGGCAGAGGTGCAGTGAGCCAAGATTGTGCCACTGCACTCAAGCCTGGGCAACAGAGCAAAACCCTGTTACAAAGAAAAAAAAAGTTTATATATAGATACAGACAGATAGGCAGACAGACAGACAGATAGGCAGACACACCTAATTGCCCAGCCAAGGATCACCAGACTTCTGAGGAAAGCTCAGAAGGAAATGTACTGAACAAAACCAGCAAACAGATAAAAGCAACTTGGAAGAAACAGAGCCTATGTAAAAATGATTTAAAAAAAACAAAAAAACTATCATTAATATATCCTCAAAGAAATAACAGGGTATTTCCCTGATGAAATAAAAACAGGATGCTATGAAAAAGGAACATGCTCAGGTGAGGAAAAGAGTTCTTTCATTTATTATCATAACAAATTATTACATTTTTAAATTTTCATTTAAATATTTTAGTAAATTTTAGATATTAAAATTTTCTATTTATTAAAATTAAATATCAAACCTCTAAAAAATACATTTAAATAATCGGGTCTAATATTAATGGAGAGAGGGGCTGGGCATAGTAGCTAACGCCCATAATCCCAATACTTTGGGAGGCCAAGGTGGGTAGATTACTTGCGTCTAAGAGTTGAAGACCAGCCTGGGCAACACAGTGAGACTCTGTCTCCAACAAAATACAAAAATTAGTCAGGTGAGGTGGTGCATGCCTGTAGTTGCACCTACTTGGGAGGCTGAGGTGATAGGAACACTTGAGCCCAGGAGGTTGAAGCTGCAATGAGCTATGATTATACCACTGTACTCCAACTTGGGTGACAAGGAAAGACACTGTCTCAAAAAAAAATAAGTGTAATAATATTAATAAAGAGGGATGAAAATACCACATTCTGAGACTTCTAAATTTTTCTTTGTACAAAGACAATGTACAACTGCAAGTGTGCACACACAAATGCCAACATATAGCACTTGCCTATTTTCTTCCAGGATTTCAATTAAACTCTTCTGCAGAAAACGAAGCACTGAAACAAAAAGAATATGACAAACCAGAATTTAAAACTGTGAACTTCAACTTCAATAAAAGAAAATCTTTTATATCACTGTTATCTAAAATGATATCATGATAGAGAAGTAAAAATTTAAAAAGAAGGAGCATGATGGACCTTGGTTATCTACAATGCTCTACCTATTGCCAAGAAACTTAGAAGAGCCAGTTCCAAAATGACTCATGCAAGCCAACAACTCATGCAACAAAATAACTTACCATTTTTAAGCAGATTATTAACACTTGCTCTACCTGTAGAGGAAAAAATGAACACTGATAAGGAGTTTCATGATCAAAATCAGTATCATTTAAAAACTATGATGTGATGAGAAGGGTTGGCCAGAAAAAGGACTAGAAAAGTGCCGCCTTACCCAAGTTAAAGTTCTCCATACAGGAAGATATATTGTCAATTACTTTCCTATAAGAGTATAAGTCAGTAGTATTCAATTCTTCCTGAAGACGAGAAGTAAAACTGTGTATAGCCGCAGTCAGAAAAAATTCAGGTAGGCTATTTAGTGAGCTAGAAAAAGAAACAAGTGTTAAAAAAATCTAACAATCTAATAGCCCCAGAATATGTGGGGAGGGAAGAAATCATACAAGTGTGGGAATATTGAACTAAACCTTCAAAAAACAGCCAGAAAATTACAATTCCACACTACCATCACTGGAATTTCCTGGCCTATCAGCTCTTGTCTGGTCTCCCTGTTTCCACCTTGATTCCCTCTCCCTCCCAGATTATTCTCAAGAGAGCAGGTAGAGTGACACTGTTTAAACACCAGGTCACTGCTCTTCCTAAAGCCTCCAACAACATCCTTCTCTACTATAGTACTATCCAAAGTGTTTACAGTGGCCTATAAGGTCCTCCCTACACAATCTGGCCCTACCATTAGCTCCTGAACTCATCTTTTTTTTTTTTCTTTTCTATTTTTAAAATGGTGCCCATCACAATCTTGATTGCATCTAGATCCATGTTCACTTATCTCTAGCTACACGGCCTTGCTCTGTTCTGACATGCCAGTTTCTGCTCCTGCTGTTTCCTCCAACCAAAATACTCGTCCCTCAAATATACCCAACAATTACTGCCCCATCCCTTTCAGGTCAATCTCAATTACCTTATCAAATCTAAGCAAAGCTATATGAAGTGATCACAATATTTTAAATTGTAACCCTTACCCCATCCTTGATAACCCCTTTCCTCCCTCCCAGCTTTTTCTTCATAGCACTCAAGCCAATCTAATAGCCTATAAATGTTAATTATTTTGTCTATTTTCTATCTTCCCCTTAGAATGTAACCTCCATTCTAGACTGTTTCATGTATTCTACCACCAATTCCTAGAAGAGTACTGAAACATAGTAGGCAGTCAATACAAATTTATCGAATGAATAAATTAAACATATCAACTTTGCCTCAATTAATCTAAATCAAAACCGATAGGCTTTGTTTTAAATATAACTGGACAGTTCAAAGTTTTTCTAGAAGAAAAGAATTCAAAAATGGGAATATTTAGAATAAGAAGAATCACTAGAAGGATGACTTATACTGATACATAATTAAAACACATTATCAAACTATAGTAAATACAAGTGTGGTGTTGGTGTATGAACAAATGGACCCAAATCAGAAATCAAACCCATGTTTATATAGGAACATATAACACAATGAGGTGGCATTCCAAATATGTGGGCAAAGATGGACTATTCAACAGTTTGGGTAAGTGGTTCCCCATATAAAAAAGAAAACTAAATTGAATCCCTACCTCACTCTACACTCAAAACTTAATTCCAGATGGACATAAAGGTTAAGCAAAAAAAAATAGTATAAGGCCTGCAAATAATGTTTTAAATAATCTTGTATTAAAGACAGTATACGTAGCAAGATACAAAACTCAGAAAAACACATACACACAAATTAGCTGAGTTGATAACCAAAATAAAATTTTAATTTTTGTAAAGACAAGACACCATGAGAAAGTTTAAAGACAAGTAACAAAAGAATATATTTGGCATATAATCTACAGAGAAGTCTTATAAACCAAGAAAACATTCTAACAAGAAAATTTACAAAGGACATGTAATGAAAAAAAAACAGTGACTCAAACTTCACACATGAAAAAATGTTCAATAACACTAGTAATCTGGGATATGCAAATTATAATGATAGCATTTTCACTCATTCGATTTTAAAAGATTTAAAGATTGATATTATCCAATGTTGGAAACACATGAAGAAGAAACAAGGACTCTAATTCAATTGGTAGTCTGAGGGAGTACAATTTAACAATATCTATCAAAAATTTCAATAGGCCTAATTTTTGGTCTAGAAATGCCACATCTTGGAATTTATCTCAGAGAAATGCACATACACATACATGATTAAGAATATCACTGCAATGGGGAAGTGATTAATTGCTTTAAACCATGCAATATAAATCATGTAATATGTACCATATATAGATGTATACATGTCATATATATGGTACATTTAAATTTTGGTATATTTATATTACGGAATATTTATAGCTGTTTTAAGAGTAAGGACTGTTGGCAGGAATGTAAAATGTTACATATGGAAAACAGTATGACAGTTGCTCAAAAAATTAAACATAGAATTACCATATGGTCCAGCAATCCCACTTCTAGGTATATATTCAAAAGAACTGAAAGCAGGATCTCAAAGAGATATTTGCACACCCATGTTCGTAGCAGCATTATTCACAAGAGCACAGCAGTGGAAGCAACCCAAATGTCCATCGAAAAGAGGAATGGATTAACAAAACGCAGTATATACATACAACAGAAAATTAAGCCTTATGAAAAGAAATTCCTGCCATATGCTATAGCAGGGATGAGCCTTAAGGACATTATGTCAAGTGAAATAAGTCAGTCACAAAAATATAAATACAAATACTCCACTAAGATGAGGTAATCAAATTCATGAACGGAAAGTGGCTGCCAATGGCTAGGTGGGAAATGGGGAGTTGTTACTTAATGGGTATAGCATCTCAGAGCTTTGCAGATAAGGTTCTAAAGATCACTGCACTGCAATGTAAATACACTTAACACTACTGAACTACATACACTTAAAGATGGTTAAGACTCAAACATCGTACGTTCTCACTCGTAAGTGGGAGCTAAGCTATGAGGATGCAAAGCCCTAAGAATCATATAGGAGGACCCCGGCGGAAAGGGTGAGAAGTGGGTAAGGGAGAAAAGACTACAAATTGTTAAATACATTATACACTGCTCAGGTGATGTTTGCACCAAAATCTCAGAAATCACCACTTATTATTATTATGAAATATTATGTACTTATTATGTAACCAAATACCAGCTGTCCCCCAAAAACCTATAGAAATAAAAAATAAAAAGAATTCATTTAAAAAAAAAGACTGATGTTTAAGTTATGTGTCTTTTACTATAATTTTTTTTGAAAAGGATTACATGTGACATGGAAATACCTCTAACACATTCTTTAGTGAAAAAAGAGCATTATGTAGAGTAAAATCTCATTTATAAAGAAATATATATATAAAAGTAGAATGTAACACACATATGCTGACCTCAAAGAAAAAGTCTAGAAAGATAAATACCAAAATGTTAAGTGACAATCTTTACTAAGAAAAGTGAGAAAAACCAGAAACAATGAAATGGAAGCCTCACTTTTTATTTTGTATACTTTTATTTAATTTTTTACATTAAGCCTATATTCCTGTGTTATCTGTGTAAATATACATTTAAACCATGAACAAATAGGACAAAAAGAGGAAAAAACAGCAAGATGACATTTAAACATAACCAATAAATGTAAATGGATTGAGCCAGGAGTAAGCAAACTACAGCCCACAGCCTGTTTTTTAAGTCTGTGACCTAAGAAGGCCTTTTCTATTTTTTAAAAGCTGTAACTAATCATTGAAAACAGAGAAAAAACCCACATGAATGAACTTTTTATGACCTATAACAGTTCAGTTTTATCAAACCAGGGAAGGAACTTTAATTACTTTTGGTCAAATTCAACATTTATAACACCCAACTTCCCTTCCTTTTTTTCTTACCTTGACAATACTTTCTTCAAGGGATTCTTTAGACTCAAAGAAAGATAAATGCCTGCTAAAACATCCAAACAACTTTGAATAGTGGGATCACACACGCCATTTTTATCTACTTTCTCCAGTAAAGGCACAATCTATAATACAAAACAGTGAAGTAATTTTTCTAATATCAAGTATAGCAAAGTAACATAGTTAGATATTCTTTAAAGTCTCAATTGCTGGGCACAGTGGCTCACCCCTGTAATCCCAGCACTTTGGGAGGCTGAGGTGAGCAGATCACTTGAGCCCAGGAGAGTTCGAGACCATCTTGGGCAACATGGCAAAACCCTATCTCTACAAAAAAAAATACAAAAATTAGCCAGGCATGGTGGTGCATGCCTGTAGTCCCAGCTACTCGGGGCTGAGGCAGGAGGATGACTCAAGCCCAGGCAGTTGAGGCTGCAGTTGAGCCAAGATCGCACCAGTGCACTCTAGCCTGAATAAGAGAGTGAGACCCTGTCTCAAAAAAATAAACGAAGTGTCAATTATAAAGTGAAGTGTTTTCCATACTCCACTGTCAAGGATACTGATTTAACACCTATTTCGCTACTTATTAACTTTTTAAACTTATGTCCCCAAGTCTCCCTTTACCCTCCAGACCAACCTCCACAGAGAATCACAGACATGTTAATGGCTTAAGGTAAAGAACAGTTGTAGCACTATTTAAAAAACCAGTAATACATTTACTTGCTTTCCAAAAAAAAAAAAAAACTATGTGTGCTCAAATGGTAAATCCTAATACTGAAATACTAATAAGTAAAATATTTATATTTTAAATTAACTTTTAAATGTGCCTGCTAAAAAGTTTTGAAGATTCATATATTTAAAAATTCATATAATTAAAAATTCTACACAAAAGAAGTATGTACAATTATCTTCTACCTTATCTATTTACAGCTCAATTATGACAGAAGCCTGAATATGGCTTCTATTGCTGCTTAGAATAAAAGGATATTATACAATGAACAGAAAAGAATAAAATACCTATTCATTAATGATAAACTGATATGCAAAAATTAGGAGCCAAAAACTGTCAGTGATTTTTAAAAATCCTTAATAGCATAATACTCTTAAAAATGCATCCATGAATATCAATTTAGACTTACCTGTTTAACATAATGGATTTGTGACACTCCATCTGTGAGTTGTACACAATGTAACAGCAAAGAAGCTAGATTTTTCCCTTCCACATCAGCAAAAGCTATATAACACATACAGAAAAAAAAAAATTCAGTGATTTAACAATAAGTTAAATATAAGTTTGCTTTTGTTATGCATTCTACATAATTTTTGATGTATAAACCAAAACAACAGGCAGAACATAGTCTGCAGACAGAATTTTAGGAAAATTGTTTTATATCCAAAACATAAAGAAATCTAGAAAGAATTTGAGTATTATGTGTTAGGGATTCCCAGAGATTAAAATACTCTGCTTGCAAACTAGAAAAGAAATATATTGGGCCGGGCGTGGTGGCTCACATCTGTAATCCCAGCACTTTGGGAGGCCAAAGCGGGTGGAGGTCAGGAGTTCAAGACCAGCCTGGCCAAGATGGTGAAACCCTGTCTCTACTAAAAATACAAAAATTAGTCAGGCTTGGTGGCAGGTGCCTGTAATCCCAGCTACTGAGGAGGCTAAGGCAGAGAACTGCTTGTACCTGGGAGGCCGAGGTTGCAGTGAGCCGAGATCATGCCACTGCACTCCAGCCTGGGAAGCAGAGCGATACTCCAACTCAAAAAAAAAAAAAGAAAAAGAAAAGAAAAGCAATATATTAAATAAGGGAAATCAGAAGTCACCTACATTTCAGAGTTTCGAGGTCCTGATGACAAATGGTCAACGCAGCAACCTGCATTTCTTTCTTCTTCTTTATACCCATTTTAAATAGAATTAACAGTAGTCACTGCAAGAAAGAAGACTTTAAGGCATTAATGTAAGGTTTCTCAACATCAGCACTATTAATTTTTGGCCAGATTCATTCTTTGTTGAACAGGATTAGCCTATGCATTATGTTTCATGCATCCCCAATCCATACCCACTAGATGCCAGTAGCAACCTCCTCCCTCCCACGTTGTGACAACCAGATAGTGTCCCCAAACATTGCCAAGTGTCCCCTGGGGAGCAAAAATGCCCCAGAATGAGAACCACTGTCTAAGAATTTCTGATCTGAAAGAGAAAAATTTTTTAAGCTCAAGAGTTTATTACTGTCTGAAGTTACTTTTACCTGCTATGACTCAGTCTTTGGATTTTAAAATACAGCAAACTTTCCTTTTAGTGAACACACACAAAAAAACTAGCATAGTTTTTCCAAAAATAAATTACTTCAAACTAACCTGTGACTTGTTAGATTAACAGGCGGTGCCACTGTATCTTGATTTCTGCAAAAAGGAAAAAAAAATTTTTTTGAATACTATTTTCTTGAGTTTGTTTTTATTGATACTTAACAAATCAGTGGGTTCATAACAGGCTAAGCAACCCAACTCAAAGACTACACACTAATAGCACCAGGCCATCTGGAAAGAAGTTGCTGGGGAAATGTCATAGGGCCCTTTTCCTGGTGCAGTTAGCATTTTTAGCAGCATCTATAATGCAAACATTAGAGGGTATAATGTCGTATATGTATAAAATACACAAATCTGGAAGAACATGTTGGATGATGAATCAGGATTAAAAACAGGTCAATACACTGGAATAATGAGCAACATGAAATTTACCAAGATGAAATAGAAATACATGTAAAGGGCTACATTTAGTTTAGGGAAAAACCACAGAAATTGAGGATGGGGAGGCAGAGGGAGGCAAAACGTAGTTTGAAACACCTCAACAGCACAAGATGACTGCCAAAAACCACAGAAGAAGTCAGCCACATCAAAGGAGTGCATGATTCTTCGTTCATCCAAACAGGACAGGTGACAGGTAGAGCATTAGGTACAGCACTGGTGGCTATACTTTAAGGAGCCATAACAAAAAATGGAGCTGATTTCTGAAGGACCTAGAGAGCACCTCCTTCAGAGAACAGCTCAGTTAACCAAAGGTGTGTGGCCTGGAGAAAAGTCAACAGGACAAGAGCCTTAGCAGCTAGACTGTTTTGGAGAAAAAAGGGAGATTTCTTTTGTCTTGCTATAAAATTAGTAAAAATCAGTACAAGCTACAGGGAGACAGATTCCAGATCAATACAAAAGAAAAGCTCTATGGTCCCACTAAGGACTGGGCTACCTTTTGAACAAAGAATTTCCCAACACCAGGAATATTCAAACAGAAGATGACTGAAGACTGAGTATTTTCTCTTGGCCACTTGAAATAGTCCCCATCCGGTCTCCTAACTTCTACATTTACCTCCAAAGAATTCATTCTGTTTACAGTCATCAAAGCAATCTCTTTTTTAAAAACTCTCATCAAATTGAATTACTTACTCTCTTCCTTAAAACTTTCCAAGGGTTTCCAAATACACTTACAATAAAATCCAAACTTGAGGCTGGGCGTGGGGGCTCTCACGCCTGTAATCCTAGTGCTTAGGGAGGCCTCGGCAGGCAGATCTCCTGAGGTCAGGAGTCCAAGATCAGCCTGGTCAACATGGTGAAACCCCATCTGTACTTAAAAAAAAAAAATACAAAAACCAGCCAGGTGTGATGGCAGGCGCTTGTAATCCCAGCTACTCAGGAGGCTAACTCAGGAGAATCGCTTGAACTCAGGAGGCAAGAGATTGCAGTGAGCTGAGATCGCACCACTGCACTCCAGCCTGGGCAACAAGAGCGAGAAACTCCATCTCAAAAGAAAAGAAAAAAAGAGATTTTGCCCTTCAAGGCCCTAAATAATCTGGCCCTGCCTTCCTCCACTCTTCATCTCAAACCAATCTCCTCCTCACCATCTCAAGAACTTTGCACTTCTGATGCTCTTATTCCCATCTAAGAGGTTTTACACTTCCCAATTATCTCTGCCCCTTAATGTTTATTCCACATCTGTGCAAGGCTGACTCCTCACCATTCATGTTTCTGCTGCAATGTTACCTCCTAGAAGCCTTCCATGACAACTCTATCAAAAATGCCACCAATCCAACACACATACACACCATTTCTGCTAATTTTCTTCACAGGACTTACTACTACCAGAAATTACACTAACTTGTACATTTATATATTGTCTGTCTACCTTAGTAGCAAACAATGAAGGCAGTAACCTTAATCTGTTTTGTTCACGCTTGAAGTCTCAATTCCTAAACCAGTACCTGGCACATAGTAGGTGTTTATTAAACACTTGATGAATAAACAAATTAATTAACAAACATTTGTCAAAGACGTTCTAGAAAGGACATATGTCTTTAAGGGCAGGAAGGTGGACTACCTAGTATCTAAAATCCATTCTACATCTAAGTAACATTCTACATCTTAAGAACCTATGGTTTGGAAAGTAAGAAGTCGATACAGTAATGGCAGGTGATCAACCACTTAACGAAAAATGGACCCAACTAGAAAAGTGTTGACAACAGGGTAATTTGTAAAGGGATGGTCAGATCTAGAGGAACTGAGGCACGCTTCCTCAGTAAGTGACCATCGTACAAAGCCAGAAGAGACTGGGAAACGTAACTAGGGAGACTATTCTCTGGTGAAAGGTAAGCAAGTTTACAGGAGGATATGATCTTGCAACTCTGAAGGTTACACAAAAGCAGACTCGGTAATTATGCCTGCTCAAAGGATGCCTAAACGTGTGTCCTGAAGAACCCGGCTCCCCAAGGAAGTAAATCCCGTGTCTATGGCAAGGCCAGAAGGTGCCCAGTAAATTACACTCCTAGGTCCCACTTACTGCTTCCCTTTAGAACGCTGCTTCACTCTACACCTTCCTGGCTGACTCCCACAAACATTCTCTGGGCGATTTCTGAACCACGTGGAGTCGAGGAAAGACAGTGGGAGAAAGTGGTTAAAGTGTTGTCTCCATGGAGACCTTAGCGACCGGAAACCAGTTTCACAGCCGCCGAATCCTGGCGATACTAAAAGATGAGAATTGATGCGGCTCGCAAGGCGGCCCTAGCAAAACTGGCCGAGCCGAGAGGTGGAGGGTCTCGCGCTACCGCGGGTCTGGCAGACAGGACACCTGGGAGCCAAACCTCGTGCTCGTGGACGTCTGAGAAGAGTCGCAGGCGTCTGGTCGAGTCCCGGAAGCTGGTCTAGTTCTACCGCGTCTCCGAAGCTCGCAAGCAGTCAGCTGTCGACTACCGGGTCACGGCGAAGGGAGGGAGGGAGGGGTAACCTGTGGGAGTCATCGCGAGAATTGACCAAATGCAGCTTCTCCAATCAGGAGTTCGGCGAGGCCGTGACGTTCCGGGTTTGGTTAATCTGTGACTTCTCTTTCAGTGCCGTGCGTTTCTCGTGGCGTTGGGGCTGACGGGTCCTCTTGGGACGGCGCCCACCTCATCCTCCTCACAGGCTTGGACGTACGGGAAGCGGTTTTGTCCCAGCCCAGACCTTCCACCTTTCTCCCACTCTGTTGGCCTAATGCAGAGTCTAGGAGAAAACTGCGTCCGGTACTCGGAAACGAGTCCAGGGAGTTTAGAGCGTGCGACATAGGGCAGGGGGATTGGGCGGCGACTAAACGGAAGCCCGGAGAAGAATTCGGACTAAAATGAGAAGTGCTGAACTAACTTGTGTCACAGTGCATTTATTCATTCAATAAATAGTTAATGAACTCTATTGTCAGAGCGTCGCGAGGCGCTAGCCTGGAAAGTTATCCCCTACTGAGGATACGTTAATTACGCAGCGCATACAAATTGTCAGATGGTTCAGTCCTTGGAAAATAAATACAATAATTAAGGGCCACTGGGAGCTGCGACAGGGAGCAAGATCAGGAAATAGACATGATGCTGTCTTCAGGAGTACTGGGGAAATAGAAACAGTTCCGTAAACGTTAATGACTTAAGTTTTTAATGATTTTCTGAATTTTTAATATCACCTTGCCTTGTTTTTCTTTGTAGTTTTACTACATATGTATGTATCACTATCTTGTTTTGTTCAATTTTGAACTTTATGGAATTATGTCTATTATCCAGCAGTTTCCTTCTTTCAGCATTGCTTTTCATATTCACCTACATAAAAGCTGGTGGCTGTAGTTCTTCATTCACTGTTGCATAACTTTCCATTGTTTAATATACTTCATTATGTATCCATCCTGCTGCCTCAACATTTGGATTATTTCCAGCTTTTGCTCTAACAATGCTGCTGTGAACTATGTTGTGCATGTCAGCTGGTGAGTGTGTGCAAATGGTTCTATACCGTATTTTTTTCTCATATTTTTGACCCGGACTGATAGTAAGAAATAGATTGTAGGCTTTGGAACCGTGGATATATAAGTACTCACACAAAACTGGAAAAAAAATCCTTGAAATATTACTTTACAGGAGCTGTGAGATTTTCTTTATTTCCTTTTTCTAAATTATGGTAAAATACGCATAACAAAATTTATTTTAGCCATTTTCAAGTCTTATGTTTTTTAAAAAATATATATATTGTTCCAGGCCTACTGAAATAATTATATAACTTAGTGGTTCCCAACTCTTTTTTTTTTGTTCTGAGCTAACCGTTTTAAAGCAGCAGACACTGCGACTCTTCACCCTACGCAATAGGAGGTGGGATAGGAGGCAAACATCATAAACATCTGTTGAAAGTTGAAATTATTGTTAAAACTTCAAATTAAACTTACAGTTAAATTGAGCAAGGGGAAAAAATGATTCACAAATCGGGCAGCCTCCAGAATCACAGCAGATTCAGAGAGACTCCAGGGATGCCTTGTGGTCAGAGCAAATTTGTAGACAAAAAAAGGAAATTGATGTACAGAAAACAGAAGTGAGGTACAGAAGCAGCTGGATGGGTCACAGCTTGGCGTTTGCCTTACCTGAACACAGTTTGAACAGTCAGCATTGTATAGAATAGTTGAAGTATGGCTGCTGGGATTGGCTGAGACTCAACTATTGTTATAGAAGCATACTCCTAAATTAGGTTTTCAGTCTTGTCTATCTACTAAGTTAGGTTATGGTTTATCCTCAAGGACTCAAATATGGAAGTACAGAGGCTGTCTCAGGCCGTATTTTGTTCAATTAAACACTACCATGGAAAAAATAGGGGAATGCAAGGTGACAGTATATGGGAGATATGCTGCAACTTTAAATAGAGTAATCAAGGTAGGCCTCATGGAATAAAGATCTGCAAGAGACGTAGACACTTGGGGAAGGGGAAACGTTCAGTACAGAGGGAGTACAAAGTTTCCAGAGCAGGGCTTGCCTTTTGGGAGAATAGCAAGGAGGCAAGAGTGGCGGGAGGCAAGAGTGGCGGGAGCCAAGGGAGGTAAGTAGTAAGGAATGGGACAAGGGGCTTCGGATTATGAAAGGCTTCCACATTATTTTATGGACTCTGACTTTCACTCTTAAGTGAAATGAAGAGTGATTTTGAGCAAAAGAATAACTAATTTACATTTCAAAATAATCACTGGAGCTACTTTGTTAAGAAGAGACTGTAGATCGAGCACGGTGGCTCATGCCTGTCATCCCAGCACTTTGAGAGGCCGAAGTGGGTGGATAGTCTGAGCTCAGGAGTTCGAGACCACTCTGGGCAACGTGAAACCTCGTCTCTACAAAAATATGAAAAAATTAGCTGGGCGTGGTGGTGGTTGCCTGTAGTCGCAGCTACTCGGAAGACTGAGGCACGAGAATCACTTGAGCCCCGGAGGCAGAGATTGCAATGAGCCAAGATGGCACCACTGCACTCCAGCTTGAGCTGCAGAGTGAGACTCCATCTCAAAAAAGAAAAAAAACAAAAAGAGAGACTGTAGAGCCTGCAGGAAGCCCAGTGAGGCTGCTGCCATGAACTAGGCAGGCAGGATGCAGGTGGTACCGACCAGGGCAGTAGCAGTGGAGAGCAAAAAGTGGACAGATTTTGGATCTAATGTGAAAGCAGAGCTAACAATTATTTTCTGAGGGATAGAATGTGGGTATGAAGAAATGAGTCAAAGATGAGTCCAAAGTTTCTGGCCTGAGCACCTGGAAGGATGACATTGCCAAAGTTTACTTGGCACAGATTTGAATGGGTTAAAAGAGACTGGGAAGAGAGGAATCGGCAAGATCAAGTAGAAGCAACTCCTTCTAGTCCTTCTGTTACACGAGGGGCAGATAAGTGGAGTGGTAACACCTGGAGGAAGTAGGGGCAAGAGAAGATGTCAGCAGACAGGGAGGGTCTCCAGAGATTCTAGAAATGTAATCAACTTAAACAATCAGCTTGCTTTACAGCATGCTGTTCTGCAGCCTAGTTTCTGGAAACCCTCTGTGAAATGTGGTCACCTTGATGTCAGAATCAGCTTCTGTAGAGGTGTGGTGGTTTGTGTCTGTAAACCCAGCACTTTGGGAGGCAGAGGCAGGAGAATCGCACAAGGCCAGGACCTTGTCTCTACCAAAAAAAAAAAAAAAAAATAGCCAGGTGTAGTCCTAGCTACTCAGGAGGCTGAGATGGGAGGATTGCTTGAGCCCAGGAATTGGAGGCTGCAGTGAGCCATGATCAGACCACTGCATTCCAGATTGGGGTGACAGAGCAACACCCTGTCTCTAAAAAAATAAAAAGAAAGAAAGAAACTAACTTCTGACAGACCCTGACAATTTACAGATAAACCCAAGTAAACTTTCCTCATTACTAAAGTCTCCACCCCAAATGTACTGACGTAATGACTCACTACATCTACACAACTGGGACCCCTCCTCTACACTCCCCTTTCTCTCACCCAATAAAACCCTCCATCACTTTCCCTTAGGAAAACACTGCTTTAAAAAATTCTCCCAGTTTCCCCCTTATCTGTGCCAGGTAAAAAAACTCCTGTTAATCAAAACCTACGTTTTCCTGATAAAAGAATTCAGCAAAGTTTCCAGATACAAGATTAATGTACACACATTAGTAGCTCTTTTATACACTGACAGCGACTAACCAGAGAATTAAATCAAGAACTCAACCTCTTTTACAATTGTTTAAAAAAAAATACTTAGAAATATACCTAACCAAGGAGGCAAAAGATTTCTATGAGGAAAACTACAAAACACTGCTGAAAGAAATCATAGACGACACCAACAAATGGAAACACATCCCATGCTCATGGATGGGTAGAATCAATACTGTGAAAATGATCATACTGCCAAAAGCAATCTACAAATTCAATGCAATCACCATTGAAATACCACCATCACTCTTCACAGAATTAGAAAAACCAATTCTAAAATTCATATGAAACCAAAAAAGAGCCCACATAGCCAAAGCAGGACTAAGCAAAGAGAACAAATCTAGAGGCAACACACTACCTGATTTCAAACCATACTATAAGGCCAGAGTCACCAAAACAGCATGGTACTGGTTTAAAAATCAGCCCACAGACCAATGGAACAGAATAGAGAACCCAGAAATAAACCCAAATATTTATGGCTAACTGAATTTCAACGAAGCAAACAAAAACATAAAATTGGGAAAGGACACCCTCTTCAACAAATGATGCTAGGATAATTGGTTAGTCACATGTAGGAGAATAAAACTGAATCCTCATCTCTCACTTTATATGATAATCAACTCAAGATTAATTAAGGACTTAAATCTAAGACCTGAAACCATAAAAACTCTAAAAGATAACATTGGAAAAACCCTTCCTGACATTGGCTTAGGCAAGGATTTCGTGACCAGGAACCCAAAAGCAAATGCAATAAAGATAAAGATAAATAGTTCGGACTTAATGAAACTAAAGAACTTTTGCACTGCAAATGGAACAGTCAGCAGTTTAAGCAGGCAACCCACAGAGCGGGAGAAAATCTTCACGATCTATACATCCGACAAAGGGCAAATATCCAGAATCTACAACAAACCCAAACAAATTGGTAAGAAAAAAACAAACAATCTCATCAAAAAGTGGCCTAAGGACATGAATAAACAGTTCTCAAAAGAATATATGCAAATGGCCAACAAACACAAAAAAAATGCTCAACATCACTAATGATCAGGGAAATTCGAATAAAAACTGCAATGCAATATCACCTTACTCCTGCAAGAACGGCCATAGTCAAAAAAATCAAAAAACAGTAGATGTTGGTGTGGATACGGTGATCAGGGAACACTTCTACACTTCTAGTGGGAATGTAAACTAGTACAATACATCCACTATGGAAAACAGTGTAGAGATTCCTTAAAGAACTAAAAGTAGAACTACCATTTGATCCAGCAGTCCCACTACTAGATATCTACCCAGAGGAAAAGAAGTCATTATGCAGAAAAGACACTTGCATATGTATGTTTATAGCAGCACAATTCACAATTGCAAAATCTTGGAACCAACCCAAATGCCCGTCAATCAATGAGTGGGTAAAGAAACATTATATATATATATATATATGATGAAGTACAGCTCACTTGAGAAAAGGAATAAATTAATAGCATTTGCAGCAATCTGGATGAGATTGGAGACTATTATTCTAAGTGAAGTAACAGGAATGGAAAACCAAACATGGAATGTTCTCACTGATATGTGGGAGCTAAGCTATGAGGACACAAGGCATAAGAATGACACAATGGACTGTGGGGACTTGGGGGAAAGGATGGGAGGGAGGCGAGGGATAGAAGACAACAAATATGGTGCAGTGTATACTGCTCAGATGATGGGTGCACCAAAACCTCACAAAGCACCACTAAAGAACTTACTCATGTAACCAAATACCACTTGTACCCCAATAATTTATGGGGGAAAAAATTAAAAATAAATAAAGTTCTAAAAAAAAAACAAAAAAATCCTGCCTTCTCATAGAGAGTCATTTGTTACTTGCCAGACAGCCAAACCCCAATTATTTCCAGGTAACAAGGGTTTGGTTTTAAAGATTGAAATAGTGACATCTTTGAAGAAGATATCCTCATTTTTGCTAGGCACCTGGTGGCACTATCAACCTGAGACCACTTTAATTCTCTGCTTGAGGTTTGTCAGCATGAATTTGAACTACAAACTTTTATACAGTAACTGTGTATCTTATTTGTAAACATATGTTCCAAAGAAATTTTTAAGGATCCTTAATATATAAAAGTGTAAATGACAATACTTGACAAGGCTGGACGAGGGGCTCATGCCTGTAATCCCAACACTTTGGAAGGCCAAGGCAGGTGGATCACTTAAGATCAGGAGTTTGAGGCCAGCCTGGCCAACGTAGTGAAACCCTGTCTCTACTAAAAATACAAAAATTAGCCAGCCATGGTGGCAGGTGCCTGTTGTCCCAGCTATTCAGGAGGCTGAGGCAGGAGAATCACTTGAACCCCGGGAGGCAGAGGTTACAGTGAGCTGAGATCACACCATTGCACTCCAACCTGGGCGACAGAGGGAGATTCTAGATCAAAAAAAGAAAGAAAGAAAGAAAGAAAGAAAGAGAGAAAGAAAGAAAGAAGAAAGAAAGAAAGAAAGAGAGAGAGAAAGAAAGAAAGAAAGAAGAAAGAGAGAGAAGAAAGAAAGAGAGAGAAAGAAAGAAAAAGAAAGAAAAAGAGAAAATACTTGACATAGTAACAGTAGACTAGATAAAATCATAAAAAGTAATCCTTCTGTCCACATTTTCTTCAATGTAGTTTAGCATTGTAAACAGGTACCTGTTAAAATAATATCTTCCACTCAATTAGAAAAGGAAATTTTGAAAATAATAATTATTTAGAGCTGGGCGCAGTGGCTTCTGACTGTAATCCCAGCTACTTGGGAGGCCAAAGCAGGAGGACTGTTTGAGCCCAGAAGTTCGAGGCTGATCCACCTGTGAATAGCCACTGCACTCCAGTCTGGGCAACAGAGAGACACCCTGTCTCTACCAAAAAAATTTATTATTATTTAATGGCATAATTTTATATGTAATTATTAAGATTCTTTTACATTTGAATGGACATTTGAATAGGTAAAATTTGACCTTTTAAGACCACAAAGAAAAAGGCTTTAATTGCCTACATAATCACTACCTGTTCATGAAGGTCTCTCCATCAACCAAGACTTCAGAAGCAGCGTGACTGACCGGTCAAAAGTAAGGTTCTCTCCCAGGTATTATTTTCCATACAGAAAAACGTAATAGTGTTTCCCAGTTTCATAGTCACTCTTACATCTCCCAAAATGATCATGTATGGAACTCTGAGAAAAATGCATGGTGCCATGTATATTTAAGCAATCCCCCATAAAAAGCCTTATTGAATAGTTTTGTTGTGGTGGTTGTTGTTTTAGACGGAGTTTCGCTCTTGTTGCCCAGGCTGGAGTGCAGTGGCACAATCTCGGCTCACCACAACCTCTGCCTCCCAGGTTCAAGTGATTCTCCTGCCTCAGTCTCCCTGGCAGCTGGGATTATAGGCATGCACCACCACGCCTGGCTAATTTTGTATTTTTAGTAGAGACGGGGTTTCTCCATGTTGGTCAGGCTGGTCTCGAACTCCCGACCTCAGGTGATCTGCCTGCCTCGGCCTCCCAAAGTGCTGGGATTACAGTAGTGAGCCACCACGCCCTGCCTGAATAGTTTTATATCTAAAATGAAGCCCAAAAGTATATACTAGAGCTATGAATATGAATATTTTATTATTTAATGTTTGGCCCCAAGTCAGTGAAAGAAAGCAAAGTATTGTACTATTACTTATATATCTATTTATCTATCTTAAAACAATAAACATGTATTATCTTATTATCTCAGTTTCCATGGGTTAGAAATTCAATTTGGCTGGGTGCATCTGGCTAGGAGTCTCTCAAGAGGTTTCAGTGAAAATGTTGGCTGGGGCTATGGTCCCCTGAAGGTTTGGCTGAGGCTGAAGAATCAGCATCCAAGCTGACTGCCTGACTTCTTGGTGCTGGTTGCTGATACAAGCCTCCAGCTCCTCCCTGCATGGACCTCTTCCCAGTTGCTTGAGCCATCTTACAACATAGTGAATAAGCAAGAGAATACAAGATAGAAGCGTCAGTGACTTTAATGGCCTAGCCACAAAGCAACACAGCATCATTTTGACAGTATCCTGTTAGTTACAAAGATCAACTCTATTCAGCGAGGGAGGCACTTCATAAAGGTGTGCATACCAGGAAGCCAGTATCATTGGAGGGCCATTTTGGAGGCTGGCTACCATAATGCATTAGGCCATTCTTGCATTGCTATAAAAAATACCTGACGCTGGGGCATAGTAGCTCACGCCTGTAATCCCAGCACTTTGGGAGGCCAATGCGGATGGATCACCTGAGGTCAGGAGTTCAACACCAGCCTGGATAATATGGTGCAGCCCTATCTCTACTAAAATTACAAAAATTAGCTGGGCATGGTGATGGCCACCTGTAATGCCAGCTACTCAGGATGCTGAGGCAGGAAAATTGCTTGAACCCAGGAGGTGGAGGTTGCAGTGAGCTGAAATCACATCATTGCACCCCAGCCTGGGCGACAAGAGCAAGATTTCATCTTTAAAAAAAATGCCTGAGGCTGCAGAATTTATTTTTTTTTAAAGGGGGCATAATTGGCTCATAGTTCTGCAGGGTGTCCAGAAAGCATTGCACCAGCATTATCTAGCATCTGCTTCTAGGGAGACCTCAGGAAGCTTACAATCATGATGGAAGGCAGACGGAATAGGCACATTGCATGGCTAAAGCATAAGCAAGAGAGAGAGAGAGAGAGTATGTGGGGGGAGGTAGGTGCCCCACACTTTTACAAAACCAGATCTTTCCGGAACTGACTCACTTATCTCTAAGGGGATGAGCTAAACCATTCATGAGGGATATGCCCCCATGATCCAAACACTTCCTACCAGGCCCCACCTCCAACACAGGGGATTACATTTCAATGTAAGATCCAAACCATATCCCGTACTAACGATAACACCTTTGCAGATTTCCCTTGCTGCTTAAAATGCACTAAGGGATCATAACTAAGGAATGACTTATTTATGATTTATTTGAATACAATTTCCATAGAGTTAAAGAAACAATAATGTTAATGTTTTCTTACAAAGTTATTTATCTTTATTGACACATTTTCATATAAGACAGCATAGAATTTAAACATAAAACTAGGTTGATTTTAGGAAGCATTTTAGATGTTCCTCAAACTTTCTCTTCCTAAACAATCCCTTCCTGAGGGCCCGGGCACTGTGGCTCATGCTTGTAATCCTAACACTTTGGGAGGCTAAGGTGGGCAGATTACTTGAGGTCAGGAGTTCGAGACTAACCTAGCCAACATGGTGAAACCCCGAGCCTACTAAAACTACAAAAATTAGCCAGCCTTGGTGGCAGGAGCCTGTAATCCCAGCTCCTCGGGAGGCTGAGGCAGGGGAATCGCTTGAACCCAGGAGGCAGAGGCTGCAGTGAGCCAAGATCATGCCACCACACTCCAGCCTGGGTGACAGAGCTAGACTCCATCTCAAACAACAATAATGACAACAACAACCCCCCCCCCAAAAAAAGCTGCACAATCCGTTCCCACATAAGAATACGTCATTGCTGTTGTCTGTTCCTTCCCCATACACCAAGTTCCCACCTGAGTGACCTCAATATTCCCTGAAAGCATCGACCATGCTCTCTGCTAGGAAGTCTTTCTTACTCTCACCTGAGAAACTTCCTCACACTTGAGGTTCCATCTCAAATTTTACCTCCTCAATGAAACCTGACAAGAAATTCCTGTTCTCCATGGTACTTAGATTTGTCTCAGTTATAGCATCATCAGTTTGTCAGTCCATAGTAATTATTCATATGCTTGTTGGCCTTCCTACTAATTTACAAACTTTTCCACGTTGGATACCATCTTTAGATTCCTAGTGCCCAGCACAGTGCCCAGCTTGAGTAGCTCTGAGAATTGGAGTTAAACCGGCCACCAATTCCTCTGAAGTGGCAGTTCGCAATGCTGCTTACTTTACCACTGTGTGGCAGCAAACTACAGAAGTATTTCCACCTTTTAATAAGGAGCAGAGCTGAGATGAGTATTCACATGCTATAGACAACATTTCTTCTGGGAGTGAAATTACAGGGAACCCTCATTGTCTATGCTTTGTATTTCTGGATTGTTTTAATGATAGCATATTTTTAAAGTGAAATATGGCATTGATATAGAAAAGTACACAAAACAAATCTTTATACAGAGATGCAAAAGTATGTTAAAATAATTTGTCAGCTCAGTTGAAATAATATACTGAATTTATTATGAAATACAACTATCAAATAGAAAATTACTTTGTTCACAAAATTGCTCAATACTGTGTTTTTAAATTCATCCATATTGTTGCTTGCATTTTTCATATCAAAATTTAGAAATAAGTAAAAATAGTTGTAAAATAATATGACCTAAAATATTCTAATAGAAGATTGTATATACATTGTATTTTCAACTTTATGAAAGAATGGGTACTGTGAACAAGGTTTGGAAAAGAATGGGCTTAGAAAAGCAGTTTGTCAGGCCAGTAAGATTATGAGTGAATTTTTGTTTAAACTTTCTTTAATGTTCTAACACTGGCTTAATAAACCTTTAAGGCCTGTTTTTGTAAGTTGTAGGGTTGCTAATTAGAACATGCCCAAATTACCACAGAGCTGCCATCTTTTACCATTTGGATCATATTAATCAGTAATTAAAGCCAGTGGTTGTGCTGGGCACAGATAGAAACCCGTTTTGTTAAATTGAGTTTGGCCTCCCTACATATTTTGTTTGGCCTAGTGTTTTCTCCATACTTAGCTAGTTGTAACCTAACTTGATGTTAAATAGACTGTATATCTGATCTCTTAAGTAGCAGAGTCTCAGCAAATCACAAGCAGCCAATTATTCAAACCAGGTTCAAATAAAGCAAATGCCCAGCTGTAACCAATCCAGCTGCTTCTGTACATCGCTTCTACAAGTCACTTTTCTTTTTCTGTCCATAAATGTTATCCAACCATGCCAAAGCCCTGGGATCAACCTGAACCTGTTATGCTTCTGGGGACTGCCCACTTTGAGAATCATCCTTACCCAAACTCTGTTAAATTTAATGTGTCTAGACTTTTTCTTTTAAGCATATAAAAATTTAAAATTCATGGCTGGGCACAGTGGCTCATGCCTATTTAACCCCAGGACTTTGGGAGGCTGAGGCGGGCAGATTACCTGAGGTCGGGAGTTTGAGACCAGTCTGATCAACATGATAAAACCTCATCTCTACTAAAAAAAAAAAAATGCATGCATGCATCGTGGTGGGCACCTGTAATCCCAGCTATTCAGGAGGCCGAGGCAGGAGAATCGCTTGAATGAGGTACAGTGAGCTGAGATCAGGCCATTTCACTCCAGCCTGGGCAACAGAGTAAGACCCCATCTCAAAATAAATAAATAAATAAAAATTTAAAATGCATAGTGCATATTTGATTAAAATGCTTTTGAAAAGAAAGTTTTTGTTTCATTCTTGTTGCACAAAGATCTTATATCTCCACATTATTTCCCAACTCAGAAACATCTGTTTATATGGCAAGGCCAATTCTTAGCCCTCTCTGTGGGAGAGGAGACTAGTAGCTCATTACTATGGTTTTTTGAGGACACCTAAAGAAGGAACCCCTGGGACAGGAAGAGATGGAAAAGTTTCACTTCATTTTTGACAGTAGAATTCCATTCTACCAGGGCGCTGCAAAGAGAGAAGGCAGTGTATAAAACACAGTTCCAATCTTTTGAAAAAGGTAAATATTGTGTTGGGGTTTGTTGTTGTTGAGACAGGGTCTCACTTTGTCACTCAGTCTGGAGAGCAATGGTTGTGACGACGACTCCCTTCAACCTCAACCTCAATGGGCTCAAGTGATCCTCCCACCTCAGCCTGCGGAGTAGCTGGGACTGCAGGCAGGCGCCACCATACCCCAGCTTTTTTAAAATTTATTTTTTTAATTCGTGGAGATGGAGTTTCTCCATCTTGCCCAGGCTGGTCTCAAACTCCTGAGCTCAGGCAATCCACTGGCCTCAGCCTCCCAAAGTGCTGGGATCATACATGTGAGCCACCCCACTTGTTATTGTGTTAAGTTTTTAATATCCATATTAACTAATATTATTCTGTATGCACACATAAGACTTCTGGAGCAGAGCAGATTATTGTTATTTGCTTACAGCCAACAACAACCCCATGGTTCCTCCAGACCCAAATTCTTATCCCTTAATGACACAATGGGGGGTGGCTGAACAAAACTCTACATGTAAGTAATATGTATTATAAATAAGGATCCCCCTCAAATTTAATCTAAGTGTTTATGTAGAAGGGAGAAGCAGCTAAACTTCTCTCTTCTTATGAGAGTTTCTCTGGAAACACAATGGGAAGATTCCTGGGTTTTTACTTTAACCCTTTGCAACATAAATACATTTCTTCTGGGGAAAGGTAAACCCAGTGTACCACTTTACCACCCTGGGATGTCTCCACTATCCAGGTCTCATCCCCGGTGTTAGTCCCTTTGTGTTGCTATAAAGGGGTACCCAGGGCTGGGCAATTTATAGAGAGGTTTATCTGGGCTTATGGTTCTGCAGGCTATATAAGCAGCATGGCGCTGGCATCTGCTTCTGGTGAGGCTTCGGGAAACACAATCATGGTGGAAGGTGAAGGGGGAGCCAGCATGTCACATAGCAAGACAGGGAGCAAGAGAGAGCGAGGTGGGAGGAGCCAGGCTTTTGCATAAACTAACTGAGCAAGAACTCATGCATTACCAAGCAGAGGGCAACAAGCCATTCATGATGAACCTGCTCCCATCACCCAAATACCTCCACCAGGCTCCACCTCCAACTTTGGGATTACGTTTTAACATGAGATTTGGAGAGGACAAAACATCCAAACCATATCACTCGCACCCCTTGAAAAGTAAACTCATACCTCCAAATTTACCAGGAGGTAAATCTCCCTCCAGAAGGTAAATCTCCAGTGGAGATATGTGTTATAAAGGTCTCCTATGTCTAGTAAATCTCTCCTTATGTTTCAGATTTCTCTCACTATCTGATCCATAAATTACTGTCCATGTCCCTGGTAAAGAAAGCCCTAACTTGCAGAAAGATAAAAATATTTGCTGCCTAATTGGTTGAAACTACACTCCAAAATTTGCATGTTCAGATTAGTGTGACCGTTCACACTTATTTCAATTTTCTTGCAACTACTTTGAGTTTACAAAACTTTTTTTTTTTGCCATTGTTTTGTGTATTTTGATGACATAAGAAAATCAGCCTCGTTATTTATGGCCCAGCCTTGCTTTTGTCTATCTAATGAATTGATCACCGCCCCCACCCCCTATCACAACTGCCAAGTCTTCAAATTATTGCTGGTGGTTTCTGAAAATGAAATCCAGTTCCAAAGAATAAAGATGTCTATGGCATTAAGGAAGCTGCAGAGAATGTTTAAAAATCCATAATCAAAAGGATTTCCAAAAATATTAGAAACTATACTAATTTTTGAAGAAACAAATATATGCCCCCTAAGGTGATTTCTCTAAAGCGGACTAATCTTATTTGAATGTGTAAACTCTGGGATGGTCTGGTTAAAAAAAATAATAATCATATAGCTTTATGTAAAAAACAAGTGGATAAAGATGTGTCCTCATCCTGACCTGATGTCACTAGTACTAACTTTCGATTGAGCTAGGTGACCTATAAAATTTACCCTACTTTACTGTCCTTCCTACATTGCCTATAAGACAACGGAGTATTCTTTTTCTAAAATCCGTATCGCAGCATTTCAGGAGCTGCTATCCTAGCTTTCCTTTACCCCGAGGTCTGAGCCTCAAGATAGCCTAGGAACCCAGGCAGTACCCCTCGACCCACACGGACTGGATCCTGCTTCCCATACTCGGAGCTCTCCCGGACTAGGGAGAACTGCAATCAGGCCTCTTCTTCCAACCCCAGTAATTTTCATTTATCCCTCACAAAAGACCTGTGAAGCACGCAGGACTGGAATTCTCTCTTTTTTTTTTTTAACTGATGAAGAAACACGTTCAAATGGAATAAGTGGCTGGTGTGCAGTGATTCTGATGCTCAGTCCGGGGCTCTTTCCATTATATTCCAAACTCTCCTTTTTATATGCAAATGAGCCAATTGTGGCAGTGACACTTTCCTACAAAATGAAACAATGCCATAATTACAAGGGCTTGGGAATTAATGGCACTAAATGGGTAATTTGGCTTTAATGTTAAATCCTGGAATAGGCGACCCAGGGCCAGAAAGGGAGGCTTTCCAAGTGTCACCTCTGCCATCTGGTGGTCAAATGACAACATAACTGCAACAACTCAGTATGGATACTATCATCATACAAAAGTCATGCATGACCCCAGGGTCGGGTGAATGATTTGAGGCTGGGCTCTGACTTTTAGGGCCTGAGATGAGAAAATAAAATGTTGAATACACAAATAAAAGTCAGAGGTTTTCCACTATCTCTCTGCTCAGGGTGAGGAACCGCATAGTTTACAATGGAAGAGACTATTCATCCATTTATTCAACAAATATTTATTAAGCACTGTCTTATATTGGCTTCCCAGGAAACAGATTCTAGGCAGAGATTTGCTTAGGGAGGGTTACTGGGGAACATTCTTGAGGATCACCCTTGTAAGGGGATGAGGGAAACAGAACTGGTCAGAAAGAGTTGAACTGGAATGAATTTGCAACAGTGGCCTCAGCCAGTCTTACTGGGAGCTCTGGTGTTGGCTTGGCGAAGGCACTGAGCCTCTATACTTCTTTATCCACCAGTTATTGGATTTGTTGTGAGCTGTAACAGAGCTGCATCTAGGGGGATGAGTGCCTTGGTCCTAAAAGTGGGGATCTAGGCAGTGCCCTACAACACCCACTACAGACCCCTACTATGTTCTGGGCACTGTGCTAAGGTCAGGAGATGTAATATTCAACAAGATGACATCTCTGCCTTCAGAGGCACCCAGAGGTGCAGAGTTATAGAAAATAAATACATGGACACATGAATAAAGGAATACATAAATAAAAGGGGGTTAAAAACTCCAGGAAATACAAAGCAACTGTCGTAGAGCTAGAAAATCTATATCATAAGAGTAAACAACAAAGAAAATTCTTGCCAGAAGTGGTGGCTCACACCTGTAATCCCAATGCCTTGAGAGGTCAAGGCAGGAGGATTGCTTGAGGCCAGGAGTTCACGACCAGCCTACACAAGATAGGAAGACCCTGTTGCTACAAAAAAAAAAAAAGTTAGCTAGGCATGATGGCATGCACCCATAGTCATAACTACTTGGGAAATGGAGGCAGGAGGATCACTTAGGCCCAGGAGTTCGAGGTTGCAGTCAGCTATAATCGCACCACTGTGCTCTGGCCTGGACAAGAGAATGAGAGCCTGTCTCTAAGTCAAACAAACAAAACCTTGCTTTTTCTTTTTATGTTTGAGACAGTCTTGCTCTGCTGCCCAGACTTGCTTCAAACTCCTGGGCTCAAGCAATCCTCCTACCTCAGCCCACCAAAGCCCTGGGATTACAGCTATGCAACATAGTGTGTGGATCCTTACCTTTTATTTTATTGTTATTATTTTTTGAGACGGGGTCTCCATCATCCAGCCTGCAGCGGCGTGATCATGGCTCACTTCAGCCTTGACCGCCCTGGGCTTAGGTGATCTTCCTGCCTCAGCCTCTGAAGTAGCTGAGACTACAAGCGCATGCCACCATGTCTGGCTAATTTTGTATTCTTTGTAGAGACAAGGTTTCATCAGGTTGCCCAGGCTGGTCTCAAACTCCTGGGCTCAAGTGATCTGCTCACCTTGGTCTCCCAAAGCACTAGGATTACAGGTGTGAGCCACTGTGTCTGGCCGTTGCCTTTTATTAATGGCAATAAAGAAAGCTGAAAACATTTGGGAAGAAAACTGAATTTACCTGCTGCTGATTTAAAAACTGAAAAAGAAGAAAAAAACCATCTAGAAAAAATTCTAGAGAAACACCTATGAAACTTAAGCAAAGCAGTGAGATTCACCTCGGCATTCATCCGCAATGGAATGTGGCTCCCTTCAGTACCTAAGAATGGGTGATGAGGCTTTCCCTATACCCTGGAGCCTACACCTGTTCTGAACTACTGGGAAGGAGGGCTGCCCAGAGGTAGGTGTCATTCCTGGGGGATGCTCTGGCTGCTGATCTTGTATTGATTGCCCCAGATATAGCACCTTGAAAAAATTAGAAAAGACAGCTCCTTGGTACCTGCTTAGGTGGAGCCCAGAGAGGTTTTGATGCTGATTCTGCCTGTGTCCACATGGCGCACCCCGAGCCAATTCTGTTGTCCCAGACATTTCTTTCTCTACATCCTTTTTGTTTCTCTTCTTTCCACACCTGTAGAATCTTTATTTCCCCACAGGGAAAAGGGAAAAGTACTTGGATCCTTGCCTGTTGTCCCTACAGCATGACAATGAACTCCATCCTATGAGCTCTTTAGGCCTAAATATTTGAAATGTACAAAACTATTTCTCCACCATGAGTTTCAGAAAAATCATTTGGGACTTAAAAAGCCTAAAATTGCCTTTCTTGTCACCTGGTTTTGCTGAGGCAGCCATTCTCTAAGGCAGCGGGAATATAGAGGTGCTGGGCGGGGCAGAGGTTCACAATAGAGGTACCTGCTAACAGTTCTAAACTCTCTGTCTTCAGAACTTTCAGATGCTTGCCCTCAAACACCTTCATCTGATGCCCTGCCTCAAATTCCTATCTCTTTTTGCCTAGCTTCTTTCTCCCTCTTCCCTCCTCCTGAATTTGCTATACTAACTTTTGCCCTAAACAAGCAAAAATTCTGGAAGTTTTTTTCTCTCAGACTCCAATTCCTCCTAGCTGATTACTCATTGAGTTCTAGATAGTTCCATATTTGCTATCACTGTCCCATTTTGAGACACTGTTAAGAACCTCCTTTCCCTGTAGAGCAGAGTTGATCAATCTCAGCACTGTTGCCATTTTGGATGGAATAACTCCTTGTTCTGGGGGACTGTCCCATGCATTGTAGGGTGTTTAGCAACATCCCTGACCACTCCCCACTAGATGCCAGTAGCACCCCCAAGTTGTGATAATCAAAAAATGTCTCCAGACATGTACTGTGCTAAGTCACATGGGTGCCTAAGGCAAAAGAAAAAAATATGTGCCCTATGTACACTTACCAAAATGTCCCCTCATATTATGAACCAAATGGAAAAAGTTAATAAAATTTCTACAACGACAATAAAAAGACTGAATTTACACTATGCTGGTATAAAATTTGAAGGGAGGGAAAAATGACTCCCCAGAACAATTTCATAGAAACTTTGAGGGCCCAGTGCAAAATGAAAAGGCAGGTCCTCTTCTTCAAAACTTACTAAGAATTTCAAAACAGTGACAGCAGAGTATTAAACCAAGCATGGAGCCCTTTTAAATATGGAGGGTCCTGTGCTGCATGGGTCTCAACAGCTGGACCTGACCCATGTCACTCCATCTATCCACTCGCCTTTGTCAATCCCCATAAATCGGCCTGATGGGGAATGTGACAGCATGTGGACTTTGGGAAGCTGATTGAAAACAACTGTTCCCATTGCACAATAATGCAGAATCTAAAAACAAACAGCCTGCCTTTATTTAGAATTTTGGGTTGAGTGCAGTGGCGTCTGTAATCCCAGCACTTTGGGAGGCCAAGGTGGGAGGATAACTTGAGCATGGGAGTTCAAGGCTACAGTGAGCTATGATTACACCACTAAAAAAAAGTTTAATTACCTTTTTTAAGAGATGGAGTCTAAAAGTCTTAATTACTTTTATTAAGAGATAGAGTCTCCAAAAAAAGTAATTAATTGAACTAGAATTTTGATGGTTTGGTCATAATGGATTTTTTTGTATTAATTTTTATTTTAAAGTATATTGTATTAAAATGTTACTTCTTTTGATTACTGAGGATTTTGGAGCTTTTTAAATTTTGCACTTTGCTGCCTTAACCCTAATCTAAGCCCTGCTCCAGACATTGTCAAGGGTTTCGGGCTGATTTACAGCCATGGTCCTCAAACTTTGATTGATAGCAGAATCACCTGGAGGTTTTGTTAAAACACTGATGGCTGGGCCCCACTTCCAGAGTTTCTGATTCAATAGGTCTGGGATGCGGTTTGAGAATTTGCATTTTTTTTTTTTTTTGAGACAGAGTCTCACTCTGTTGCCCAGACTAAAGTGCAGTGGCGTGATCTTGGCTCACTGCAACCTCCACCTCCCAAGTTTAAGCGATTCTCCTGCCTCAGCCTCCCAAGTAGCTGGGACTACAGGCGCCCACCACCACACCCAGCTAATTTTTGTATTTTTAGTAGAGACTGGGTTTCGCCATGTTGGCCAGGCTGGTCTTGAACTCCTGACCTCAGGTGATCCGCCCGCCTTGGCCTCCGAAAGCGCTGGGATTACAGGCATGAGCCCCTACACCCTGCCCGAGAATTTGCTTTTCTAACAAGTTCCAGGATATGCTGAAGCTGCTTGTCCAGGCACATTAAGAACCACTGCTTTAGAGCAGTTTTCATGTCGTGCCAGTGCAAAGTTTTTTCCAAAGTCCAAGGGACTTCTCTGCTTAAAACTCTTCAGTGGGTCCCCATGGTCTATAGAATAGAATAGCTGCTCCTCGGTGGCACACATCACCCCTATGGGCTGCCTTTCCAACCTCCCCTTGTGGCCTGCACATAATACTCTAGTAATATGGGACTGGCTGACTCATACACATCTTTTAAGACTCAAATCAGCAGTTATTGCCTCTAGAAACCTTTCTTAACCCCTAGATTGTGCTAAGTGCCTGTTATTTGTCCTCTGAGAGCACACTGTATGTACCTCTTCATTAGCATTTACAAGTTTGTATGGAAATGATCTGTTTCCATACCAACAGGTTCAAGTTTCCAACCTCCCAGGTTCAAGTGACCCTCCCCATCAGACGGCAGGGTCCTGGAGAGCTAGTACTATCTTTACTCTTCTAGTTTCCGTTATAGTGTCTGGCAAACAAGTGCCCCAATAGAATTTTATGAACTGACCTGAATGGACCTGAATGCCGTCTGGTAAAAACCCAGAGAAAAAGAATACCCGCTTGAGTGAGAGTTAGTGCTGTAAGTGCATAGGGGTATACAGATGATACAGCTGATACATCAAGAGCCTTTAGGTTTGAGGGCCTGGTAGACTATTTTTCAATTGTCTACAAGAGTTTAATTCTTGGCCGGGCGTGGTGGCTTACAACTGTAATCCTAGAACTTTGGGAGTCTGAGGTGGGAGATCACTTGAGGCCAGGAATTTGAGACAAGCCTAGGGAATATAGGAGGACCCTGTCTCTGCAAAAATACAAAAATTAGCCAGGCGTGGTGGCACATGCTTGTGGTCCCAGCTACTAGGGAGGCTGAGGCAGAGAATTGCTCAAACCCAGGAGGTCAAGGCTGCAGTGATCAGAGATCGCACCACTGCACTCCAGCCTGAGCAAGACTCTGTCTCTCAAAAAAAAAAAAAAGTTTAATTCTTTTTTATGCAGACTTAGCCCTTAGTATGTTCTATGTGACCTCTGGATTCTATTGGTAGAAATATCCATGTAAGCTGTGAAAGAAAAGAGCTAAGAAAGAAATCTTGAAGCATTGGCTACAACAGGTAAGAAATGCAGTCCTAAAGAAAGAGCAATAGTATTATGTTCATGCAAAAGTAATTGCAATTTTTGCCATTACTTTTAATAGCAGAGAATAGGATGGTCTAGGGTGATGCAGGTAAGAAAAAAGGAGACCAAGAGGAAAACAATCATTAGATGCAGAGGAAAACTGTTGTTGTTTTTTCAAATAAAATGTAAGTTTTTTCCCCCTAACTGAAGAAACAAAAGAGATAGATTTATAAGTAAATTTCTTCAATAATATATATTATGTTAAATTTCAAGAAATCAGTTGGTTTTGTTGCTTTAAAAAAGGCTCAAATATTTACTTATTTATTTCTTTTTGGAGACCGAGTCTCACTCCGTTGTCCAGGTGGGAGTGCAGTGGTGCGGTCTTGGCTCACTGCAGCCTCAACCTCCCAGGTTCAAGTGATCCTCCCACCTCAGCCCCCCAAGTCGCTGGGACTACAGGTGTGTGCCACCACACTCAGCTATTTTTTGTATTTTTTGTAGAGACGGGGTTTCATCATCTTGCCCAAGCTGGTCTCTAACTCCTGGGCTCAAGCAATCCTCCTGCCTCAGCCTCCCAAAGTGCTGGGATAGGCATGAGCCACCGTGCCCAGCCAAATTATTTTATACTATAAAAAAATAACACTAAACTTCAAATTGTAGGGCTACCATATGAATCAGTTTAAGTATGATTTGTTTGGATAGTAGGCTCCTGATGTCATGGAAAAGGGATGGGAAAAATGAAATTCATAGGAGAGAGTGATCTGCAATCTGCCATGGAAAATGTGAGATGTTTTATGGGATGCAGTAAACCAAAATCCTGGCATAAAAGTATTGCTCATCAAATTTAAAGGAAGCAACAGCTTCAAATGCCAATAATATCTCTGAGAAAAATGTATTTTTAGTATATATTCCAATATATTGATGTCTATTTTACATCTTTGATGTTTTCCAAACCTTTTTAAATATATGCATTCTTGTTAGAGAAATTCAAACATAACCTACCTCATTTGAAATTATGACTGTATGTTTTTGGAGTAAGACTCCAGTAGATTCAGGGATCCTCCTTCAAGGAAGGATGTGTTGCTGTGGCGGCTGGGAATGTGGTGAAAAGAGAGTCTCCGGCTTTCACTCCCATTGAGGTTTCCCTTAACTGTTGTTACTCCCTTCCTGGGAGGCCTACATTCACCTGCTGATGTTCTGATGGCATCCTAGGCATGAAGGCCTGGCTATTTTAGGTAATTGTGAGACAATTCTGAATGAGATCATATGTGCCTAGGACTCCTCAAGACATTGGCTGAGGCTTTGTGTCTACGTTGCAGTTTTCTTAAAATCCTATGTTCTCCCCTACCCTTCACAGGAGGTGGTCCCTAAGTATCTTACATGTCAAGCCAATCTCAGCTTTTGCTTCCATAGAACTAGTAGGAGACAAATATCAACGAATTTATGGAATAAGCTTCATCTGTGGTTCTTTACCTCCTTTGCTAATCAGGCAAGAACTAGAATATGGATAGATATAAATAGATACACCTGTATCTATAGCTATACCCATCTCGATTGATGTCTGTAATATAGAAATAAATTGAGATGTTGACTGTTGACTCTGCAGACATGTGGCATCGTTGTTCTTTTCTTGATGCAGAAAAGTCCTGGAATTTTTCCAGTCTTCTCCAAGTGAAGCAGAAGCAGAATTAATCATATACTCATTCATTACCGAGTGTCTATGCCAGGCCCTTTGGGTTCCTAGTGTCTAAAGATACAAAATATGTGAGACATATTTTCTGTTCTCTAAGGAATTCCATGTAATGTTAAAGAAAAACATTGCTAAGGGATATAATGGAGGAAAACACTGGTTATAGTAAAGGGGCAAAGAAGAAATTGATTATTTTGGCTAATATGAGACAAGAAAAGCCAAGTAGGGCATGGTGGCACACACCTGTAATCCCACCTACTGGGAAGGCTGAGGCAGGATAATCCTTTGATCCCAGGGGCTCGAGCCTGCGGTGAGCTATGATTGCACAAGTACACTCCAGCCTGGATGACAGGGTGAGATCATACCTCTAAAAAGAGAGAGAGAAAGAGGCTGGGCATGGTGGCTCATGCCTGTAATCCCAGCACTTTGGGAGGCCAAGGTGGGAGGATTGATTGAGGCTGGGAGTTCAAGAACGACCTGGCCAAAATAACAAGACCCCATTTCTGAAAAAAAAATAAGTAAAAGTAAAAAACTTTGGAAAGAGAGAGAGAGAAAAAAAGCCACATAGTAAAGGATGTAGAGGTGATGAAGTGGTAAACAGGGTGGCATTCTAGCCATTCCCAGCCGAGGGCACAACATGTGCAAAGACTCAATATAGGAAACAAATCTCCACCTTGGGGAGGGGTGAGCTTTTTGGTCCAGCAACATCCCCTCACTGTTCAACCTTTCTGCAGACTGTTCTCTTTGCATGAAACACTCTTATCTTTTTATTTTTAAGGCAGGGTCTTGCTTTTTGCCCAGGCTGGTCTGGAACTCCTGTCCTGAAGTGATCCACCCACCTTGGCCTCTCAAAGTGTAAGGATTACAGGTGTGAGCCGCCATGCCTGGCATGAAACACTTTTGACTCTCTCCTAATTTTTCACCTGGATTAATTCCTTGTCTTTCATGCCTTTTCTAGGACATTGCTTACTCCAGGAATTCTACCTTGATTGCCTCAAGATGGGCTAGATGAGCCTGCAATATGGTCCCACAGTGTCTGTCACAGCATTATCACATCGCGTGTTAAATTGCCCGTTTGTCAGTGTTTCCCTCTGGCTAACCCATAACTTCCTTGAAGGCAGCCATCCTCACTGTTGATCAGCAGATGTCAACACAAGTGCTTGAAAAATAAAAGGTAGTATGTTTGTTGAATGAATAAATGAATGCAGCCAAGTGTAGTGGAGTTAGGAAAGCATATTTTATTTATTTAACAAATATTTATTTGGTACTATTATGCGGTAGACATTTCTAAGTACTGGAGATAACAGGAACGAACAGAACAAAAAATTCATGGAGCTTATATGCTAGTGGGGAGAGACAAAGAATAGGCAAATGGCTATAAAGTACGGAGTGGTGTGGAAGAGGAGAATGTTATTATTTCATGTTGGGTGGGCAGGGATGATCTCATTCATAAGGTTGTAGTTGAGCAAAGACCCAGAGGAATTGAGAGAATGAGATATAAATATTTGGCATATAGGAGATACATTGGAAACATCATCAGCAATACTTCTTAAAATTGCCCCACCAATGGTGGTTCCATATTGTGGCTAATTTCTCTCTGCTGTTGTGAGTAATATCATGAGGATTTTTGGTAAACTCTCACTTTTGTTTTGACTATCTCTTTAGGTACTACCAAAACATCTCAAGTTTCTTTAATTCACTAACCATTTTATAAGATTTCCTGTAGTGGTTAGGAAATCCTTTTGTTTTTAAAGCATTTTGAAGTCATGGACTAACCCAAATAATGCCTTCTATCAGTAGAAGTATTTTATCTGTCGATAGTTGGTAGATCTGGGCAAGAACAATTAATATGGCCATCTGGACTGATTTAATTTCTGCCAGAAACTTTTATTTCAAGGGTAAATTCAAGCTTGTGATAGCCAAGGCTGCCTGGCAAGTTTTAGTTTTTCTTTTTAAGTATGAACAGTCACAAAATTAAATCAGGATGCCCAAGGGAGTCTCTAGTAGGTCCATAAAAGAATGGAGAGTTCCCTAATAGGGGTTAAGTAATCACAAAGTTCTTTTTTCAGGTGAAGAAACGGAAGGTGGTTGGTTAGTGCTGCAGTAATATGGGAAAGACAAACAGTAACATTTTATTTATTTATTTATTTATTTATTTGAGACAAGGGTCTCACTCTGTTGCCCAGGTTGGAGTGCAGTGGTGCAATCACGGCTCACTGCAGCCTCAGCCTCCCGGGCTCAAGCAATCCTCCTGCCTCAGACTCCCAAGTAGCTGGGACTACAGATGTGCAACACCACACCTAACTAATTTTTTGTAGAGACAGGATCTTGCTATGTCGCCCAGACTGAATTTGAACTCATAGGCTCAAGCAATCCACCCACCTCAGTCTCCCAAAGTGCTGAGATTACAAGCATGAGCCACTGCACCTGGCCAACAATATTTCATAAAACTTAGCTAACTAGCTGAAAAGTGATGAACACTTTCTGTCAATAGAAGAGCCTATATGGTATGGGAACCGTTAAGTTTAGTGGAGACGTTATAACAAAATAATTGAAGTTTTTACACATTTTATTGTTGCTGCCACACAGACAAGGTGGCTATGTCTTGCTTATTCAGTGAAATTCTGAAATAAGCAATACACCTGTAAAGAATACCATGTATTTGAATTACTACTACTAGCATTTATTCAAACTTCTTACGAACAAAAAGAGAAATCCGGACTGTGAATCTAGAATCCTGAAAAAAATATTTTGGTAGACAGTTAATATATCAGTTTATACATAAGCATGCCTTTTTAAAGTACTTAAACTTGAGAGCAAACAGTCATAGAAGGCTATTTCTTGGCTGGGCACAGTGGCTTACGGCTGTAATCCCAGCACTTTGGGACGCTGAGGCGGATGGATCACATGAAGTCAAGAGTTTGAGACCGCCTGGCCAACATGGTGAAAACCCATCTCTACTAAAAATACAACAATTAGCCAGGTGTGGTGGCACACGCCTGTAATCCCAGCTACTTGGGGGGCTGAGGCAGGAGAATCGGCTTGAACCTGGGAGGCAGAGGTTGCGGTGAGCCGAAATCGCACCACTGCCCTCCAGCCTGGGTGACAGAGTGAGACTCCATCTCAAAAGAAAAAAAAAAAAAAAAAAAAAGAAATAGTCTTTGTCTTAGCTGAATAATCAATTGAGATAACTTGTTATCTTCAGACTGGCTGAAATATATTGCAATTAACATATGTACCTAAATATAATTTGCCTAAGAAGACAAGGTCTGTTTTTAATGTTGTGTTTTTTTTTTTCCATACTAAGTTTGGTAAACAAAAGAATGCTCTTACAAATTTTGAATTAAAATTTGAAGAGTCTTAAACCAACCCAATATTCCTTTTTTCCCTTCTTTTATAGGGTGATGGAGTAGCTCCTTGTGTTACCTAATCGTCACTTTAAGAAAGTGAAATAAACTTCAGGTATAAAAAAATCAACAGTTTTTTCTTCTGAATTTGAGGCTTAATTTAGGAAAGGCAACACCAGGGATAGTTAAAGAAGACAAAGGAGAAGTTGTAAATATCTAAAGACAAAACTGTCACAAAACTGTAAAAGCACAAGGGAAGAAACAACGGTGGTTATTAAGGACTTTCTTTTTTCAAAAGTAAGGACTCAGCCGGGCGTGGTGGCTCACGTCTGTAATCCTAGCACTTTGGGAGGCCAAGGAGGGTGGATCATTAGGTCAGGAGTTCAAGTCCCTGAAATCCTGTCTCTACTAAAAATACAAAAATTAGCCAGGCATGGTGGCATGCACCTGTACTCCCAGCTACTTGGGAAGCTGAGGCAGAAGAATCGCTTGCACCCGGGAGGCGGAGGTTGCAGTGAGCTGAGATTGTGCCACTCCACTCCAGCCTGGATGACAGAGTGAGACATCGTCTCTAAAATCAAATAAAAGGACTGGATCCAAATTCAAATTTTACTCTCCTTTGGTATTGTATTGTATTTACATTACAATTTGCAGTTAAGAACTTATTAATATACCTTCATATGTATGCATTTCATCATCTATACAAAGATGTATAAATATACAAATAGATATTAATTTAAGGTTTTATAATTTTAAAATACAATTAACAGCAGTATAGTAAATAAAACATTGTATATATCCTACTGTTTACCATCTGACAATACCATAACTTTCTTAATAAACAAATAGAAAATCATACTCATTGTCTTGTATATATTTGTATTACAAAACATTACTGTATTGTATGTAGTATAATGAAACGTTTATATGAAGTGTTAAATTTAACAGAAGTAACCAACTTTTCTTTGTTCCAGACACAAAAGAAAATTAGAGAATTGAAAGCCAAAATCTGTTTAGTTATTTTCTTCTCATTGACACTTATTTAATATTATTCTAAAGTTTGAGGAGCAACAATAACTAAAAGTATAGATATAGATAATGTTATTCAAATATATTTTCATATTTTATTAATCGAAAGCCAATTTAAGCAATCAGTATAACTTAAAACTATAGTTAGTGACCAGTGTTTTGTATTTGTTTCTCTTTCGTAAACTGTCTGTTTATAAATGCACACGAACATATTTAAGTATTAACTTAATTGTTTGTCTAAGTTTTTAAAGTTGGTTAAAGAACTGGAGATTATAATTTAGCTAACGCATAAGTTCTTAAGATTTCTAACATTGAAAAATTTTCTTTTTTTCTTTTTTGAGACAGAGCCTTGCTCTGTCAGGAGCTGGAGTGCAGTGATGCAATCTTGGCTCTCTGCAGCCTCCGCCTCCTGGTTCAAGTGATTCTTCCACCTCAGCCTCCTGAGTAGCTGGGACCACAGGTACATGCCACCACGCCCGGCTAATTATTTTTGTATTTTTAGTAAAGACGGGGTTTCACCATGTTGGCCAGGATGGCCTCGATCTCTTGACCTCATGATCCGCCCGCCTCGGCCTCCCAAAGTGCTGGGATTACAGGCATGAGCCACTGTGCCCGGCCAACATTGAAGAATTTTATAAAACTAAACCTTTGACCAGACATTCATTATCATTCCCTTCAGTTGAATATAGTTTTACACATATACCTTTTTACTTGAAGCAAGTGGTAATTCATTTAATTTATAAAACCAGTATAGGAAATTTAAGAAGTTTGTATTATAAGAACTTGGATTCTGGTCTTGAACAAACCAGACTATTATGCACACATTATTTTAATATGGTAAACTAATTTTTACAGACTCTCAATCATGACAAAACATCTTCTTTTATTTTAGAATTAAAATCTTTTTCTTTTATCTCCTCACTGTTATGTAGGCTATTATGTAAATACACCTTTATTAGGGTCAAAAATAAGAAACACAATAACTTTTAATTTCTTTTAGACAGTTTTGACTGCTTAACTAGACTATAATCCTAGAGTAAGTACATAACCAAATGCTTTTTAACAATTAATCTTTAAAGTATCCTAAGAGAAGAAAAATGAGGGAAAAAAGAATAGAAAAAAAACGTGAGGGAGCCAGCTTCAAACAAATGTGAAATTATTTTTGTAAAAAGCTAATTATGCTCCCTCTGTAAGAAGAGGAAAGGAAGTTTAGATGTAGAAAGATAAATTCCACATATATACACACAAAAGAAAATGACACACAATTGGCTTTGACATAACTTGAGTCCTTGATAATTTTATCGAGACATACAATTAAAATGTCAGGTCTTATTAATTTCCAAAGTACAAAAACCAATAAGGGGATGTTTCCTAGGTTAAGTGAAATTTTCTCTCTTTTAGACAAACAAGACAATCGCCTTGTGAGGGTTTCCTCATTCTTTTGTCTTGAGATACTCCTCAAATGAACAATCATGTTCATGTCAAAATTTCCCCAAATTGGCTATTGCAATTCCAATCTTTCCCTGATACAATTGTGCCAGTTAGAAAAGTAAGTGTATAAGTTATCCTATAAAGGGAAAAACATGAAAGAAGCAGCTGTTAGCTTTGAAGAGGTACAGTGTTATATTGAGAAAGCGCCTGAGAGCTGAGTGCTTTAAAACGATGGTGAGTGGCTGGCTTTGCATCTCTGGATTGGCCAAAGGCCAGTTGCTGCTAATCCACAGCTGGACAAAATCTCCCAATCTAGTGTAGATGAAATTAAATGGAGAAGTTCTCAGGAAAACAAAGACAAAGCCTGGGGTTGTAAAGGTGATCCAAAGACAAGTTTATTGAAACTTTTCAAACTGGTCTGTGGAGACTTTTGAACTCAGCCCCTGAGGCTAACTTGAAGATGAACTTCTTAGACTTGTGCCATCCTCTCCCTGCAGAATTTTCTTTTTATAGATAACATGCAAAATGCTGGTTAAGTAGCAGCAGGTGTTGTTAGAGGGATCGAAATTTTGCCAAAGAACAACACAAATCTGCACATGATGAGTTGGGGGTCCTGCTCCAAAGTGGTGAAGGCTTCAGCTGAATCTCACTGGAACTTCTATTTGTGTCCATTTCCTCCAGACAAAGACCACCAGACTTGTAACTGAACTGATGCATACACTGAAAGTTAACTTTAACCAGATATTAGGGGGATAAAGGAGAGTTCAAGCAAGCAGTGAGGTTTTGCTCTGGATCAGAGGCTATTAAGAAGTGAAGATAATTCTATGATTGGGCATTGTAATGACTCTTTTTTTTTTTTTTTTTTCTTTTTGAGATGGAGTCTCGCTCTGTTGCCCAGGCTGCAGTGCAGTGGCACGGTCTCAGATCACTGCAGCCTCCGCTTCCCAGGTTCAAGCAATTCTCCTGCCTCAGCCTCCTGAGTAGCTGGGATTACAGGCACCTGTCACCACACTAGGCTAATTTTTTGTCTTTTTAGTGGAGACGGGGTTTCACCATTTTGGCCAGGCTGGTCTCGAACTCCTGACCTTGTGATTTGCCCGCCTTGGCCTCCCAAAGTGCCGGGATCACAGGTGTGAACCACTGTGCCCGGGCTGTAATGGCTCTTATCTGAAAGGAGGCAGGACTACAGTGAGGCTAAAGCTATCATTGACAAAGAGGCAGTGGTCACTCATATTAGCCAGGACAGGTGGACACTTTTGGGTCGTTTGCATTGTAAAACTTGCTTTTGTCTATGCTTAGTCAAAATTGTGCGGTAGTGAGGGGTTTTGTTTTGTTTTCTTTTGTTCTCATCTCATCATGGTAACAGAGTGACCTTGTCTGATACTGATATTCTGTGAAATTGTTAATGTCCAACAGAACACTATGGCCTAGCTGTGACACCAGGTGCTAGCTCCTTACAACCCTGAGAATGAGATGTTGTGCCTGCTAGTTCTCAGATTTTAAGGACTGCTTTTCTCCTTTTCAGTTGGGACAATCAACCTTGTCAAATGCTTCTGTTCTATCAACTAAAGCTAGAACTGAGAATTGACCATTGGATTTTAATGATGTGGAGTTCATGTAAGATTCTTTCTTCCTAGAGTGTTAAATCCAGTTAGACTTAGAACCCCAAATGAAGGACATTCTCATAGAGGCAGTTCAGAGGTGAGCCTTTCTCAGTGAGAACTCCAGTTGTCCAGGGATTAATTAATTAATTATCCCTCATTAATTAATTAGTGTACCCTTACTGGCTTTCCTTCCACTCTTTTTTCACTTCCCCACTCCCTCCTGTAATCATTACTTAAACAGACTACTTGCACCCAAATCCTTGTCTCTGAGATTCTCTTGTGGGAACCTGAACTAAAATAGATTGTTCTTAGACTAGCTATTTATCGAAGAAAGTAGTTTCAACCATATTACACTTATAATTTTGGAAAGCCTAAGCAAGTATATTTAAAAATTTTTTTTCTATAAAATATTTTATTAATATAAATTATAGGATAAAACATCCTATGGACTTAATACCAACATCTAAGAAAATAGAAAATAGAATAGAAAAGGGAAGAGGGTATTACATCAGAGGCTTAGGTTCTAGTCTGGCGTGTGTTTTCTGTTGATGTTATGACCTTGGGCATAACTATTTATCTGTAAAAGGAACCTAAAATACTTGTCTTACTCACATCACTGACCAACTGTGAGAATTTTAAAAAATCATCTTTTTGAAATTTTTGAGAACAGTAAGGTACATATAAATAGATATTATTGTTATCTGCAATGAATTTTACGTATTAAAAGCCATCGTTTCGAAGACTCTTCACAATTTCTAAGCTTACTACAAGGCTAGTTATCGAGACAGTGTGATACTGACTTAGAGATAGACATATAAATCCATGGAATAGAATTGAGAGTGCGGAAATAAAACCTCAGTTTTATTGACAGTTGATCTTCAACAGGATACTAAGAACTTTTAACGGAGAAAAAATAGTCTTTTCAACAAATGATGCTGGAACAACTGGATATCCTTGTGGAAAGGAATGCATTTGAACCCCAATCTCATTCCATGTGTAAAAGATAATGAGGAAAATGAATCAAATGCCTAAACGTTAAGAGCAATAGCTCTAAAACTATTAGAAGAAAATAGGCGTTAAGTGTTCATGACCTTGCATTAGGCAACCATTTCTTAGATATGACACCTAGAGCACAAATGACAAAAGAAAAAGCTGATAAACTGAACTTTGTCAAAATTTTAAAATATTTTCCTTCAAAGGATATCATCAAGAAAGTAAAGGCTGGGCACAGTGGCTCATGCTCGTAATCCCAGTGCTTTGAGCCATCAAGGTGGGTAGATCGTCTGAGCCCAGGTGTTCAAGACCAGCTGGGGCAACATGGCAAAATCTCATCTGTACCAAAAATACAAAAATTAGCCAGGCAGATCACTTGAGCTCAGGAGGCAAGAGGTCAAGGCAGCAGTGAGGCAGAATTGCGCCACTGCACTCTAGCCTGGGCAACAGAGCAAGACTCTGGCTCAGAGAAAAAAAAAAAAAAAAAAAAAAAAAAAAAAACAAAGAAAGGAAGAAAGAAGGTATAAGGTAACTTCCAGAACAGGAGAAAATATTTGCAAATCCTGTATCCGATAAGGGAATTATATCTAGAATACATAAAGAACACTTACAACTCAATAATAAAAAGACAGATAACTCTGTCCAGGTACAGCAGCTCATGTCTGTAATCCTAGCACCTTGGGAAGCCGAGGTGGGCACATCACTTGAGATCAGGAGTTCAAGACCAGCATGGTCAACATGGTGAAAACCTGTCTGTACTAAAAATACAAAAATTATCTGGGCATGGTGGCAGGTGCCTATAGTCCAAGCTACTTGGGAGGCTGAGGCAGGAGGATTGCTTGAACCCAGGAGGCGGAGGTTGCAGTGAGCTGAGACTGCATCACTGCACTCCAGCCTGGGGGACAAGAGTGAAACTCTGTCTCAAAAAAAAAAAACCTCAAATGAAAAATTAGCAAAGGAGTTGAATAGACTTTATCCAAAGAAGATATACAAATGGACAATAAGTACATGAAAAGATGCTTAACATTGTTAGTCATTAGGGAAATGCAAATAAAAGACAATGGCACACTGCTTCACAACCATTAGGATGTCTACAATAAAAAAAAAAACAGATAATAACAAGTATTGGTGAGGATGTGGTGAAAGTGAAATCCTTACTTACTGCTAGGGAGATTGTAAAATGATGCAGCCACTTTGAAAAACAGTGTGGAAGTTCCTCAAAAGGTTAAACATAAAGTTCATATGATCCAGGAATTCCATTCTTAGGATACACCAAAAGCAATGAAAACATATGTCCATGCAAAAATTTGTGTACAGATGTTTATAGCAACATTAATTATAATAGCTAAAAAGTCAAAAGAACCTAAATAAATATCCATTAAGTGCTGAATGGATAAACAAAATGTGGTCTATCCATACAATGGAGTATTATTGAGCCATAAAAGGAATATATTACTAATAAATGCCACAACATGGATAAACCTTAAAAAAAAGATGCTAAGTGAAAAATCCAGTCACAAAGATAACACATCATACGGCTCAATTTGTATGAAATGCCCAGAATAGGTAAACTGATAGCAGCAGGAAGTGGATTAGTGGTTGGGTGCCTAGGGTTGAGGGAATGGGAGGATTGGGAGGTGATGGCTAAAGTATACAATGTTTCTTTTTAGGTGATGAAAATGTTCTGAAATTGATTATGATAGTGGTTGTACACTTCTGTTAATATACGAAAAACTATTAAATTATATACTGTAAGTAGGTGAATTTATAGTATGTGAGTGATATCTCATTAAAGCCACTGTTAAAAAGCTATCCAACATTAGGGAAACAGAAAAGTTTTGAAAAAGTTCTGCTGTTTTTATACTAGTTAAAAATTAAAAATGATCTAAATGTGCAACAATAAATGCTTAAATACATTAGGATAAAATCTTATGATGGACTATTAACCAGTCATAAAAAAGCATTTTCAAATAATATTTAATGACAAGGAAAATGCTCACAATAACATGTTAACTCTAAAAGCCTGATAAAAGTAAGAATGCAGCATAACCCCATATTCTAAGGGAAATTAGTGTATGTATAGAAAAAAAGACTGAAAGACAACAAAATGTTAAAGTGTTTATAAAGATTACTTGTGGATAATTTAGGTTTTCTTGGTTCTTTCTATCTTTTTATGTTTCCAGTAAAAATGAGTTTATATTGCTTTAGAATCAGGAAACAAAATATTGTGAAGCAAATATGGCTATGGTACTCTTAACAAAAGGTTTTTATATTGATTTGAGTATATAACAGAGTAACATAGCACTGAAGTTCAAAGTACAAGGCCACCATATGAATTTGGTTAAGTAAAGGAAAAGACTTATTGAAAACAAGAATGCGAGTAATTACTTTTTCATTTTGATTGTTTGTTCAAAATGTTGCTGCCAAGTTATCTCATTATTTCAGCCACGCTCGGAGAGAACTCAGCCTCCCTAGTTCAACGTGACATTGTTCTGTTCCTACACATTGCCTTCTTGCATTTTTTCACTTCCCTTGCTTCAACTGCCTACTCCTCCTAAACTTAACTCTTGGGATCGTCCTGCTGTGTATCTGCTATTTTTCAAACAAATGCTTTATGCACGTTTCTAATACCTACCAAATACACTAGGATTGTACTTCATTCAATACAGTGCAATTAAATACAGGTTGAGTATTCCTTATCTAAAGTGCTAGGGACCAGAAGTGTTGCAGGTTTGGGAATGTTTTATATTTTTGAATATTTACATATACATAATGTTTAGGCTTGGATCCCATCCCCAAGATACATAATGAGGTATCTTGGGGATGGGATCCAAGCCTAAACATGAAATTCACTTATGTTTCTCATGTACCTTATATACATAGACTGAAGGTTAATTTTATACAATATTTTAATTAATTTTATAAGATATTTAAAATAACATACAATATTTCAAATGTATGAAAACTCAAACTGTTGGAAAAACTCAAACCTTGGCTCAGTCTATTGCTAAAAATTAATTTTTAGCTTTATGGAGTGTTTTTCAATTTTTCATTCACTTCAGTTCATCACTTTCAAACAGGACTTCAACAGTTTATCCTTCTGTTTCTTCAGGTCATATATGGTGTTCATTCCAACACAACACTCTTCTGTAAGATGTTTCACATACTGTTGTGCAGTTTTTCCAACAGTTTGAGTTTCTGTGCTGTAGATAAACACAAAGGCATCCTCTTTTTCTTATCACTGTTACCCATAGAGGTATCTGCAGGCCTTTTTTACATTTACAACAATAACTTTAGGCCACAGAGCAGAGAATAAGCAAAAAACCCACAGTGAGTCATGTAGGTCTTGGCTCCATGTGGGGCATTGTGGGAAACCTGCTGTTGGCATGTACAGCCTGAACATGTGCCATTTAATTACCCTTTGTGGGTATGTTTGCATGCGGCAATCTGTGTGTGCATGGAAAAGTTATATCATACCTAAAGAGGGCTGGGAGGGTCATTTTCCCTTGGGGATGCTAAATAAACTGTGTTGTACACCTGCATTTTGTCTGAGACTCATAACATGAGGTCAGATGTGGAATTTTCCACTTCTGATGTCATGCTAGCACTCAGAAAGTTTCAGATTTTGGCGCATTTAGGATTTTGGATTTTCCAGTTAGAGATGCTCAACCTGTATCTCTTCAACCGCTCTGCCAAGTTCTAAAATCTCCATAGTATATTCCACAGACAATGATATAATAGAAGAAACTGTTGCAGTCACTTCTGATTATGTTGTTTTGGACCTGCTTCCGAATACTTCAATGCCATCTGGTAGAACTGGATGCTATCAACTGATGCCAAACCTCTTTCCTCTCCGGCTGGGAAAGATGGCTCACTCTCCTTTGTGGATACCACCATCAATCGTTCATTCATCCATTCACTCATGCTCACAGGCTAGAGCCTCCTGTCATGGCCTTGGCTCAGTCTATTTGCCTCACACCAACCCTAACAATGCAGTAGCTAGATCCTTCTGATTAACAAGTTCAAGTCCTGCCTCCCCACTGAACAGTCTGTACTTGTTACCATCCTGTTGACCTCAGCTTTCTCTGGAGTCTTTTGAAGATCCAGTTTCATTTTACAATTATTAAACAGCACATAATAAGGTTCTTGCAGTGTGTCTTTTCTCTAATTGTCAGTGTCAGGGGATGCTGTGGTCAGTTTTTCTGTGTTTTTTGTTCCCGTAATTCTGGTGTAAGCTGTCTCTATGCAACATTTAAAGAGAGAAGGAAGACTGTTAGTTGTCAGCTGTAGCAAGATTCTGTACCAGAATTACTGCCTTTGCCTGGTAGGTACTGACCCCAAACAAGAAAAATAATCTGTTCACATTTAACACTTTAATACTGTCTGGGTCACTATTTTCTTGTGTGATTTTCTTTTTTCTTTTTTTTGAGACAGAGTCTTGCTCTATCACCCAGGCTGGAGTGCAATGGCGAGATTTTGACTCACTGCAACCTCTGCCTGCCGGGTTCAAGTAATTTTCCCGCCTCAGCCTCCCAAGTAGCTGGTATTACAGGTGTGCCCCACTACCCCTGGCTAAATTTTTTTTGTTGTTTTTAGTAGAGGCGGAGTTTCACCATGTGGGCCAGGCTGGTTTTGAACTCATGACCTTTGGTGATCCTCCCCTCTGGCCCTCCCAAAGTGCTGGACAGGCATGGGCCACTGTGCCCAGTTTTCCTGTGTGATTTTAATGTTCAGTGTCTTTAAAAAAAAAAAAAAAAAAAACTTCATGGGTCCTGACCAAACTATTACTGGCTCCCCCCCCAGTCTGGTTCAACAATTCTTTTCCTCTATTCAGTTGCCTTAAAGTGACGCTCAAAGTACCCACCTCAGTGCTTTTGTTATACCTCTGTACACACTTGTTTTCTTTTCGTGACCTTAGCTATGCCCATTAGTCCCTCACCTTCACCAGTCCTGGCCCTGGCCTAGCATCACCTATGCTGCCCACAAGCAGTCCATGATAGCGGGGTTCCAGCTCACCTGGGGAGGTGAGATTGAAGCAAATTCTACCTTCATTGCAGACCCAAAGGACTGAGAAAGCCATTATGCCCTGGACTCTGGGGACACATCAAGCAAACTGTTTTCCTGCTCCACCCCCACTAGGAGGGCCAGGATGCTTGTCTATCTCCTTGTTCGCAGGGCCTCCTTCATGCCAAAGTTTTGCTCGCCTCCTGGGTTGCAGGTAAAAGGCCTGGAGTGCCTAGACCTGTGCCCTACTGAGCTAAAGAGAGCTGTTCCTGCTAGCTCTATTCCTTTTTCCCAGTCTTCTCCCCTGGTCTTTGATATCTTTTTCCAGGTGCTGGGGTTTATACTTTCTCTGTGCCAGAAGCCACAAGCTTATTCTAATGGAGTCAGTGTCTCTGCCCTCCTTGTTTCTTTTTGGATTTTATGTGTGATGGATTAAAGAATCATCAGTTAGGAAAGAAGGAAGTCAAATTGTCTCTATTTGCAGACGACATGATTGTATGTTTAGAAAACCCCATTGTCTCAGCCCAAACTCTCCTTAAGCTGATACCAACTTCAGCAAAGTCTCAGGATACAAAATCAATGTGCAGAAATCACAAGCATTCCTATACACCAATACAGAGAGCCAAATCAAAAACAAACTCCCATTCACAACTGCTACAAAGAGAATAAATTACCTAGGAATACAACTAACAAAGGATGTAAAGAACCTCTCCAAGGAGAACTACAAACCACTTCTCAAGGAAATAAGAGAGGACACAAACAGATGGAAAAACATTCCATGCTCATGGTTAGGAAAAATCAATATTGTGAAAATGGCCATACTGCCCAAAGTAATTTATAGATTGAATGCTATCCCCATCAAACTACCAATGATCTTCTTCACAGAACTGGAAAAAAACACTTTAAACTTCATATGGAACCAAAAAAGAGCCTGCATAGCCAAGACAATCCTAAGCAAAAAGAACAAAGCTGGCGGCATCATGCTGCCGGACTTCAAGCTATGCTACAAGGCAACAGTAATACAAACAGCATGGTGCTGGTATCAAAACAAAGACATAGACCAATGCAACACCACACATCTACAACCATCTGATCTTTGACAAACCTGAGATAAACAAGCAATGGAGAAAGGGTCCCCTGTTTAATAAATGGTGTTGGGAAAAGTGGCTAGCAATGTGCAGAAAGCAGAAACTGGACCCCTTCCTGACACCTTACACTAAAATTAACTCCAGATGGACTAAGGACTTAAACATAACACCTAACACAATAAAAACCCTAGAAGAAAACCTAGGCAAAGCCATTAAGGACATAGGCATAGGCAAGGACTTCATGACTAAAACACCAAAAAGCAATGGCAACAAAAGCCAAAATAGACAAATGGGATCTAATCAAACTTCAGAGCTTCTGTACAGCAAAAGAAACAATCATTAGAGCGAACCGGGAACCAGCAGAATGGGAAAAAATTTTTGCAATTTACCCATCTGACAAAGGGCTAATATCCAGAATCTACAAGGAACTAAAGCAGATTCACAAGAGAAAAAAAAAAAAAAAAAAAAACCATTCAAAAGTGGGCAAAGGATATAAACAGACACTTTTCAAAAGAGGACATATATGAGGCCAACAAACATATGAAAAAATGCTCATCATCACTGGTCATTAGAGAAATGCGAATCAAAGCCACACTGAGACACCATCTCATGCCAGTTAGAAGGGTGATCATTAAAAAATCTGGAGACAGATGCAGGAATGGATGTGGAGAAATAGGATCACTTTTACACTGTTGGTGGGAGTGCAAATTAGTGCAACCATCGTGGAAGACAGTGTGGCAATTCCTCAAGGATCTAGAAATAGAAATTCCATTTGACACAGCAACTTCATTATTGGGTATATACCCAAAGGATTATAAACCATTCTATTATAAAGACACATGCACATGCATGTTCATCACGGCACTGTTTACAATAGCAAAGACCTGGAACCAACTCAAATGCCCATCAATGATAGACTGGATAAAGAAAATGTGGCACATATACACCATGGAATACTATGCAGCCATAAAAAACGATGAGTTTGCGTCCTTTGTAGGGACATGGATATACCTGGAAACCATCATTCTCAGCAAACTGACACAAGAACAGAAAGTCAAACACTGCATTTTCTCACTCACAGGCAGGTTTTGAACAACAAGAACACTTGGACACAAAGAGGGGAGCATCACACATGGGGGTCCATTGTGGGGGGTAAGGAAGGGAGGGTGGGGAAGGGATAATGTGGGGAGAAATGTCAGGTATAGGCAACAGGGGGATGGTGGCAACAAACCACCTTGCCATGAATGTACCTATGCAACAATCTTGCATGATCTGCACATGTACCCCAGAATCTAAAGTACAATTTAAAAAAAAGAGAGATTAAAAAAAAAATCAGACACTTCTTCCCTGATATTTACCCAGCTCCGTATCTCTGTTCCCTTCAACCCCTCTATCTTTGCTCCCAGGGTGCAGTAATTATTCTACAATTTACAGTAATGTCCCCCTATGCAGAAATATACCTTGAAATGTACACCCAAATCCAAACCTTTCTCCCCAGCTCAGCCTGACTGATTTGCTGCCGGCTGTGTCCTGGATATTTCACTCGCACCTCAAGTTGTGCTCAGTACCTCCAAGCCAGATCTTATTCTTCTTGTTCCCTCTCCTTGCTTCCCTGCTTTTGGTAATGGCATCATTATTTCCAGATAATGCAGACACAAAGCTTCCCTTCTAATCCTCCTTCTAATCAGTTGTTAAGCCTTATAAGTTCAATTTCTTGAAAGAAGTTGAGATGTATAGACAGTTTCTGATTTATGGTGGTTTGACTTATGATTTTTGCTAGATACTGGACATACATTAAAGAGCAAAACCAGAAAATTTTTCTACTTTTCTGGCACTTACAGTCTTGTGGGGGGAAACAGACAACAAAATAATCACAAATAAACATAATATTACAATTGAGATTAATGCTTATAAAACAAAGGTACCTATTGCTACTAACATTCATGATGGCTGGTCAGATATTTTCTATCTGCTGCTACCTAATATAAAAACACAAAATTCAACATGTATTTTTCTTTTTTAAAACAGCTTTATTGAGATATAATTCACATAACATACAATTTATCCATTTAAATTGCATATGTCCATGGCTTTTTGTATGTTCAAAGCTGTGTGATCATCACCATAAACTTTAGAATGTTTTCTTTATCCCAAAAAGAAATCTCACTCAGCCATGATCCCTATCCTCCCCAGCACTAAGCAACCACTAATCCACTTCTGTCTCTATGGATTTGGCTATTCTGAACATTTCATATAAAAGGGATCATATAGTATGTGCTTTTTTAAAATTGTACTTTAAGTTCTGGGGTACATGTGCAGATCTTGCAAGATTGTTGCAAAGGTACACACATGCCATGATGGTTTGCTGCCTCCATCCCCCCGTCACCTACATCAGGCATTTCTTCCAATATTATCCCTCTCCACCCTCTCACTGTCCCTCCCCTAATCCCCCACCCCACAACAGACCCCAGTGTGTGATATTCCCCTCCCTGTGCCCTTGTGTTCTCATTATTCAACACCCACCTATGAGTGAAAACATGCGGTGTTTGGTTTTTTGCTCTTGTGTCAGTTTGCTGTGAATGATGGTTTCCAGATTCATCCATATCCCTACAAAGGACATGAACTCATCGTTTTTTATGGCTGCATAGTATTCCATGGTGTATATGTGCCACATTATCTTTATCCAGTCTATCATTGATGGGTATTTGGGTTGGTTAAAGGTCTTTCCTATTGTAAACAGTGCCACGATGAACATACGAGTGCATGTGTCTTTATAATAGAATGATTTATAGTCCTTTGGGTATATACCCAGTAATGGGTTTGCTGGGCCAAATGGAATTTCTCTTTCTAAATCCTTGAGGAATCACCACACTGTCTTCCACAATGATTGAACTAATTTACAGTCCCACCCACAGTGTAAAAGTGTTCCTATTTCTTCACATCCTCTCCAGCATCTGTTGTCTCCAGATTTTTTAATGATCATCATTCTAACTGGGGTGAGATGGTACCTCGGTGTGGTTTTGATTTGCATTTCTTTAATGACCATTGATGTTGAGCATTTTTTATATGTTTGTTGGCCCATAAATGTCTTCTTTTGAAAAGTGTCTGTTCATATCCTTTGCCCACTTTTGAATGGGTTTGTTTGTTTGTTTTTTTCTTGTGAATCTGCTTTAGTTCTTTGTAGATCCTGGATATTAGCCCTTTGTCAGATGGGTAAATTGCAAAAATTTTTTCCCATTCTGTTGCGCAATCAAATTAGAACTCAGGATTAAGAAACTCACTCAAAACCACACAATTACATGGAAACTGAACAACTTGCTCCTAAATGACAACTGGATAAATATGAAATGAAGGCAGAAATAAAGGTGTTTGTAGAAATCAATGAGAACGAAGACACAATGTACCAGAATCTCTGGGACAAATTTAAAGCAGTGTCTGGAGGGAAATTTATAGCAATAAATGCCCACATGAGAAGCAAGGAAAGATATAAAATCGACACCCTATCATCAAAAGTGAAAGAGCTAGAGGAGCAAGATCAAAAAAATTCAAAAGCTAGCAAGTAAGATCAGAGCAGAACTGAAGGAGATAGAGACACCAAAAAACCCTTCAAAAAATCCATAAATCCAGGAGATGGTTTTTTTAAAAAGATCAACAGAATACACGAACTGCTAACCAGACTAATAAAAAAGAAAAGACAGAAGAGCTGAATAGATGCAATAAAACATAATAAAGGAGATATCACCACTAATTCCACAGAAATACAAACCACCATCAGAGATCACTACATACAACTCTATGCACATAAACCAGTAAGTCTGGAAGAAATAAACTCCTGGATATTTACACCCTCCCAAGGCTAAACAGGGAAGAAGTTGAATCCCTGAATAGACCAATAACAGGTGCTGAAATCAAGGCAGTAATTAATAGCTTAGCAATCAAAAAAAGCCCAGGTCCAGATGGGTTCACAGCCGAATTCTACCAGACGTGCAAAGAGGAGCTGGTACCATTCCTTCTGAAACTATTCCAAACAAAACAAAAAGAGGGACTCCTCCCTAACTCATTTTATGAAACCAACATCATCCTGACACCAAAACCTGGCAGAGACACAACTAAAAAAGAAAACTTCAGGCCAATATCCATGATGAACATCGATGCAAAAATCTTCAATAAAATACTGGCAAACTGAATGCAACAGTGCATCAAAAAGCTTATCCATCATGATCAAGTAGGCTTCATCCCGGGGATGCAAGGCTGGTTCAACATACGCAAGTCTATAAATGTAATTCACCACATAAACAGAACCAAAGACAAAAACCACACGATTATCTCAGTTGATGCAGAGAAGGCCTTTGACAAAATTCTACAGCCCTTTATGCTAAAAACTCTCAATAAACTAGGTATCGATGGAATGTATCTCAAAATAATAAAAGCTATTTATGACAAACCCACAGCCAACATCATACTGAACAGGCAAAAACAGTATGTGCTTTTTAAATGACTGGCTTCTTTCTTAAGCATAGTGTTTTCAAGGGTTATCAATTCTGCAGCACGCATCAGTACTTTATTTCTTTTTACTGCTGAATAATACTCCATTGTACCATGTGTTTTTCTCAGCAAAGAGATAGGATGCTGTTCCGCTGTATTCTCCACAGCCAGACAAATTCAGTTTGTTATGTTTCTAGAAAAAGGTGACAGTAAGTAAATATTGGCTGAGCCTTACAGGGGTGGCAGCAGTATTTAGAAAGTAGCTTTTCATGAGAGACTTTATTCACTCAGTTCTCTTAGTCTATTTAGTATTTCTGACTCACAAACGGAAGTTATTCTATTTTGGCAATCCTTCTCTCTTTCTCCTGCTTGGTCTCTACTGGCTTGCTGTGTTAAATTATGCAAGTTACTGAAACTCTGTTTGTTTAACTCTTGCGTGCTCTATAAAATAAGCTCAGTTCACTCTGCTTGTTTGCCAAAGCTGTTTGGAGACAATTTTTCATATGATATGCATCATCAGCTCCCACAGAAGGCAAAAGGAATTTGATGTGTGGGGGTAGTCTGGGATCCTATCCAAAATTAGTGTTCATCTGGAAGAAATATGGAAGCCTGATATTTGCTTACTGGCCTTTTAGTTGTATTCACTTATGCTTCTCCTCTAAGGAATTTTGAAAATCTTTATCTATTTTGTGGTTTTTTTCTTTTCTTTTCTTTTCTTTTTTGAGACAGAGTCTTGCTCTGTCACCCAACCTGGAGTGCAGTGGTGCCATCTCAGCTCACTGCAACATCTGCCTCCCTGGCTCAAGTGATTCTCCTGTCTCAGCCTACTGAATAGCTGGTATTACAGGTGTGTGCCACCATGTTAGGCCAATTTTGCATTTTTAGTAGAGACGGGGTTTCGATACATTGACCAGGATGATCTCAAGTGATCTCCTGGCTTGGCCTCCCAAGGTGCTGGGATTACAGGCATGAGCCACTGCGACCATCCGTGTGTGTGTGTGTGTGTGTGTGTGTGTCTTATGTATAAGATGAGATAAAGCTTAAAAAAAAAAGATTGCAGGAGAAAAAGTTTTCTGATACCCTCTATTGGACAATTGTGAACCAAAGAGAGTAATTTGTGTGACCTAGCTTTGTGACTTGGGAAACGATTATCTATAACATTCAGAATTCTCTTTATTTTACCCTGAGACTGACCTCTCCAGACTCTAGGTTTGGATGTAAAATTAATTAGATTTAAATTTTCACTCCTTTACTTATGCAATATGCTCTGTGCTGAGTGCTGAGGAGGATGCAAAAAAATAACACAAAGAGATGTTAGGAGCTGTGCATAAGACAGAGAGAGCTAAGCCCCAAGAGAGGCGAAAACCTAGATGCTCAAGGAGCAGAAACCAGAGAAGACATTTCTGCTAGGTGGGGTGACAGATTTGATTACCTGGAGAAAAAAGAAGAAGAAGAAGAAGAAGAAGAGAAGGAGAAGGAGAAGGAGAAGGAGAAGGAGAAGGAGAAGGAGAAGGAGAAGGAGAAGGAGAGGAAGAGGAAGAAGAAGAAGAGGAGGAGGAGAAGGAGAGGAAGAGGAAGAAGAAGAAGAGGAGGAGGAGGAGGAGGAGGAAGAGGAAGAAGGAGAAAGAAGAAGAAGGAGAAGAAGAAGAAAGGAGAAGAAGAAGAGGAAGAAGAAGAAGAGGAAGAAGAGGAAGAAGAAGAAAAGAAGAAGAAGAAAGAAGAAGAAGGAAGAAGAAGAAGGAGGAGGAGGAGGAGGAGGAGAAGAAGAAAGGAAGAAGAAGAAGACGAAGGAGGAAGAAGGAAGAAGAAGAAGAAGAAGAAGAAGAAGAAGAAGAAGAAGAAAGAAAGAAAGAAGAAAGAAGAAAGAAAGAAGAAGAGGAGGAAGAAAAAGAAGAAGGAGATTAGAGACAGGATCTTGCTCTGTCGCCCAGACTCCAGTGCAGTGGTGTGATCACTGCTCCCTGCAGCCTCCATCTTGTGTTCTAGCAATCCTCTAGCCTCAGCGTCCGGAGCAGCTGAGGCTGCAAGTGAGCGCCACCAGGCTAGCTATTTTTTTTTTTTTTTTTTTTGTAGAGACAGGATTTCACCATGTTGCCAGGCTCGTCTTGAATTCCCGGCCTCAAGTTATCCACTTGCTTCCGCCTCCCAACGTATTGGGATTACAGGCACGAGCCACCACCCTCGGTGAGATTATTCTAAGCTGTGTAGAACTTTTAAAAGTGGAGACAGGAAATAGCATGTAAACGCTCCCAGTGAACTTCCTTTGGGTGGTGAGGAGCACAGTCGTAGTCTCAGGTGTGTGAAGGGAGCTATGAGAAATAAACCTGAAAAGATGGGATGGAGACCTTGAACGCTAGACTAGGGAATCTGTTCTTGATCATTTAAGCAAAAGGAAGCCAGTGAAAATCTTTGGCACACCGTACATCAAAACTGCTCTTAAGGAAATTAACCTGGCAGGAAGATGAAGGGTGGATTGGCAAGGTGAGAGACTTCAGGCTGGGAAACCAAGGGAGGCTGCTGCAACAGTACAGGCAGAGGGAGTGGAATGGAGGTGACCGACCGCTGCAGCAGGCTCTGGAGTCTCACAGTGCGGACGTTAGAGGTACCACTCGGGGACAGAGCTCCCTCCTGGGGCAGGGTCTGGGAGGAGCTAAAGTTTTAACCACACCCCCGGTGACGCCGGGTGGTCGGCTGTAGCCTTCTACTGGCTACGCTGGCCGCCAGTCCGGGAGGAGGCGGTGCCCTTCCCCGCCCTCTCCCAGCTCGGCTTGAGGCGGGCGCGGGCTGGGAGCCCGTGGAGCCCGGGGGCCAGGCGCGGCCGGGATATCTGGCGCTGCGGCCGGGGACCCGCTGCTGAGATAGGCAGGTGAGAAGGCCCGGGGCCGAGGGGTGACCCCAGCGTCTCCGCCACCCTGGGATCCCTGCCCCCTCGAGAGCGCGCCGTCCTGGGGGGCTCGCGGGGCGGAGGTTGGGGACGCCGGGCGGAGCGGGGACAAGGGGGACGGAGCGTGTTGGCTCGGGACCCGTCGCTGCATCTCCCGCTGCAGCCCCGAGTCGGCCCCCAGGTCTAGGTGTCGCCGGGAGAGGTGGGCAGGGGGCGGTGGCCGGCGGCCCCTCGCGCCCTTGGGCTCCCTTGACGTTCTGTTTGGAAACACCGGGCCCGGGCTTCTGGAGCGGCGCGAGCGGTCCCGGGGGCGCAGCGGGGCAGCCTAGGGTCCCGGCGCGGAGGGACCTGCGCAGCCAGGGATGCCGCGCTCGGCTTCGGCTTCGAGAGCTCCACTAGGATCTCCGGGGCGAAACTTTAAACTCAAAACTTAGGCCGGGCGCGGTGGCTCTAGCCTGTAATCCCAGCACTTTGGGAGGCCGAGGCGGGTGGATCACAAGGTCAAGAGATCGAGACCATCCTGGTCAACATGGTGAAACCCCGTCTCTACTAAAAATACAAAACATTAGCTGGGCGTGGTGGCGCGTGCTTGTAATCCCAGCTACTCAGGAGGCTGAGGCAGAAGAATTGCCTGAACCCAGGAGGCAGAGGTTGCGGTGAGCCGAGATCGTGCCATTGCACTCCAGCCTGGGTAGCATGAGTGAAACTCCGTCTCAAAAACAAAACAAAACAAAAAAAAAAAAAACTCAAAACTTTAAAGAGGCATTTTGTACACCTCGAGTTGCTGGTGCGTCAGAGCACCCTGAGGTGACCTACCTTGAAACCACTGTCCCTGAAGTTAGTGGGGCACTTTTTAGAGGACAGCACTTTTTAGCCGTGGGTTTTGTTTCGCGAAACGCTTTGGAAATAGAAGTCGAACCGTTTACATTGGAAAAGCTCTGGTGGTGGGCTACCTGAAGGTCACTGATTTCTTTGTGAAAATGCCAGTCTTGCAAGCCTGGCCCGCACAGCGGTGTGTCCCAGAGGAGTGTGCAGTGAGGAGCTCTGCTGTTCTGGGCAGTGCCACCGACGTGGTGGTCATAAGGTTCCTTAAACAAGGCATGCTTCAGTCTCGTCGAGAAACATCTTTTACACACACACACTCTCTCTCTCCCTCGCGCGCGCTCTCTCTCTCTCTCTCTCTCTCTCACCTAGCCCAGTTAAGCTGTCCCTTAAGAGGCAAAAACGAGGCTAACGCTGCGCTTCTTCAGGGTAAGCCTAAGTAGAAGAATTCTTTCATTTCTTTTTCTTTCCTTTTTGGGGTTTGGAAGAGAAACAGGAAGTCAGAGATTCAGAGAAAAGAGCATTCACTCCACAATTGTAAACAGTTTATCTTGTGTCAGTAAATATTTCCAAAAGTCACTGGTGGTATTTGGAACACCAAGACTTTTTCCTGTACCCTGAAGTGAAGATTACTTTCAAATTCAGAATATAGATGTGATAATTTATTTATTCAGCACTCGGTTGTGTTATATAGTTATATATACCGTCCCAGTGTTATATAGTTCTGTAACATTAGTGGTAGTGAAAAGGATGGTGGCTATTGTATAAAATTAGAATTTTTAACTACCCAAGATGGTGCACTAATAAAACTGTTGCTTTATACTTCTTAACTAACTGCAGTTACCGAATGAAATGAGGGAATCAGATGTCTAGATCTCAGTGCAGACCATCATCCTACCAATTTACCGTTTTGATTTTTTTTATTATGGCCCTCGAATAGGGAATATAGATGTTAAATGCTGATTTAGTAATATTCTTAAGTCTTTGGTACTTCACAATAAAATACATAATTAGCATAACTAAATAAGTATGTTTAACTTTGAATTAATTTATTGTGTCATTAACATAGCAAAGTACCTTCCAGGTAAGATATATGTATAACACTTTTCATATTTGAGGTTAATAGTTACCTCTTAATTTTTTGAGCTAATCATAAAATTCTTGGCAGGGATAACCACAAATAATGGATCATTAAATTTGTAAATGTGATCTTAGTATACTTCCATTTAAACTGTGACTTTTTCTTTAGTCATTTATAAATATGCGATCTTTTTTTATTGAGATCTTAATATAAGACACAAACTATAAGATTTATCCTTTTAAAGTATACAGTTCACTGGGTTTTGGTATATTCACAAGGTTGTGTAGCCATCACCAATACCTAATTCTAGAATATTTTCATCACCCCAAAAAGAAACCGCATATCCATTGTAGTCAGTCTCCACTGCCTTCTCCTCCACAGCCCTTGGTAACCACTAACCTACTTTCTGTCCTTTGTATTTGCCTATTATGGACATTTCATATAAATAGATTCATACAATATGTGGCCTTTTGTGTCTGGCATCTTTCACTTAGCATGTTTTCAAGACTCAACCATGGCTATATTAGTACTGTATTCCTTTTTTATGGTTGAATAATATTCCATTGTATGGATATACCACATTTTATTTTTGAGACAGAGTCTCACTCTGTTGCCCAGGCTGGAGTTCAGTGGTGCAATCTAAGCTCACTGCAACCTCCACCTCCTAGGTTCAAGCAATTCTCCTCTCTCAGGCTCCCTAGTAGCTGAGATATAGTTCCGCATCACCACATCCAGCTAATTTTTGTATTTTCAGTGGAGACAGGTTTTGCCACGTTGACCAGGCTTGTCTTAAACTCCTGACCTCAGGTGATCCTCCCACCTCAGCCTCCCAAAGTGCTGGGATTACAGGCATGAGCCAAAGCACCCTGATGGATCTACCACATTTTATTCATTCATCAGATGGTGGACACAGGCTATTTCTACTCTTTGGCTGTTATGAATACCGCTGCTCTGAACATTTATATACAAGTTTCGGTGTGGATATGTGTTTCGTCTCTTGGCATATGACCCCATCCCTTGGCATATGACCCAGCAACTCCAATGCCAAGTATAAAGTTACCAATACTTTGTATTGGTATACAAAATATAAAGTTACTCCAATAACTTGATAGCTTTATATTTACACTTTTTTGTTTTTTGAGACAGGGTCTCACTCTGTTACCCAGGCTGGAGTGCAGTGTATGATCATAGCTCACTGCTCAAGCGATCCTCTTACCCAGGCCTCCGGAGTAGCTGGGACCACAGATAAGCTCCCTGATGCCCAGCTAATTTTTAAATATTTTGATAGAGATGAGATCTTGCTATGTTGCATAGTCTGGTCTTGAACTCCTGAGCTCAATAAATTGTCCCACCTCAACCTCTCAAACTGTTGGGATTATAGGTGTGAGCCACCATGCTGGCCTGTTTAAACTTTTGAGGAACTGTAAAACTGTTTACGAAGCAACTGTAAAATTTTTACATTCTCACCAACAATGTATGAGGGTCCCAATTTCTCTACATCCTCATCAACACTTGTTGTTAGATGTCATTTTCATTAGAACATCCTATTTGATGTGAAGTGGAATGTTGTTGTGACTTTGATTTGCATTTTCCCTTATAGGAAATAATGTGCTTTTTGGCCATTTGTATATCTTCTTTGGAGAAATGTCTATTCAGATACTTTGCCCAATTTTATTTATTTATTTTTAATTTATTATTATTATTATTTTTAGAGATGGGGTCTCCCTCTGTTGCCCAGGCTGGAGTGCAATGGTATGAACATGGTTTACTGCAGCCTCAACCTCCTGGGTTCAAGGGATCTTTCTGCCTCAGCCCCCCAATAGCTGGGACTATAGGCATGCACCACCATGCCTGGCTACTTTTTGTGTGTGTGTGTGTGTATTTTTATAAAGACAGTGTTTTGCAACATTGCCCAGGCTGGTCTCAAACTCCTGAGCTCAGGCCATCTACTCGCCTCAGCCTCCCAAAGTGCTGGGATTACAGGCATGACCCACCTCGCCTAGGCCTTTGCCCACTTTTTAATTGGGTTCTCTTTTTTCATCGTTGAGTCCTAAGTGTCCTTTATAAATTCTAGACACAAATCCCTGAGATACATGATTTGCAACTATTTTTCCCATTCTGTGGGTTATCTTTGCACTTTCTTGGCAATGTCCTTTGAAGCACAAAAATTTAAAAATTTTGATGAAGTCCAATTTATCTATTTTTAATTCCTTGTGCTTTAGGTGTAGTATCTAAGTATCTGTTGCCTAATCCAAGGTCACGAAGATTTATACCTGTTTTCTTCTAAGAGTTTAGAGTAAGTTTGTCCAACCTGTGGCCTGTAGGCCGCATGCAGCCCAGGATGGCTTTGAATGTGGCCCAACACAAATTTGTAAAGCATTATGAGATTTTTTTTTTTTTTTGCAATTTTCTTTTTTTTAGCTCATCATCTACAGTTAGTGTTAGTGTATTTTATGTGTGGCCCAAGACACTTCTTCTAATGTGGCCCAGGGAAGCCAAAAGATTGGACGCGCTGATTTAGAGCTTTGGCTTGTAACTGTAAGTTTGTGATCCATTTTGTGTTATTGTGTATATATGGTATGAGGTGTGGGTCCACATTCATTCATTTGCATATGGATATTCAGTTGTCCCAGCATCCTTTGTTGAAAATACTATTCTTTCCTCAACTGAATGATCTTATCACCCTTGCCAAAAATCAATATGAGGCTTTTTTTCTGGACTTAACTTTATTCTGTTTATCTATATATCTATCTTTATGCAAGTACCACACTGTGTAATCAAGCTACTATATAGCTTTGTAGTAAGTTTAAAAATCATAACACGTGAGTTCTCCAACTTTTTAATATTGTTATGTCTATTCTTCAACCCTTGAATTTCCAGGTGAATTTTGATCAACTTGTCAATTTCTGCAAAAAATACAGTTGAAATTTTGATAGAGATTGCATTGTGCGTATAGCCTTTGCAAGTATTGCCATCTTCACAATATTAAGTCTTCCAATCCATGAATATACAATTTCTTTCATTTATTTAGGTATTCTTTAATTTCTTTCAATGATGTTTTGTAGTTTTCAGAGTACACATCTTGTGCTGCTTCTGTTAAATTCATTCCTAAATATTTTTTTTGATGCTATTGTAAATGGAATATTTTCTCAATTTCATTTTTGGATTTTTCCTTGCTAGTGTATAGAAAAAGAACTGACTTTTGAATGTTTATCTGATTTCCTGAGACCTTGCTAAACTCTATAGTTTTAATAGTTTTTTTGTGGATTCCTTAGAATTTTCTATGTACATGATCATGTCATCTGTAAGCAGAGATAGTTTTATTTCTTCCTGTTCAATATAGATGCTTTTACATTTTATTGTCTTGCCGTGCCTATTACAATGTTGAATAGAAGTAGTGAGAAAAAGACATCTTTGTCTTGTGTCTGATTTCAGGGAGAAAACTGTCAGTCATTTACCAGTAAGTGTGATGTTAGCTGTGGGTTTTTGTAGATGTCCTCTATCACGATGAGGAAGTTCCCATGTATTTCTAGTTTGTTGAATGTTTTTATCATGAAGGGATGTTGGATTTTGTTGAATGTTTTTTTCTATGTCTATTGAAATGATCATATGGTTTTTGTCCTTTATTTTATTCACATGGTGCATTACATTGATTGATTTCCATTTGTTAAAAAATACGTACTCTTCATGTTATTTTTAAAACTGTAGAACGTAAGCAAGTTATTTTACATGCAGAGCAAAAATTAACCAATATTAACCTATTGATCAATGGGTACATAGACTCCTCTTATTGCTTAAGCTAGAAGAGTATTCCTGCATTCCTGTGCCATGATATGATAATTCAAGACTTAAAGATGCTCCTTTCAGGGCTACTTTTCATTTTCTAATATTGTATCCATATTTTCTTTTCCTGTTTACTCTAAAGCTAATAAAGAGAAAAATGAAGTAGCCTTAGAACTGAGAACATGTTTGTGATTGATAAACTGCGTTATCTACTCCTAAATCATTGCTGTTAAATGCCAATGTGAATCATTAATAGTAAAGGCTAATATGGGTAATGGAAAACATTACTAACAAGGTTAATTTCCTTAGGAAAAACCTCAGAAAACAATGAGGTGAGGATTCTATAAAAACAAAGAACTGAAAGGAAAATTATTTCCAGCTCTACACTAATACATTTCCTTTAAATTAAGGCTAGAAGCTAGGGACATCTGCAAGCATTAAGGTGGTTAGGATGCTCTTAATAAATGTTGTAGTCCTTTAAGAACAATTCTGCTGGCTGGGCATGGTGGCTCACACCTGTAATCCCAGCACTTTGGGAGGCTGAGGGAGGTGGATCACCTGACGTCAGGAGTTCAAGACCACCCTAGACGACATGGCGAAACCCCGACTCTGCTACAAATAACAAAAATTAGCTGGGTGCAGTGGCAGGCGCCTATAATCCCAGTGACTTGGGAGGCTGAAGCAGGAGAATCACTTGAACCCGGGAGGTGAAGATTGCAGTGAGCCAAGATCACACCACACCACGGCAGCCAAGGGAAAAACCCTAATCCTAAAAAAAAAAAAAAAAAAAAAGAAATGATTCTGCTTACATGTATTTCTAACGCATTAAATGATATTGTCAGTGTTAATGTAAAAATTAATTTAAGTAAAAAACAATATACTAGGAAAATAATCTTTTAGTGGGTTTTTAGCAGCATAAAGTTTTAAAAAACTGGTATGGGATTAGGGAGGGTGCTGTATTACACTAAATATATGGGAAAATCAATGTGGTTATATTTTTAGAAAACAAAAGAATAGAATAGTATACTTCAACTGCAGTTCCATCCCAGGGTTCTGAGAGTTTTGCTGTCACAGTTCTTCATAACTGAGCCTTTCCATTCCTAATATAAATTTCAAAGCAGGGCAGTTCATAGCAAGGGCAATTTAGAAATACATTATTAGGCTGCTTATTAAAAATAGCCTGATAAAATATTACTAAACATTTAAAACTACTTTTATGAATCTCAAAGCCAGAAACCATCATGCTTCCAAAATCAAGTAACACTTCAGAATTTCAAAACCAATTCCCTTGCCTCTTGTCCTCCCACTTACAGTGCTTCTCCCTAAAATTAATCTCCTCTGAAAGGAAAGTTAATGTGGAAAAATCTGATTCCAGATTTACTTCATATAGCTAATTCCAAATTGCATGTTTATATGCTTTCTCTTGCACCAAATAAAAATTATGCAAACTTGTCAGGATCACAACAACTTACCCTTAAATATGCCAAAAGACCTCTGGCTTGAAAGACTTAACCTGGATCTGGCCAAATTTAGAGTGGTGATAAGGAATCATTGTAGTAAAAATCTAAACCGTAATCATAGCAATTGAATCAAACTGTAATACTTCCTTAAATTTCAGAGTATGGTAAAATTATGAGCTGAGAGATTCAAACAGTCTTACCTGTTGGGCAGAGCTAAAATGATAACTCTGTGTTCGTGTTGTGCTGTTATACTGTCTACTGTTCTACTAGAAACAGCAGTATTTCATTTGTTCCTCACTACATACCCACAAGGAATAATCATTTGTTGTTCACATGCCCCTTTTTCTGGATTGGGTAAACTCAGACATAGAAAGGTTAAGTAGCACAGTTGGGCTCCAGCCTTAGTCTCCTATCCCCCACTAAGTTCTTTCCATAAGCTCTTACCAGTTCTGGAATTTGTCTTAGAATTTAAAACTTGTACGTGGATCTAATTAGACAGTGATTAGAATGTGTACATTGGATAATTTAACAAAATTTCCTGAATGTTAATTGTGTTGTGCTGAATTTTTTTTAAGAATAAATATGGCAGAGCTTTCTGAGCCAGAGGGACCAGTAGATTGGAAAGAACGATGCGTAGCTCTGGAGTCCCAGCTCATGAAATTTAGAGTTCAAGCCAGCAAGATACGAGAGCTCTTGGCAGAGAAGGTAAGCTTTCTCCCTAAGCTTTGTTATTAAGTGTCAGCTGTTTAGGGCCTGTTTGGTTTATATTAAATAATCTCAGTACTTTGGGGGTTTAGCTTTATACAAATAATGAATATGACTTAATTTTTGTCAGGTGTTTGAAGCTATATTTGGCATATTCTTTTGCCAGTGTTACGGTAGTTTGGACTTTAAGACAAAAAAAATTTATTTGCAAATGCTAGTGGAGTATGCGAGAATTGCATATGTTTGATGAATGTAGAGTTCATCCATTCCAGAGAGAAAGCTATAATTTATTTGATTTTATTAGAGGAGTGTGACAGCTTTGATCTACTAAATGTTTATGAAAATCATATTAAAAGGATGATAGAAGAACATTTTCTATTGATAGTAAAATATGTTTATACCGTGTTTCAAAGATGCATCTACTTAGGAATCTGTGTTGACTAAGTATATATTACTAAATTCTCACCTGGGCTAGAATTGAGTTTAACATAATTATACGCTTTTCTAATAATGTAATTAGAATTTCATTTGTATTACAGAAATTTGTGCAAGTATGTATATAAGCCAATAGATTGATTCATTCATTCATTCAGCAAATATTCTTTGAGGGCTAATTATGTGTTAGACACTGTTCTTAATACTACAGTTACATATGTGAACAAGACAACCTATGTTCCTATTTCCAAGGAACTTAGATTCTAGACCTGCGCTGTCCAGTACAGTAGCCACTAGCCACGTGTGGATGCTGAATGCTTCAGATAAGTCTAGTTCAAATTGAGATGTGTTGCAAAAGTAAAATAAATACTGGATTTCAAAGTTTTAGCATAAAAGAATGTAAAATATCTCAGCAATAATTTTTATATTAATTATATGTTGAAATGATATTTTAGATATTTGGTTAAATAGGCAATATTAAAATTAATTTTACCTACTTTTTACTTTTTAAATGTGTATATTAGAAAATTTAAAATTATACCTGTGGCTTATATTATATTTCTATTGGACAGCACGGTCGGGATGAATGGATGAATGATTTTAGTGATTATTCAGAACTGATCAGAAGAAGTTACAGTGGTTTCTGAAACTCTAGTCTGGGTAATCCTTTCTTAGTGCGGAATTATTTTAACAAAATTCAGTGAAACATCATTCAGTCTAAACTTTCATGTATATCATCTTAAACTTTTGTGTTTTAACATCTTTGAAGTGGAAGACTAAAGTTACCTAACTCACTTTGAGTCAATGATGACCCAGTAATCAGTCAATCAATCCTGTATGTTAGTATGCTTTATTTATTGATATTAGAACAAAATTATAAAAAGTATAGCTTATAAAATCCTAGTGTGAGTATCCCCAAGTTGGAGAAGTTTTTTTCTAACATAACTTAGTGACTCAATCTTTTTTTTTTTTTTTTTTTTTTTTTTTTTTGAGAAGGAGTCTCGCTCTGTCACCAGGCTGGAATACAGTGGCATGATCTTGCGATTTAGGCTTACTGCAACCTCCAACTCCCTGGTTCAAGCGATTCTCCTGCCTTAGCTCCCTGAATAGCTGGGACTACAGGGACACACTACCACGCCTAGCTAATTTTTGTATTTTCAGTAGAGGCAGAGTTTTACCATGTTGGCCAGGGTGGTCTTGATCTCCTGAACTCGTGATCTGCCCGCCTTGACCTCCCAAAGTGCTGGGCTTACAGAAGTAAGCCACCAATGCCTGGCCTACTCATCTTTTATCTTTTGCTGTTCTCTCTATGAAAATCACTTTCCATGTTGTACTATGATTTATCTGGTATTTTCCACAACCACAACTGCCCCATACAATGATTTTTGTCACGATCCACCAATTATGTCCTTGTTACTAAACCTCATGGACACTTCCTAGTTGTTGGCTAAGCCTCTCAGCAGTTGACACTGTTGACCACAGAATCCCTCTCAAAATTTTCCTGATTTTCTTGACTTCTGTACTCACTTGGCTTCCTTATGGACTGAATAGAAGGTATACTTACTTGCATTCCAATTAGTTAACCTTTAAATTCTAAATTTTATGGCAACATTTATTCTGTTCTTTAGAAAGCATGTTGCAGCAAGTTTTTCAATGAGTGCCCATTTAAAAAATAATAAGAGTGTTGTTTTCTCCAGTCATTTCTCTATTAGTAAAATAGCTTTTTTATTATTAATTTTTATGCTATTAGATTAAATGTTTTTTTTGTCAGTGAATGAGCAATGATAGGAATATTATTTCAGAATTGCTGTTCTAGTTGTGGTTTCTTTTCTTTTTTCTTTTTTTTTTGGTCTGTATTTTGTATCTGTGACATAAATTCTTTGGCAGACCTAAGAGATGGAATTATTGTGATGTGTTTTACACATTGAAAAGTAGATAAATGTGCCAAGTTACTCATGGCTTCCCAGTAAATATGTTCAACACAAAAATATGAATAAGGATTTTCATGGTATTTTTGGTTATATTCCATTATGAAATATTTTTCACAGGTTTAAAAATTTCTTTTGGTCTTCATCCATGTTTTAATGAAAATACCTAATATTTATTGATTTATTATGTATGTGATAAGCACTGTATAGGCATGGTTTATTTAATTCTTATAGCAACTTGTGAAGTAATATATTTTATTGATTAGGAAACTGATGCTTACTATGCCAAGAAGTCTTCTGAGTGCTTTAAATATGTAACTTTTAAATCCTTATAACTATCCTATGAGTTAGCTACTAATATTATCCACATTTACAGAGGAGGAAACTTAGGCATAGGAAAGTTATTTAACTTGACTGAGTTCACACCAAAAAGTGAGTAATGGAGCCAAGATTCAAACCCAGGCATTCTGCCTTTAAAGCCTGAATGCTTAGCCATCGCCCTACATGGCTTTTCTAATTTTCACCTTCCTTGCCTTCTCTGATATATCTAGCCACTCATCCATTCTGTCATCTGTTCAGCCATGCAACATAAAAATCCACGTCTGCTTGGAGGCAAGTCCCTGTGTGTGTTAGTGTGTGTGTATGTATGTAGTAATAACAGTTTATATAACATTACGTATTTTTCAAAGCAAACGCTATGGCATCGCTTCTAAGTGCCAACTCGAGTCAAATGTTGCATTCCAGAGACTGGTCTGGTCCTATCCACTGCTTCGGTTTTGTGTTAGGACCAGTCAGCCCCAGGGCTTCTCCCTAAGAGTGCTCTCTACCTTCCCCCTAAATGGATGCAGGCCCAAGGATGAAGATTCTTGAACGAATACTAATTTGGTTCTTCAACTCTTTGCCAGGAATTGTGGCCAACTTCTCTTTCCTGCAACAGTTCTACTTCTTGGTTCCATTTTATTGGTTCTGGCTATAGGAACCTGACTCTAAGGGCCAAATATGGTTCCTAAATCTTTACTACAACCATTAACTAATTTAAACCCTGAAGTAACTCTATGAGGTGATTGTTATTATCCCCAATCTAGAGAATTAACATTAAGGCTAAGAGCAATTGAGTGGCATGCCCAATATCACACAGCTAACAAAAAGCAGACCTGCTGTTAGGCTGTAGATCTTTCAGTCTTGTGATGCAGGTAATAGAGTGCCCGGCACATGGAAGTAACTCATTATTATTTTCCTGTGTCTTTCGAATGGACACACTGGCTAAGTGAACAGGGAGGTGACCTAAATGTAGTGTGTGTGTGGGGGGGGGCGGGGGGGACGGAGAGAGAAAGAGAGAGACAGGGTCTCATTCTGTCACTCAGGCTAGAGTGCAGTGGCACGATCTCGGCTCACTGCAACCTCCACCTCCTGGATTCAAGTGATTTTCCCATCTCAGCTTCCCAAGTAGCTGGGATTACAGGCACGGGCCACCACACCCAGATAATTTTGTCGTTTTGGTAGATGGGGTTTTGCCATGTTGGGGAGGCTGGTCTTGAACTCCTGACCTCAAGTGACCCCCCCCACCTCAGCCTCCCCAAATTCTGGGATTACAGGTGTGAGCCACCATGCCTGGCCTTAAATGTAATTACATATTGATAGCAGATGTATTTCTGAATTTTTTAAGGAAAAATATGTGAGATGATCTAGAGTATTTTTATAATTACAGATGAATTTCAATTATATATACCCTATTTTTTTGGAGATGAAGTTGAATAATACATGGGATCTCTTAGAAAAATTGTTTTGCACCTATTTTTTTTTCATCACAGTTTCCAAGTAACTTAGAATATTGAAGCTTGTGAAGAAAAAGGCCTTATTGAAGTCCTGGGCAAGTGCTGCTGTAAGTGGGAGAGGTCTTTAGAGGAATTTAAGGAATGGTGTTGGAAATATCCCTAGTATGCCAAATATAAACTCTTCAGGGAAGCTGAGATTTAAGTAGTTTTCCTACTTTACAGTATTACTAGTTAGTTTTCTGAGTCAGGGAGGGAAAAGGGAAAGTTCCTTTGCAAGTTGAAGTGAAATGAGATAAATTTTCAGTGAAAAGGAAAGGGAGAAAAATATGAAGAATTTTCCGTTTGGACATCAGCCTGGCTCGCATAACCTCATGCTGCCTTTACCTGATGCGGCATTGCCATCTGGAATTTCCTGCCACTTGGCATTTCTTTTGTGAATATGATCTGTTTGAAGCAGCCTTGGATTGCCTCATAGGAATAAGAAGTCCTTGGACAGCATAGCATATGCTTTTACCCAACAATCAAGTACAATATCATGTTAACCTATTCAAATTATACATTCCCTCAGTTGCTCTATTGGCTTGCCTAATATTTCACAGCACCTAATGGAAATTCTACATATACTAACAAAGGGACTATATGGAATAATTTAAATGTCACTTTTTTGGTTACTAGTTGACAATATTATTTATTATAACAACATAAAATAATGTTTGGTGGTAGAATCCTTCATGGGGTCTGTGGGGGTCATGTGGTAGGGAACTGCTGTCCTTATCAGTGGGTATGAAGGGCCCATAGGATTCCACCTAAATTAACCAATCCATTAGACAAATTTATTGCACATGATCCCTTTAACAATGAGAGGCTTTATAAGTATACAGGCTCAGTAGCAACTTTCCCTCTGCCACTTGCTGCTAAGTTCACTTTGGCTACAGAGGATACTTCTGTAGTAGTAAGTTAAGCACTAGGCTTAGAATTTGCTGCTTCATTTTGTTATTACATAATTGGCCTGTTCATAAAATACTTATTTTTGCCCAAAGCCTGATATGGGGCAATAGATCATTTCAGGTCTGTCTTCCTTCCTTCCTTCCTTCCTTCCTTCCTTCCTTCCTTCCTTCCTTCCCTCCCTCCCTCCCTCCCTCCCTCCCTCCCTCCCTCCTTCCTTCCTTCCTTCCTTCCTTCCTTCCTTCCTTCCTTCCTTTCTTTCTTTTTCTTTCTTTCTTCTTTCTTTTCTTTCTTTCTTTCCTTCTTTCTTTCTTTCTTTCTTTCTCTTTTCTTCCCTCCTTCCTTCCTTCTTTCCTTCCTTCCTTCCTTTCTTTCTTTTCTTTCTTTTCTTTCTTTCTTTCTGATGGAGTTTCACTCTGTCACCCAGGCTGGAGTGTAGTGGTACCCTCTGTGCCCTGGGTTCAAGTGATCCTCCTGCTTCAGCCTCCCGAGTAGCTGGGACTACAGGCATGTACCACCATGCCCAGCTAATTTCTGTATTTTTAGTAGAGATGGGGTTTCACCATGTTGGCCAGGCTGGTCTCAAAGTCCTGACCTTAAGTGATCTGCCCACGTTGATGTCCCAAACTGCTGGGATTACAGGTGTGAGCCACGGTACTCAGCCTCATTTCAGGTTTCTTTTACTGACTTAATATGGATTGGCTATGGAATTGACCCAAGGTTTAGTCTATATTGTGAAAGTAAAAACTTACATGAATATTTTCTGCATTGCTTTTTTGAGTATTTGGAAAGTTATTGTCCAGCTTGAATGATTATATTAATAAAAACAAATAATCACTCAAAAGCAAAGCATTACCTTTTTTTTCTTTCTTTTTTTTTTAATTTTGAGATGAAGTCTTTCTTTGTTGTCTAAGCTGGAGTGCAGTGGTGTGATCTGGGCTCACTGGGAACTCTGCCTCCTGGGTTCAAGTGATTCTCCTGCCTCAGCCTCCCAAGTAGCTGGAACTACAGGCATATGCCACCATGCCTGGCTAATTTTTGTATTTTTAGTAGAGACGGGGTTTCACTATGTTGGTCAGGCTGATCTCAATCTCTTGACCTCATGATCCACCCACCTTGGCCTCCCAAAGGGTTGGAATTATAGGTGTGAGCCACTGCGCCTGGCCAGCATTACCTTTCATACTACTCTTATATTTAAACTGGTTTTAAAATATTTTAAGTTTTTTTTGCTGTATCTAATGTATATATACATTAATGCAATGCAAAGTGTTCAGAATTTATGATTTGTAATACAAATTGTGAAAATGTAGTGTTTACCTTTTATCAAAATTTATCCCCACATCATAATTTTTTGGAAAGATTTAAAGTCTTTCCATTCATTCATTCATTCTTTTTGGTTTTCCATTCATTTGTTCAGCAAACATTGAGTTTCTGTTATGTATATGCATTATGCCTGTCTCAACCATTATTGTATAACTAAATTATACATCCAACATCTGGAGAGAGGGCACTTAGCTTTTTCATATCCAGTGGTAGAATTCTGTTAGAATCTCAAATTTCTAATTTAGCCTGTCTTGGTTATATCTCTCCCTCTGTGTCTTTCTGTGATAGATTCCCTGATAACATGTAACTTAGCATTGTTTCCATTATGAATGTTATGCTTTTAAATTACAGATAAAAGATTCCTAGGCTGAAAGAATAGCAAACAAAGGACAGAAATCAAGACAAATGCTTTTTAGCTAAGATTTTTTTGGGGGAAGGACTCTGATTTTCATATAGTTCTATATAACTATGCACTGTGCGTGTCTGGCTTATAAATTCTATAGCGCCTGTGGTTCAACTAAAAGGGCACTAGGGAATCAAAACATGAAGACTGAAATCCCAGCCATGTACAAGGCATAGTCGTTCTGAACATCAATTTTCTAATCTTTGAAATGAGAATAACAATTTCTGTCTCATAGCATAGCTGTGAAATAATGTATTTGAAAGTTCCTGGTTCCTAAACATGGATTCTAATTTTTAAAAAGTTATCTTGTGTTCCCTGAATTATTTTTCTTTCTTCTAGGATGATTTTCCTGTTTTTATGTTTGTAATTACTTTTTAGGTTGCAAACTTCTCTCAAATGTCTGATAATTTTTAGTGGTCTATTTATATTTAAGAATAGGACACCTGCAAAGTAAACTGACATTATGTATAAATGGTCAGTTGTTGGTTAGCAGTCAACCTTTTCTTTAGGTTAAGTGATTTGGAGTGTATCTTTTGGGCGGTGAGCTCATAGATACCACAGCTGTTGGACTAGTGCCCTCCAATTCATTTATTCAATTTTGTAAGAGAAGAAATTTTCAATTTTTTAGGAGGAAGTAAATGCTTAGTTGCTAGACATTTGGCAGGTGGGGATAAAAGAAAAGGTTTCTAGCAATTTGTTAACCCTAAGGGCCACAAATTTTCCATTAATAACTACTGTTTTCAGTCTGACATATCACTCCGCCTCTAGGTCTTTACAGGGCTTTGCAGGGCATTTGGCCCTTAGGAGGAGGAGCTCAAGCCTTATTCTCCAAGCCTGTTCTAGGCTTTGCTATCCAGCACTCTGCTACACTAAAAATAGGGGGATTAATTGACTATATGCATATTTAATGGTAAGCTGGTCCTTCACCCCCAACTTCCTTTTTCCCACTTTGCTCCTAAAATGCTAGCAGCCACCCTTTATTTTACAGGAGGAGATAGAAGTCTCTAGGAACTCTTATGAATCCAGGAGGAAAGAAATAGTTACGCTAACATCAGTAGTTCTCCAACAGGGAGCCCAGCCAGAACACCCAAGGTTAGATTTCCTGGCCAACAAACTCCATGTATGTGTACTAGTCAGCTTTTTAGTCCTTCACCCTTAAACCTAAGTAGCAACATCATGGGCGACCAGACATCTGAAGAAAGCTTCTAACACGAAAGACAGGGAACAATCAAAAAAGGCCTGCATTGCCTATTCAAGGAAAAGTAAGCAAAACAAAATGAGCAAAACTCTCATTTAATATTCTCAGAGAGAAAGGAAAGGATAATGCATCCATGAAACAGGGAACATTTCAGAGAATAAATAAGGGCTCATAGAAAATCAAAAACATGGTAGAAAAAATGGCAAACTTAAGAGCAGGTTGAAATATAAACTTAAGGAAAGTTCCTGGGAAGTAAAGCAAAACGTTAAAGAGATGGAAAACAGGAGAGAAAAGATGAGAAATTTAGAGGTCCAGTTCAGTATGCCCAAGATCCAAGTAGTAGGAGCACTGGAGGGGAGAAAATCACTGAAACAACACAAGAAAGTTTCCTAGAATTGAAGCATGCAAGATTCCAAGTTGAAAGTGTCCAGCAGGCACCTACCATAACACATAAATATGGCTTCTACCTCAAGGTACATCATAATGAATGTTTAGAATATATAATTCAAAGAATATATAAATCAAAGAAAAGACTCTGCAAGCATTCAGAGAGAAAAAATAAGTTACATACGAAGCATCAGTAATTGAAGCAGCTTCAGACCTTTCAAAAGCACCACTAGAAATTAGAAGATAAGGAAACAATGTCTTCAAAATTCTGAAGGAAAATTATATCAAACCCAGAATTCTGCACTGAGGCCAATTATGAATTCTATGTGAAGATAGAATAAACATATTTTGAAGACATTCAAGGCCCCATGTAACTTCTCTGAGGACTCTCAAGAAGGAGTCCTTTATTAAAAGGAGGGAGGAAACCAGGAACGAGGAAGGCATGGGATATGGGTAACAGGAGATTCTATGTGAGAGAAAGTTGAAGGGTCTTCCCAAGAAGGCAGCTGTGCCAAGGCAGAGAAGGGAGCCAGTTGAGACTGACACAGGTCAGAGGTTCTGGTAGTGGCTTAAAAAGATGAAATTTGTGGAAAACCAGATGTGAATGGACAGACACTGATGGGATTTGGAGTTGAATTATTGATTCGTTCATGAAAAGCTAATAAAACCACGCCCAGCTAATTTTTTGTATTTTTCATAGAGACGGGTTTCACCATGTTGGCCAGGATGGTCTCAATCTCTTGACCTCATGATCACCCGCCCTGGCCTCCCTAAGTGCTGGGATTACAGGCGTGAACCACCGCACCCAACCTTCTTTATGTTATTTAATAAGGTTTGAGAAAGACAAAAACAAAGTAAATCAAGTTGTGAAGTAAATGGACTTGTTCAGTATTCTCCAGGGAAATCTTAATAGGTTGTTTCCATGGAAATCAAACAAAATAACAATTTATTGTGAATTTTCAGGATGTATCAGAAAGAATCAAACTTATTTGCTGCATATATTTTTATGTTAGATGTACTTGGGATCAGGATTGTTACACCTTCTGGATGAATTGCTCAATTTATAATTATTGTTTCTCTTTATTTCTAGTTTTGCCTGGTTTTACTGTTGTTTTAAATTAATATTTGGGTGCATTTTTCTATCTCTTTAATCTCAACCTCATAGTGAAATGTTTAAAATATGCTTTTTGGTTTTTTGAGACAAGGTCTGGCTCTACCACCCAGACTGGAGTACAATGATGTGATCTCAGCTCACTGCAACCTCTGCCTCTCCAGGCTCAAGCCATCCTCCTACTCAAGTCCAGCCTCTTGAATAGCTAGGACTACAGGTGTGCACCACCATGCCCGGCCAATTTTTGTATTTTTGTTTGGTAGAGATGGGAGGGATTTCACCATGTTAGCAGGCTGGTCTCGAACTCGTGAGCTCAAACAATCTGCCCGCCTTGGCCTCCCAAAGTGCTGAGATTACAGGTGTGAGCCACCGCACCCGGCAAAATATGTTCTTTTAAATAGTGTATAGCTAGATTTCTTTATCCAACTATGAAAATAGTATCTTTAAATATATCTGAAATCATAAAAATGCATTCTATTTTCTGTATGTCATGTTGATCAGGTTTTCTTTATCTCTCTGTGTTTCCATTCTTCTTCAATACTGGCAGTTTTGGAAGCTCTAGATTGAATTTCTTTTTTTTTTTTTTGAGGCAGAGCCTTGGCTTTTGCCCAGGCTGGAGTGCAGTGGCGCACAATCTCGGCTCACTGCAACCTCTGCCTCCTAGATATAAGACTGGCATACTTAAAACAAAAAACAAAACAAACCACATTTCTTTATGCCAATAGCAACTGACTGCAAAAAAGCATAATAGAGATTAAGACAGCAATAAAAATAGCAACATAATTTATACCAGTGTAGGAATTAACAAAGATGATGACTTTAATAGATTGAATTTCTATTCTTTAAGTGTAACCACTTAAAACTCTGAACTCCTTAACTTTTTTTTTTCTTCTTAATGGCCAGCATTGGCCAGTGCAGTGGCTCACGTCTGTAATCCCAGTACTTTGGAAGGCCGAGGTGGGAGGATTGCTTGAGGCCAAGAGTTCAAGACTGACTTGGGCAACATAGTGAGACCCCCCATCTCTACCAAAAAATTAAAAAATAGGTGGGGCATGGTGGCTCACACCTGTAATTCCAGCACTTTGGGAAGCCAAGGTGGGCAGATTACTTGAGGTCAGGAGTTCGAGACCAGCCTGACCAACATGGAGAAACCCCATCTCTACTAAAAATACAAAAGATGGACATATCATAATGATAAAAGGCTCAATTAATCGGCCAGTCATGGTGGCTCACACCTGTAACCCCAGCACTTTGGGAAGCCAAGGTGGGCAGATCACTTGAGGTCAGGTGTTTGAGACCAGCCTGGACTACATGGCGAAACCCTGTCTCTACTAAAAATACAAAAATTAGCCAGATGTAGTGGCATGCACCTGTAGTCCCAGCTACTCAGGAGGCTGAGGTGGGAGTATTGTTTGAACCTTGGAGATGGAGATTGTAGTGAGCCGAGATTGTGACACTGTACTCCAGCCTGGGTGACAGAGGGAGACTCCATCTCAAAAAATAAAAATAAAGAAATCAAAATTAGCCAGGTGTGGTGGTGCACACCTGTAGTCCCAGCCACTTGGGAGGCCAAGGCAAGAGGATCGCCTGAACCCAGAAGTTCTGGCCTGCAGTGTTATGATATGATGATGCCATTGCACTTCAGCCTGTGGAAGAAAAAGGCCCGCATAAATACTTTATAATGTAATAATAGAACTTGAAGCTCGAATATGGCAAGGAAATGTTGGGGAGTTGATGATAATTAACAGCAAGAAACCTCCGTATAGGATAGTGTTGTTGGGGAATTTGGTTAGGAAATCAAGAGTATTGGAGGGCAGTGTATCAAAACCAGGAACTGCTGAAATTCTTAGAATGGCTGGGATTGATTTTTCTTTAGATAACACTTTAAAAACTAGGCATTTTCTAGAACAAAAACCAGCACCTTCAATTTAAACTTTAATGAAGCACTTGAAATTTAGATAATTATGTATCTTTGATGGGCAATGGAAAATGCTAAATGTTACGTAAATCCATTAGAAACCATATAATGGAAAAATGGCAGGCAACCAGAAAGACTTCAGATGTCCCATCTTGCCCTAGAGAACTAGTGGTTTTTCCAACATTACCACAAAATGACCTACTTTGAAAGCCGGAGGTGGTATGGGGATGGGTTGGAAATCACACTTTGGGTAGGGTGATTATTACAACTGAATGAGATTTTTCATCTTGGAGAGTAGTTCGGCCCTCAACAATTACAATTCCTTGAGCTTTGCAACAGCAGCAGACTTTTAATTTGTAATATTACATGCATTTTCATGAAAAGAAAAAAATACACATTCTTTGTTCAGAAAGTCTTTCCTCTTTTTCTTTTTTTTTTTATTGTTAATCTTTATTTTTATTTTTTTATTGCATTTTAGGATATGGGATACATGTGAAGAACATGCAAGATTGTTGCATAGGTACACACATGGCAATGTGATTTGCTGCCTTCCTCCCCATCACCTATATCTGGCATTTCTCCCCATGCTATCTCTCCCCAACTCCCCACCCCTCTGCTGTCCCTCCCCTGTTTTCCCCCGACAGACCCCAGTGTGTGATGCTCCCCTCCCTATGTCCATGTGTTCTCACCTATGAGTGAGAACATGTGGTGTTTGATTTTCTGTTCTTGTGTCAGCTTGCTGAGAGTGATGGTTTCCAGGTTCATCCATGTCCCTACAAAGGACATGAACTCATCATTTTTGATGGCTGCATAATATTCCATGGTGTATATGTGCCACATTTTCCCTATCCAGTCTATCATCAATGGGCATTTGGGTTGGTTCCAGGTCTTTGCTATTGTGAACAGTGCTGCAATGAACATTCGTGTGCATGTGTCCTTATGGTAGAACGATTTATAATCCTTTGGATATATACCCAGTAATGGGATTGCTGGGTCAAATGAAATTTCTATTTCTAGATCCTTGAGGAATCGCCACACTGTCTTCCACAATGGTTGAACTAATTTACACTCCCACCAACAATGTAAAAGTGTTCCTATTTCTCCACATCCTCTCCAGCATCTGTTGTCTCCAGATGTTTTCATGATCGCCATTCTAACTGGCGTGAGATGGTATCTCAATGTAGTTTTGATTTGCATTTCTCTAATGACCAGTGATGATGAGCATTTTTTTCATGTGTTTGTTGGCCTCATGTCTGTCTTCTTTTGAAAAGTGTCTGTTCATATCCTTTGCCCACTTTTGAATGGGCTTGTTTGTTTTTTTCTTGTAAGTCTGTTTTAGTTCTTTGTAGATTCTGGATATCAGCTCTTTGTCAGATGGGTAGACTGCAAAAATTTTTTCCCATTCTGTTGGTTGCCAATTCACTCTAATGTCTGTTTCTTTTGCTGTGCAGAAGCTGTGGAGTTTGATTAGGTCCCATTTGTCTATTTTGGCTTTTGTTGCCAATGCTTTTGGTATTTTAGTCATGAAGTCCTTGCCTATGCCTATGTCCTTAATGGTTTTGCCTAGATTTTCTTCTAGGGTTTTTATGGTGTTAGGTCTTATGTTTAAGTCATTAATCCATCTGGAGTTAATTTTAGTGTAAGGTGTCAGGAAGGGGTCCGGTTTCTGCTTTCTGCACCTGGCTAGCCAGTTTTTCCAACACCATTTATTAAACAGGGACTTCTTTCCCCATTGCTTCTTTTTGTTAGGTTTGTCAAAGATCAGATGGTTGTAGATGTGTTGTGTTGCCTCCGAGGCCTCTGTTCTGTTCCACTGGTCTATATCTCTGTTTTGGTATCAGTACCATGCTTTTTTGATACCAGTACCATGCTGTTTTGATGACTGTAGCCTTGTAGTATAGTTTGAAGTCCGGTAGTATGATGCCTCCCACTTTGTTCATTTTGCTTAGAATTGACTTGGCTATGCGTGCTCCCTTTTGTTTCCATATGAAGTTTAAGGTAATTTTTTCCAGTTCTGTGAAGAAGGTCATTGGTAGCTTGATGGGGATAGCATTGAATCTGTCAATTACTTTGGGCAGTATGGCCATTTTCACAATATTGATTCCTCCTAACCATGAACATGGAATGTTTCTCCATCTGTTTGTGTCCTCTCTTATTTAGTTGAGCAGTGGTTTGTGGTTCTCCTTGAAGAGGTCCTTTACGTTCCTTGTTAGTTGTATTCCTAGGTATTTTATTCTCTTTGTAGCAATTGTGAATGGCAGTTCATTCTTGATTTGGCTCTCTTTAAGTCTGTTATTGGTGTATAGAAATGCTTGTGATTTTTGCACATTGATTTTGTATCCTGAGACTTTGCTGAAGTTGCTTATCAGTTTCAGGAGATTTTGGGCTGAGACAATGGGGTCTTCTAGATATATAATCATGTTGTCTGCAAATAGAGACAATTTGACTTCCTCCTTCCTATATGAATACCCTTTATTTCTTTTTCTTGCCTGATTGCTCTGGCTAGAACTTCCAATACTATATTGAATAGGAGTGGTGAGAGAGGGCATCCTTGTCTAGTGCCAGATTTCAAAGGGAATGTTTCCAGTTTTTGCCCATTCAGTATGATATGGGCTGTTGGTTTGTCATAAATAGCTTTTATTATTTCTAGATACGTTCCATCAATACCTAGTTTATTGAGGGTTTTTAGCATAAAGGGCTGTTGAATTTTGTCAAAGGCCTTGTCTGCATCAATTGAGATAATCATGTGGTTTTTGTCTTTGGTTCTGTTTATGTGTTGAATTACGTATTTATAGACTTGAGTATGTTGAACCAGCCTTGCATCCCCGGGATGAAGCCTACTTGATCATGGTCAATAAGCTTTTTGATGTGCTGTTGCAATCAGTTTGCCAGTATTTTATTGAAGATTTTTGCTTCTATGTTCATCATGGATATTGGCCTGAAGTTTTCTTTTCTTGCAATGTCTCCCGGGTTTTGGTATCAGGATGATGTTGGTCTCATAAAATGATTTGGGAAGGATTCCCTCTTTTTGGATTGTTTGAAATAGTTTCAGAAGGAATGGTACCAGCTCCTCTTTGTATGTCTGGTAGAATTCAGCTGTGAACCCATCTGGACCTGGGCTTTTTTTTAGGTAGTAGGCTCGTAATTGCTGCCTCAACTTCAGCCCTTGTTATTGGTCTATTCAGGGTTTCGACTTCTTCCTGGTTTAGGCTTGGGAGGATGCAAGTGCCCAGGAATTTATCCATTTCTTCCAGGTTTACTAGTTTATGTGCATAGAGTTGTTCGTAATAATCTCTGATGATGGTTTGAATTTCTGTGGAATCTGTGGTGATATCCCCTTTATCGTTTTTTATTGCATCTATTTGGTTATTCTCTCTTTTCTTTTTTATTAATCTGGCCAGTGGTCTGTCTATTTTGTTGATCTTTTCGAAAAACCAGCTCTTGGATTTATTGATTTTTTGAAGGGTTTTTTGTGTCTCTATCTCCTTCAGTTCTGCTCTGATCTTAGTTATTTCTTGTCTTCTGCTAGGTTTTGAGTTTTTTTTATCCTGCTCCTCTAGTTCTTTCAATTTTGATGATAGGGAGTTGATTTTAGATCTCTCCTTGCTTCTCATGTGGGCATTTATTGCTATATATTTTCCTCTAGAGACTGCTTTAAATGTGTCACAGAGATTCTGGTATGTTGTGTCTTCGTTCTCGTTGGTTTCAAAGAACATCTTTATTTCTGCTTTTGTTTCATTGTTTATCTAGTCAACATTCAAGAGCCAGTTGTTCAGTTTCCATGAAGCTATGCGGTTCTGAATTCGTTTCTCAATTCTGAGTTCTAACTTGATTGCACTGTGGTCTGAGAGACTGTTTATTATGATTTCTATTCTTTTGCATTTGCTGAGGAGTGATTTACTTCCTATTATGTGGTCAATTTTAGAGTAGGTGTGATGTGGTGCTGAGAAGGATGTATATTCTGTGGATTTGGGGTGGAGAGTTCTGTAAATGTCTATTAGGTTTGCTTGGTCCAGGTCTGAGTTCAAGTCCTGGATATCCTTGTTAATTTTCTGTCTTGTAGATCTGTCTAATAGTGACAGTGGAGTGTTAAAGTCTCCCGCTATTATTGTGTGGGAGTCTAAGTTTCTTTGTAAGTCATTAAGAATTTGCCTTATGTATCTGGGTGCTCCTGTATTGGGTGCGTATATATTTAGGATCGTTAGTTCTTCTTGTTGCATTGATCCATTTACCATTATGTAATGTCCTTCTTTGTCTCTTTTGATCTTTATTGGTTTAAAGTCTGCTTTATCAGAGAGGAGAATTGCAACTCCTGCTTTTTTTGCTCTTCATTTGCTTGGTAAATCTTCCTCCATCCCTTTATTTTGAGCCTTTGTATATCTTTGCATGTGAGATGGGTTTCCTGGATACAGCACAGTGATGGGTTTTGGCTTTTTATCCAATTTACCAGCCTGTGTCTTTTGATTGGGGCATTTAGCCCATTTACATTTAGGGTTAATATTGTCATGTGTGAATTTGATCCTGCCATTTTGATGCTAGCTGGCTGTTTTGCCCATTAGTTGATGCAGTTTCTTCATCGTGTTGATGCTCTTTACCATTTGTTATGTTTTTGGAGTGGCTGCTACTGTTTGTTCCTTTCTATGTTTAGTGCCTCTTTCAGGAGCTCTTGTAAAGCAGGCCTGGTGGTGATGAAATCTCTGAGTACTTGCTTGTTCACAAAGGATTTTATTTTTACTTCACTTATGAAGCTTAGTTTGGCTGGATATGAAATTCTGGGCTGAAAGTTCTTTTCTTTAAGGATGTTGAATATTGGCTCCCACTGTCTTCTGGCTTGTAGGGTTTCTGCTGAGAGATCTGCTGTGAGTCTGATGGGCTTCCCTTTGTGGGTAACCCGACCTTTCTCTCTGGCTGCCCTTAGCATTTTCTCCTTCATTTTAACCCTGGTGAATCTGATGATTATGTGCCTTGGGGCTGCTCTTCTTGAGGAATATCTTTGTGGTGTTCTCTGTTATTTCCTGGACTTGAATATTGGCCTGCCTTGCTAGGTTGGGGAAGTTTTCCTGGATAATATCCTAAAAAGTATTTTCCAGCTTGGATTGATTCTCTCCATCCCATTCAGGTACACCTATCAAAGGTGGATTAGATATTTTCACATAGTCCCATATTTCTTGGAGACTTTGTTGATTCCTTTTTAGCCTTTTTTCTCTAATCTTTGCCTTCTCGTTTTATTTCATTGAGTTGATCTTCAACCTCTGATATCCTTTCTTCTCCTTGGTCAATTCAGCTGTTGAAACTTGTGTATGCTTCGCGAAGTTCTCGTGTTGTGTTTTTCAGCTCCATCAATTCACTTATATTCCTCTCTAAGTTGTTTATTCTCGATAGCATTTCGTCAAATCTTTTTTCAAGGTTCTTAGTTTCTTTGCATTGGGTTAGAACATGTTCTTTTAGCCCACAGAAGTTTCTTTTTTTTTTGAGATGGAGTTTCGCTCTTGTTACCCAGGCTGGAGTGCAATGGCGCGATCTCAGCTCACCGCAACCTCCGTCTCCTGGGTTCAAGCAATTCTCCTGCCTCAACCTCCCGAGTAGCTGGGACTACAGGCGTGCGCCACCATGCCCAGCTAATTTTGTATTTTTAGTAGATACGGGGTTTCACCGTGCTGACCAGGATGGTCTCAATCTCTTGACCTCGTGATCCACCCGTCTCGGCCTCCCAAAGTGCTGGGATTATAGGCGTGAGCCACCGCACCCGGCCCCAGAAGTTTCTTATTACCCACCTTCTGAAACCTGATTCTGTCAATTCATCACACTCATTCTCCATCCAGCCTTGTTCCCTTGCTGGTGAGGAGTTGTGATCCCTTGTAGGAGGAGAGGTGTTCTGGTTTCGGGTGCTTTCATCCTTTTTGCGCTGGTTTCTTCCCATCTTTGTGGATTTATCCACCTGTCATCTTTGTAGTTGACTTTCAGGTTGGGTCTCTTGAGTGGACGTCCAGTTTGTTGATGATGAAGTTATTTCTTTCTGTTTCTTAGTTTTCCTTCTAACAGTCTGGCCCCACTACTGTAGGACTGCTGAGGTCCACTCCAGGCCCTGCTTGCCTGGGGATCACCTGCAGCGGCTGCAGAACAGTAAGGGTTTCTGCCAGTTTCTTCTTCTGCTATCTTTGTCCCAGAAGGATTCCTGTCAGATGTCAGTCTGAGCTCTCCTTTGTGAGGTGACTCTTTGGGTATATGAGGGTCAGTGAGCTGCTTGAGGAGACAGTCTTTCCTTTATAGGAGCTCGAGTGTTGAGCTGTGAGCTCCATTGTTCATTCAGAGCTGCTGGGCAGGTACGTGTAAGTCTGCTGCAGCAGAACTCATAAACTCCCTGCCTTTTTTCCCAGGTGCTCTGTCCCGGGGAGTTAGGGCTCTATTTATGAGTTTCTATTGTGCTGCTGCCTTTTGTCAGGGCTGCCCTGCCCAGCGAGGAGGCAGCCTAGTCACTGTCTGCCTGCAGAGGCTTTGCTGAGCCGCTACGGGCTCTGCCCAGCTGCTGTGTGAGCTTCCTTGAAGTCCTGTTTATAGGTGTGTAGTTAGAACTGCCTCAACAATGGCAGCCCACCTCTATAATAGCAGACTCTCTCTGTAATGGCAGGCTGCCTTGGCAATGGCGGGCTGCCTCAGCAATGGCAAACTACCTCCGTAGTGGTGGACTGCCTTGGTAACGGTGGATGCCCCGCTCCCACAGAGCTGGACCATGCCGTGTTCAGCTGTGCTTGCTGTGAAACTGTCAATCCAGAGCATTTCCGATTGCTGGTTTTTTTTGTAGGGGTGGGACCAGCCGAGCCTGATCACCTGGCTCCCTGCCTCACAGCCCCCTCCCTTTTTTTTTTTTTAGTTGAATGGTGAACTCTCTCCCAGGTGTTCCAGTCACCTGTTGAAAAGGCACCGGGATCTGTGTGATTTCCCGTGCAGCGACCCACTGCACCAGCTGAAACAGCTGCGCTGAGATTCGTGGCACTTTCTTGCCTGGGAATCTCCCGGCCTGGCTCCCTGTTTCAGTCCCCTTTTTAATCAGATGAATGGGTGACTTTGTCTCCCAGGAGTTCCAATCACCAGCTAAATCGGAGCCCGGACCCGCGTATTTTGTATGGAGAACCACTGCGCCAGGGCGCCAGCAAAACAGCTGTGCCGGCGAAAACAGCTGCGCCGGCCAAAACAGCCACGCTGGCAACCCGTGGGGCTCCTCCACCTGGGAATCTCCTGGTCTGTGGGCCATACAAATCCGTCTGGAAATGCGGTGTCCACTCAGCCTCCGCGCTTTTGCTGGGAGCTGCAGTCCTTAGCTAATCCTAATCAGCCATCTTGGATCCCTCTCCAGAAAGTCTTTCCTCTAAGGTTAACTTATCATTGTGCCATTAATACTTCATTATCTATTTAATCTGGAATGTATCTTAGTGACTTTTTTTCTTTTGAGATAGAGTCTCGCTGTATTGCCCAGGTTGGAGTTCAGTGGCACGATCTCAGCTCAATGCAATCTCCACCTCCTGGGTTCAAGTGATTCTCATATCTCAGCCTCCTGAGTAGCTGAGACTATAGGCATGGGCCACCATGTTGACTAATTTTTCTATTCTTGGTAGAGATGGGGTTTTTCCACGTTGGCCAGGCTGGCCTTGAACTCCTGACCTCAAGTGATCTGCCTGACTCAGCCTCCCAAAGTGCTGTGATTACAGGCATGAGCCACCATGTTCAGCCTATCTTAACGATTTAAATGGATATTTTTTGCCTTAAAACAAAGCAAATCTGTGTAATACATTTATTCTTGGTATATGTTTATACAGTTTGTGGAATGGAAAGTTAGGAAAAGCTCTGTAATTTTTATGAGTATACTTCTTGAAGCCAAGACACTGAATTTCTCCATTTCACATCCAAGGACTGAGATCTAAGAGAAGATATTCCTAGAAGCTGCATGTCAAAATGGCTTCCAGTGGAGTGATGACCAGATAGATGATCAGTGGTACTGCAGGAATAGTCAGAGGATTATCTTTACAGATCTGCACATAACAGGGTAAACTTGGGTTTTAGATATCTATTGCTGCATTTAAAAAAACTACCTCAAAACTTAGCAGCTTTATTGATTTAGCCATTCCATGATGTATACATATTTCAAAACATCATGTTGTACACGATACATATATACATACAATTTTTGTCCATTAAAGAAAACCTCAGTGGGCTGGGTGTGGTGGGTCACGCCTGTAATTCCAGCACTTTGGGAGGCTGAGGTGGGTGAATCACCTGAGGTCAGGAGTTTGAGACCAGCCTGGCCAACATGGAAAAACCTTGTCTCTACTAAAAATACAAAAAATTAGCCTGTCGTGATAGCAGGTGCCTGAAATCCCAGCTACTTGGGAAGCTAAGGCAGGAGAATCACGTGAACCTGGGAGCTGGAGGTTGCAGTCAGGCGAGATCACTCCATTGCACTCCAGCCTGGGCAACAAGAGCAAAACTCTGTCTCAAAAAACAAAACAAAACAAAACAAAAAACCTTAGTGGCTTTCAACTAACAATCAGTTTATTTGTTCATGATTCTGTTGATGGTTCTTTTACTCTGTTTGGCATTGAATGGGATCACTCATGTGACTGCATTCAGTTGGCAAATCAGCTGGAGGGTGGCCTCACTGTGGGTGCCCGGATAGCTGGGTCTGGATGTCCAAGATGATTTCACTTGGATGTCTAGGACTCCTGGCCTCCTGCCTCAGCCTTCCAAGTAGTTGGGATTACAGGTGCTTCCAAGTAGTTGGGATTACAGGTGCATGTCACCACACCTTGATTTCACTTGCATATCTGATGCCTCAGCTGTGAGTGGTGAAACAGCTGGAAACTATCCTAGCCACCCTGCTGAAGCCCTCCCAAGGTAGCCAGATCTTTCCCATGGTGATTCAGGACTCCAAGAAAGAGCAAGTGAAAGCTGCAAATCTCTTCAGGCCCAGTCTCAAAAGATATGATACATTCTAACAAACAAAGCCCATCACAGGGTGGCCCAGTGTTAAGAGAAGAGGAAATATCCTCTACTTCTTGATGGACGACATCACATGGAAAAAGAGCACATGGTATAGGAGTTACTGGATCACCTTCTGCTTGTCTAGCATAGACTTGTTTGTCTGTTGAGAAATTGAGTTGTTTTCATATTTAAGTTTCACATATAGTGCACCATGCAGGTCTGTCTGTACTTCAAGAAGGTGGACCTACCTCTGCAGAAGATGATCTTTAAATGTATTTCCAGTATCTGCAGCATTGATAGATACTGGGTAGACTGGTGTAGGGTGGGGCAGATAATTTATATTACCTGTGTGTCTTAAAATTTTAAGGGTAAACACTAAGTTTTCCCTTCCTTCTTCCATGTCTACAACTGTGCCTACCCTTAAAATTATAACACACACATATATAATATAAATTGTCCTTACAAAACCTAAAGTAATACAATATCATTTTCTGTCTTCTGAACAGACAGTGATCTTCACATTATTCAACTACCCCTTGAATATTTCTTCATCTTCCTTTGTTTTATTATCTTGAGCTTTCATTTCATCTTTTAAAATAAAACATATAGACCTTAAGCAATTATTCTGCATTGTACAGGGAGTGTACTTTTATCTTTCACCATAATTGTGTTTTATTTACTCACTTTTTTTCTTCTGCTCCTTCCCATTACTTTGAAGGCTCTGCATGTCTCTTAAATCTGGTAATTTATATTTTTCATGCTTATATGTATTAAATGCTACATGAATTCTTTGTACTATTTTTCATGTTATGAGCTCTCTCTTCTACTGGGTTCAGAATAGAGTTTACTTCATCTGCATTAGTTATCTATTGCTGTATTAACAAATAACTCCAAAATTTCGTGGCTTAAAACAACTATAAACATTTATTATCTTGCACAGTTTCTATGGATTAGAAATTTGGGAGCAACTTAGCTTATGTCTCCGATGAGGTTGCAGTCAAAATGTTGGCCTGGGTTGTAGTAATCTGAGGGCTTGACTGGAGCTAGAGGGTTCGCTTTCAATGATTCACCAAGATTGTTGTTGGCAAATTGGTATTGGCTGTTGGTAGGAAGGCTCAGTCCCTAAGTGTATGGATGTCTCCACAGGACTGCTTGAGGGTTCTCACAACATGGTGGCTGGCTTCACCCAGAGCAAGTCACCCAAGAGAATGCAAGGTGGAAGATGCAGTGTGTTTTATAACCTACCCTCAAAAGTCATACTTCATCATTTCTACAATATCTTGTTGGTTGCAAAGGTCAGCCCTATGTTGTGAAGGAAGCAACTACACATCGGTGTGACTCCCAGAAGCTGAGGATCGTTGAGAGCCATTTAGAGGCTGGCTTCTGAACCATCTGTTGAGTTTTTTCTCTTTCAGTGAATTGAAAAGAGAAAGCTGTATATTTCCGAGTTTATTTCTACATTTTTAAGACTTTTTCTTTTGAGACAGAGTCTCACTCTGTTGCCTAGGCCTGAGTGCAGTGACTTGATTTCATCTCACTGCAGCATTGACCTCCTGGGCTGAAGCGATCCTCCCACCTCAGTCTCCTGAGTAGCTGGGACTACACATGCGTGCCACCATGCGTGGCTAATTTTTGTAGAAGTGAGATTTTTGCCATGTTGCCCAGGCTGTTCTCAAACTCCGAGGCTCAAGCCATCCACCTGCCATGGCCTTCCAAAGTGTTGGGATTATAGGTGTGAGCCACCATGCCTGCCCAAGACTTTACACTGGTTTATTTTCCTGCCTGCTTGTTCTTGTTTAACACCTTCCTGCTGTTTTTCTTTGTTTTCAATTCTCATTCTTTAAAAAATAGATGTTATTCTCATTTCATTTCTTTAGCAATCCTAAACGTAAGAAATCTGAAGTCTTTTGCATGGTGTTACCATTTTTATCTTACCGGACTAAATTGGTCTTCTGATCTTTGATATTGTTATCTGTCTTTCTTAGTTTTCTTTGCATGTTTTGGAATTTTGAGTTGTGAGGTACTTTTTTATTTTTTCTGAGATAGAGTCTTACTCTGTCGCCCAGGCTGGAGTGCAGTGGCGTGATCTGGGCTCACTGCAACCTTCACCTCTCAGGTTCAAGCAATTTTCCTGCTTCAGCCTCCCAAGTAGCTGGGACTACAGGCATGTGCCACCATGCCTGGCTTAATTTTTATATTTTTAGTAGAGATGGGGTTTCACCGTGTTGGCCAAGCTAGTTTCAAACTCCTGACCTCAAGTGATCCACCTGGCTCAGCCTCCCAAAGTGCTGGCATTACAGTTGTGAACCACCGTGCCTGGCCTGCAAGGTATTTAAAAAAAAATTTTTTTGGTCAAGTTAATTGACTACATATGTAAAAGTCACCCTTTTGGCTGTTCAGTTCAAAGAGTTTTGGCAAATATATATGATTCTGTAACCACCACCACAATCAACGTAAACACTATTTCCATCACCTCAGAAGTTTTCCTCCTGCACCTTTATAGTCTGTCTTCTCAAACACCGAGCCCTGATGATCACTGATATAGTTTCTGGACCTTTAGTTTGGCCTATTTTAGAGCATCATATAGTATGACATAAGGTGAATAACTTTTAGTGAATGGCGTCTATTATTCACGTGCTTTTGAGTTCACCGGTGTTGTTTGTAGCTATAGTTTGTTCCTTTTTATTGTGGAGTAGTAGTCCCTTGTACAGGTGTACCATGATGTGTTTATCGATTCACTAGTTGACGGTCATTTGGGTTGATTCCAGTTTTGGAAACAACTTCCAGTTGTGAATACAGCTGCTATAAACATTCACATACAGGTGTTTGTATGTGTTTGTCTTTTTTTCTCTTAAGTAAACACCTAGGAATAGGGTTCTAGGTCTATGGTAAGCATATGTTTAACTTAAGAAACTGCTGAACTGTTTCTAAGGAGACTGTACCATTCCTACTAGCAATGCTTGAGTATTCTACTTGCTCTGCAGTTTTACCACCATTTGGCATTTTCGGTCTTTGTAATTTGGCCATTAATAGGCGTGTAGCTGTATTTCATTTTAGCTCTAATTGGTATTTCTCCAATGACTTATGATGGGAGGCTGAGGCAGGCGGATCACCTGAGGTGAGGAGTTTGAGACCAGCCTGGACAACAGTGTGAAACCCTGTCTATACTAAAGATACAAAAATTAGCTGAGCATGGTGGCACGTGCCTGTAATCCCAGCTACTTGGGAGGCTGAGGCAGGAGAATCATTTGAACCTGGGAGGCAGAGGCTGCAGTGAGCCAAGATTGTGCCACTGCACTCTAGCCTGGGCAACAGAGCGAGACTCTGTTTCAAACAAAAGAGCTCAGTAAATAAATACTGATGATTTACTGATCAGTTCCCTCACTATTAGACTTAGAGGCTACTTGTAGTTTTCTATTAGTTTAAACAACACTGCAAATGGACTGCTTGTGTATAAAACATTTTTAAATAATTGTAATTCTTTCTTCTGGAAAGGCTCTCTGAAGTAAAATGAATGGGTCAAAGTAGAACTACAGGATCAAAACTTTTTGATAAAAGCCCACCACAGTGGTGCCTGTTTGTAGTCGCAGCTACTGGAAAGGCTAAGGTGGGAGAATCCCTTGAGCCCAGGAGTTTGAGACCAGCTTAGGCAACACAGTGAGTCCCTGTCCCCCAAACAGCAACAACAACAAAAAACAACTCTTCAATTTGTGTTGCTGCAGTTGTTACCCAAAGGGTCAATTACTTTTGACTCTGGCCAATTCTGTTGATACCTATCCTTGATATTATGCACAAAGGCAGAGGAAAGAAGAAGGTGGTGACTACTCTCTAACTTTAGAGAACTCTGGATGATCAAGGAGTAGTGCGTGGCCAGCTGGTTGGGCTAAGCACCAGCGCAGCAGAAAGCTCCAGGAAAAGTCTGTTACTTGAATTTTCAAGGGCTTCTTAGTACTCTTTGGTTGACTAAGTCCCCTACTTGGGCAAAGTTGAAGTTCATGGAGTTCCAGCAATCTGTTAATTTCCTTCAGAAGCTAAACACTGGTTCAAATACCCAGACTCGTAATCATCATACAAGCAGAGGCTATGAAAAGACAGTATATAAAAAATACTAGCTGCCAATAAACATGGAAATAGGTATTCAGCCTCACTTATACTTAAAGAAATGCAAAGCAAAACAATGGGGGAATGACTGCCAATAGGTACAGTGTTTTTTAGGGGGAAGGTTGCAGAAATGTTCTGGAATTAGCAGTGATGGTTGCACAACTCTGTTAATATACTAAAAACAACTGAATTACACCATTTAAAAAGGTGAATTTTATGGCATGTGTATTATATCTCAACTTTAAATAGTGGGAAAAAATAAATTAACCAAAAGACATTAACAAAATGATATAGGACATCAAGGAATAGCATGAATTATAAATAGAAAAAACCAGAAATTAGGTGATAGAACCCAACAAAGAATTAGAAGTAGAAAAATATATTTTGTAAACAAAGACTCAAGTAGAAGGAAAACAAGAATTGATAAACTCAACACATCATGTTTTAATAAGAAATGAAGGTGGAAAGGAAAAAAAAATTTTTTTTTTTTTTTGAGACAGAGTCTTACTTTGTCACCCAGGCTAGAATGCAGTGATTCGATCTTGGCTCACAGCAACCTCCGCCTCCTGGGTTTGAGTGACTCTTGTGTCTCTGCCTCCCAGAAACTTTTAAACATCAAAATGAGAAAAGATAAAAAGGATTTGAAACAATGACTAGTATTGAAGATAAGCAAAGAAGATACAATATACAGATAAGCCCCTGTAGAAAAAAAAATCAAGAGAATGAAACAAATGCAAACAGTATAATTTAAGAAAAGTTTACAGAAATTTAAAACAGCAAAATGCTGCATATTGAAATAGTGTATCATGTGGCTATTACATTGGCTAGGACCCGCAGTAAAACCTTGAGTAGAAATGGTAAGACGACATTCTTGTGAAAGCATTGTCTTTCCCATTAAGTATGATGTTAGTTATAGGTTTTTTTGTAGATACCTTTATTAGGTTTCAGAAGTTCCTCATATTCTTAGTCTGTTAAGAGATTTTTATTGGGAATGGACGTTGAATTTTGTCAGATGATTTTTCTTCATCTATTTAAATGATATTTCTTTTCTAGCCTCTTGACATAGTGACATTGGTTTATTTTTCTTTTTTTTTTTTTTTTTTTTGACATTGGTTTATTTTTCAAATGCTAAAACAACCTTGCATTCCTAGGACAAACCCCACTTAGTCATGACCTATTATCTTTTTTTTTTTTTTTTTTTTTTTTTGAGATGGAATCACCTGGCTGGAGTGCAGTGGCACAATCTCGGCTCACTGCAACCTCCATCTCCCAGGTTCAAGAGATTCCCCTGCCTCAGCCCCCTGAGTAGCTGGGACTACAGGCACGTGCCACCATGCCTGGCTAATTTTTTGTATTTTAGTAGAGACGGGGTTTCACCATGACCAGGATGGTCCCGATCTCCTGACCTCATGATCCACCCATCTCAGCCTCCCAAAGTGCTGGGATTATAGGCATGAGCCACTGTGCCTTGTCCGAATATTATCTTTATTGTATATATTTGGATTGGATTTGCTGATATTTCGTTAAAGATTTTTTGCATCTGTATTCACAAGGATATTGGTCTAACATTTTTCTGGTTTTGGCAATACTGGCTTTATAAAATGTGTTAGGAAGCATTCCCTTCTTTTATGTTCTGGAAGAATTTTTATTGAATTTCTATTCATTCTTCCATATATTTTTTGGTAGAATTCACAAGTGAAACCATCTAGTCTTGGAGTTTCCTTTGTGGGAAGGTTTTTAACTACAATTGTGATATATTTCATAGACATTGGGCTATTAAGCTAACTTATTTCTTAAATGAGCTTTGCTATTTTGTCCAATTTATGGGCATGAAGTAGTTAATAATATTGTTATCTCATTAGCATCTGTGGGGTCTGTAGTGATGTCTCCCTTCACATTACAGAATCCTTTTTCTATATACATTCATTTATAGTCTCTAATTCACAGGTTATTTGAAAATCTTCCTCCTGATTTTCTACTTATTTCCTCTAAGGGCACAGAATTACCTTTGATTGACAACTGGCTACTATTTCTAACGCAAGACTCTAACACTTTTTTTTTTTCTCCCTGCCAACTTACTTTTTTCAGTTCCATAAAACTCCTTCTTGCTCCTGAGCATGTGTAATACAAACTATAATCCTGCCACCTAGATATAGACAACTCCTTGTCCTTGGTATATGTAATTCCATAAACACAAACGCACATAAGTTTTTTTTTTTTTAACAAAAATTTGATTGCAACATTCATTAGTGCTTTGCAGCTCCTTTTTCCTCAATACATCATTTATGTATAATATTCTATATATAATTTACACTTATTTTTAAATATGCCATGTACACCTTTTCGTACATATTTAAAACTTTTTATTAGAGAGATTTTCAAACATACAGAAGTAAGCAGAATGTTATAATGGACCCTCATGTACATATCACCCAGCTTTCATGGTTGTCAACTCAGGGCCAATCCTGTTCCATCTGCACCCTGACCTACTTCTTTCCTCCTATGTTACATTGAAACAAGTCCCAAATATATCATTTCATCCATCCATGTACATTTGTAATGACTGTATGGCATCTAATTGTATAAATGTACCATTATTTATATATTTAGATGATTCTCTGTTTTTGGACATTTGTGACTTTTATTTTCATCATTCAAATTATAACAATACAACTGCTACATAATATTTTAAAATTAATGAGATACCACCAGCTTTTCACATTGCTTGAATATATTTTCTTATTTTTATCCCTACAACATCCTGTAAGGTAGTTAGAACAGGTTATATTATCCACATTTTATACACAAGAATTTGAGAGTCCAGTGGGAAACTATTGGCAAATAGAGTTTCCTAACTTAAAATTATTTGTTCGAGACCAGCCTGGCCAACATGGTGAAACCCCATCTCTACTAAAAATACAAAAATTAGTGGGTATGGTAGTGGGTGCCTGTAATACTAGCTACTCCAGAGTCTGAGGCAAGAGAATCACTTGAACTCAGGAGGCGGAGGTTGCAGTGAGCCGAGATCATGCCACTGCACTCCAGCCTGGACAACAGAGCTAGACTTCATCTCCAAAAAAAAAAAAAAAAAAAAAATTATTCATAAAAATAACACATATATATGGAAGAAATAGCTGCTTTTAAAATTTCTATGTAAATATTTATTGAACATCTATTAAGTATTAGATACTATGTTGGATGCTTTTCTGTTTAATCTTCACATAAGTGCTGTGAAATAAGTGTTATATCATTTTATGAGTAAGGAACAGAGACTCAGATAAGTTAAGTAATGTACCCATCATCACATACCTAGTAAGTCTTGGAATCTGGGTTCTAATTTAGGTCTTGCCTTTAAGTTCAGCATTCTTTCCAATTTTCCCAATATTAATATTTCAAGGATTACCTTCTTTTCATTAAAAAAGCAAGTAACTTTTGAGCCTGATTCTGCCTTCCAACAACTTACAATGTAGTTGGGAAGGTAGTACGAGATAGGAAGTCAGTGCCATAGGGGCAGAAAAGAAGTTATTTGGCAGTGGTAAAAATAATGATACCATCCTTCATATATGCATGGTACTTTAGGCATGACAGAGAACTTTTGTCATTTCATCAATAATTTATAATACATTGAATACCTACTCTGTAGAAAGACCTGTGTTAGTTATTTAACAGTGAAGCAAGCTGACTTTTGTCCTTCCTGTTATCACCAGAAACTAAACATTTGAAAAGGAGAAATCAGACAAGATATTTGCATAGTCCTCTTATGAAAACTATTTTTTCACTAGCAAAGTTTTCTGCATTCTTCTGTTTCTACAGGCAATCCTGACAATATTCAAAATCCAGACTAAGTAAGGCTCCAGAAAAGCCAAATTTCCCTGAAAATAGAATATAGTTACACTGTAGAAGTGACAATTGTCAGCATATTGCCAGTAGTGGAAGAATGTGGTATTGGCATGTGTTTGCTAGTTGGTTTTTGGTTTAGGGAATATTCTAGAGACATCTAAAAGACATAATGATTGTCCCGTTGCTTCTATATAGTGCCATAATCTAAACAAGTAATTCAGCGAAATGCTTTTAAACTACAATACTTTCTCACTAAACATTTGAAATCTTTCACAGAAATTAGATATGAGGTACTAAGAATGCGCTTGCAGAATATTATTTACATATCCAAATATTTGAAACGTCTTCCAGAATCTAGATCCCTGCAATAAACTGCCTTTTAAAATGCTGCCATGGGGCTGCGCGCAGTGGCTCATGTCTGTAATCTCAGCACTTTGGGAGGCCAAGGTGGGTGGATCAGCTGAGGTCAGAAGTTCAAGACCAGTCTGGCCAATATGGTGAAACCCCATCTCTACTAAAAATATAAAATTTAGCTGGGTGTGGTAGGGTGTGCCTGTAGTCCCAGCTACTCAGGAGGGTGAGACAGGAGAATTGCTTGAACCCGGGAGGCAGATGTTGCAGTTAGCCAAGATTTTGCCACTGTACTCCAGCGTGGGTGACAAAGCAAGACTCCATCTCAAAAAAAAAAAAGAAAAAATGCTGCCATGCTCACAGGACATGCAGTTAAATATGTGAACATAGATGGTGACAACAAATGTTCTATGCCTTTATTATCCAGTAGAAATACGTGAGCTACATGTGTAACTTAAAATGTTCTAATAGATACATTCATAAAATAAAAAAGCAGGTGAAATTAATTTTAATAGTATATTTTATTTAATGCAAAATATCCAAAACATTATTTCAATGTGGAGTCAATATAAGACTAATGAGATATTTTACATCTTCATCCTGTTTTCTAATAGTATATGTATTACTGAATGAGTGTGCATTTTACACTTACACTATATCTGAATGTGGACTAGCTACATTTCAAGTGCTCTTGGACAGCACAGGTCTATTATTTCCCAGCCTTTAGTCATTTTCTGAACCAACCGGAGGCAAGAAAACCAGTGTGTCATTGAAATAGTGTCCAAATGCCCTGAGCCGGTACAGGCCATACATCATTACTTCCATCTTTTGGGGGGTCAGTCCATTAAAAGTAATAGCCATATCTGACAAGCAGCTTGCTACTACTTGCTGAGGGTTATTAGACAATGCCTCTTCAATAAGCTGTGCAATTGGTTTTGTATTAAATACATCTCTTCCTTCATAATCCTCTGCATTTTCTGCATGAACTCCTGCATATTTCAGGCATATTGCCAGCTGCTTATCTTCAGATAACCTCCAAATCACACTTTGATCTGTACAGTTCTCAGAGTTATGGAGAAGTCTGTTAAGTCTTTTCATCGACTCTCTGCTTAAGACAATTCCTCCTTCCACAGTCACGTATTCCAGGTCTCCAGATATAACAGTGTGGCCCAGATAGAAGGGCTGGGATGCATTCCTTGTAAACAAAAGGTACTTTAAATTTTCAATGACGGCAAATGTAGTGGGAAGTGCAAGAAAGAACCAGTTGTAGTTGTTGCCATACTTTTCAAAGACGTATTTGTAAGTGGTTCTCATCTGTACCCACTTGTCATTGCTTTCAATATTGAACAGATTATCATTTTTGGTATCATAGAGCTCGGTTTTGTCACAGTGTTTGGTCCAGGTCTCTTTCAGTACAACCCAGTAACTCTCATCTTCGGATTCTCCAAAGATGATACAGAAAACACGGATACCTTTACTGAGCTCCATAGGTGTCATTTCTGAAGTGTTTAGGAAATCGTTCCTGTTAGGTGGACGAAGGTGATGGTGCTCGTGGTCTGGAGTTTGACCTCCGTGTCGAATGTGAATTTGGCCAAACATAGTTATCAAAACCCAGGAAATGCTCCCAAGCAACATACCCTTAAAAAATGATGTCCCACTAGCGGAAACCATTTTCCAGGCGTTGAGAGTGCGCCCGGGTCAAAGGCAGCCTGGGATCGGGTCCTGGGGTCCCGCGCCTTCCGGAGCCGGAGCTGGCGGCCGCGTTCCTGCTTGGGCCACTCTAGCTGTGGGAGGTCGCTTCTCGGTGGTGGTGGCGGCGTAGCGGAGGGGGCGGGACAGGAGCCCGACGCGTAGGCTACCGCGAGGGCGTTCCGGGCTGCTGCGAGTGAGGGGCATACCATGAGTTCTGCGCGCCTGGCCTCCCAACAAACAAAACGTTGAAAATGAGCAGAGATCGAGTCACAGACGGCTCTAAAGTGGGCCAGACATCAGCACTGAGCCAAAAAGAATAAAACTGAGTTTCACCTCACGATTTGTGTTTTCAGCCCCTGGTACAACACATCCCTTATGTTGATTAATATCGGGTCCTTCTTAAGGCCTTTAAAATTCTCCTTATAACATTCATGTTAGTATTTGTGTGTCTGTCTGTTTAATCAAAGAATCTCTTCTATGCTGTCTCCATCAATCATCAATCTGTGAATGTAAAACTACCCAGAGTTTTTATTTGAACATGGCACCCACGGAGTTTATGAGAACATACCACTTCCCTGATGACTTTTTGATCAACCTGTCATACAGGACATTTGAAGCCTTTCTTTCCTTAGATTGATTTCCTTGTTCTTAATATGTGTTGATCAGTAATTTTTAATTTACAATTCACTGAAGAAAATTCTATTGATGAATACTCTTGAGGTATGTATATATATTTCTTGTATTAAAAGTATCAAAACTTTGGCATTTTGATCAACTTTTAAATATGCGGAAGGCCTTTAATGTGCTAACTGTATTTAACTCATCTCCAGTGAACTACTTTAAAATATTCAAACTGAGGATGACATTATGAGAGTTTTTAAGCCTTTTTCAGAAAAGGGAAATAATTTTTGTATTTATATTTTCCCTTGCTTTACAGATGCAGCAGCTTGAGAGACAAGTTATTGATGCTGAACGTCAAGCAGAAAAAGCTTTTCAACAGGTAGAGTATAATTTTAGTTGAAATTTTTTTCTGCCTCTACTACTCACATAAAGATTGTTTTTCTCATAATGGAAAGACAATCATCAGCCCACCTCTATATCTTATCATTTTGACTGTTCATAGCTTGATCCATAAAGAAAATGGAGATTCTAACTCCATTCTGTCCACTAAAAAATTTTCAAAAGGAAAAAAAGATTTCCATTATAAAGTTTTATCTTCTGAGAAAAATCAAATATGACTTTTTATGGTAATACTAATTATAATTAAGTTTTGTATATAAATATGTTCAGTGCAGCTTTATTTGCAGTCATAAAGAGTTGGAAATAATGTGAATGTGATATTACAGAAGAATGAAAAAGTAAACTATATCAACTCCATGAAATATTAGACAGCCATTAAAATAATTGTTTGTGGCCAGGTGTGGTGGCTCACACCTGTAATCCCAGCACTTTGGGAGGACGAGGCAGGCAGATCACAAGGTCAGGAGATCATGACCATTCTGGCTAACATGGTGAAACCCCGACTCTACTAAAAATACAAAAAAATTAGCTGGGCATGGTAGCACGCACCTGTAGTCCCAACTACTTGGGAGGCTGAAACAGGAGAATCACATGAACCCAGGAGGTGGAGGTTGTAGTGAGCCGAGATCACACCACTGCACTCCAGCCTGGGTGACACAGCAAGACTCTGTCTCAAAAAAAATAATAATAGTAATTGTTTTTAAGTATATGCATTAATATGTAAAAATGCTTAGAGTTATAGTAGGAAAAGTCAAACCTAAGAGTTAAAAAAAAAAAGGCTGAGAGGAATCACCCCAAAATTTTAACAGAAGTTTAAAATTGTCTGAATTATGGAATTAGGAATGATCCCCCCCCCCTTTTTTTTTTGAGATGGAATCTTGCTCTGTGGCCCAGGCTGGAGTGCAGTGGCACAATCTTGGCTCACTGCAACCTCCACCTCCCAGGTTCAAGCAATTCTTCTGCCTCAGCCTCCCAAAAAACTGGGATTATAGGTGTGTACCACCACACCCAGCTAATTTTTATATTTTTAATAGAGATGGGGTTTGTTGGCAGGATGGTCTTGAACTCCTGACCTCAGGTGATCTGCTTGCTTTGGTCTCCCAAAGTTCTGGGATTACAGGCATGAGCTATCATGCCTGGCCCCCTGCATTTTCATACTTTGAGTTTTTTAATATAACTTTTATTTATTAAAAATTTTAAATTTTGTAATGACAGGGTCTCACTATGTTATCCAGGATGATGTTGAACTCCTGGCTTCCAGTGCTCCTCAGTGTCCCAAAGTGTTGGGATTACAGGCGTGAGCTCATTGTGCTCAGACAACTTTTATTATTTTTAAAAGATGTTTTGATAAGTCACATAACCCTTTCTGGGCCTTGCCAGCAGTAAAATGATGGGTTTGGATGGGCCCACCCAATCTTAAGGTTTATCTAATGATTCTAAATCCAATTCATTTAATGAAAAGATCTCAGTCGTGTTCATTTTGATCAATGAGTTCCAGTGAGTTCTGGTGTTCTGTGGCATAGAGTCACATGGTTAATTATAATTTATTGTATATTTACAAAAAACTATAAGAGCCAGCTTTCCATATTTTCGTAAAGCTAGAAAAGAGGACTTTGGATGTTCACAACACAAAGAAATAATAAATATTTGAGGTGCTGGACATGCCAATTACCTTGATTTGATGATTACACATTGTATACACACATGGAAAATCACCCTGTATCTCATAAATATATAAAATTATTATTTTTTTTAAATCTAGACTCAGATGACAGATATACAATTATTTTGTGTCAACTAAAAATAAAAGAAAAAAATTAAAAAGAAGGCTTAAATACAAACGTATTTCTTCTAAGAAGTACATATGAAATTCCTCATGCTTTCTCTAAGTTTGTCATGTTTCCTTCCTTCAACTTGAGGTCTACCAAATCTTTTTTCTTTTGAATTTTTATTTTAGAAAGGTAAGGAGTCCAGCAACGAAGCTTTTCCCTTCTGCACTGCCACTCGTTCTGCTAATTTTGAAAGTTGCAGTGTCTGTTTGTTTAGTGGTTTGGCTTTCTGGCTGCTCAAAACTGAAGTCAAGTAAGCCTTCTGAAGGAAACGTATCACTTGTAAATCCTTCAGAAGGACCTCTATTTGTGGCAGTCATACCAAGTTTCTTATTTTCTTGCCGCTGCCAATTATATCTTTCTTGATTGTATTTGCTTGGCTTATTAGATTCCTTGTTCCATATCATAGTCACATCTTTCATTTGATAATTAGAATTTCTGTTTCTGCCTGGTTGAAATTTGTCTCCAGGGCCACTGTAGTTGCAATTATTTTTACAACATAACACTGGATTTCTAATTTCTGTTACTGTTGTTCATATGCCAACCGGAAAAGCCACCTGTTCCTTCAGAATGCCAACTGGAATTCCTTCTGTACCATTATGATTCCAATCTACTGTTCCATTATTTGAATGCCAACCAACTCCAGAATTATTATGATTGTGAAACCAAGTAGAGAAGCCCCCGGCAGTACCCTAATGTCACTCGGAACATCTTTTTGGTCCAGCACTATTCCTCAAAGAATGCAGAAAACAGTTTCTCCACGTGTTATTAAAGCCATCTTTTCCCCATTTCCAATCCCACTGTGGAGGTCCAGGATGAAGCCATCCTGGCTGACTATAACTCTCTCTGTCTTAGTGAGGAATTCGGTCTTCTCGGCTCCATTGGGGTTGCCCCTCTTTGGAGTTTATTTCTTGGTTGCTATTGGAAGGTTCTTCTTGTTGACTTTGTTCTTTCCTTTGTTTTATTAATTGAACAAGTTCCTTGTCAAAATAATCTTTCTCTTCCTCTACTTTTCCATCATCTACTCTTTCCTGGGCATCAGAGTTATCTTTGTCCAACTGGCCAGAAATGTGCTTTGCATATGTAGAAAGACCCACTAATGTGGCCCAGCACATTTGGCACTCATGACTAATGTCCCTTTTTTGAGCTGTACACAATGTGACACAATATGCATTTTTGTTCTTCTACCATAGTGACCAGATCTGAAGCACTCAACAAACCTCTTACTCCATCAGGCTGCCAAGGGCCAGGCAAGGGAGCTCCCTGATGCCCCAGATACACCCTGCAGTTCTGGGTCTGAGAGCTCACTCTAGACACACTCCCCACCAGGCCCCACCACTCTTAATTTTTATTTCAGATTCAGCAGATACAAGAAAGATTTAATTTTAGAGAGTCAGTGCCTAATAGATTTCCACATAAGCCCAATGTATCCTAATCTTGATTTTCTTAATTATACTTGAAAAGGAAATCTTACGACTTTATTAGGCAAGACTTCTAGCACATTCAAGAGTAGAGAAAACAGTATGGTGAACCCCAGTCACCCACTTCAACAGTTTAGTCAAACTCATGGCTCATCTGTATCTCCACCCGCTTCCCCTGCTCCCCCTCACACTGGACTATTTAGAAGCAAATCCCAGACATTGTATAATTTTATCCATTATTATATACTATACTAATCTGAAACTAGATATGCTTAAAAATCATAACCACAATACCATCATCACACCAAAAAATTACCAATAGTTCTTCAATACATCAAAGATCTAGTCAGTATTCAGATTTTTCAAAATAGCTAATAATTGCTTCTCTGTTTTGTTTTTTAGTTAAAGTGGAATTCACATAACATAAAATTAACTTTTTTTTTTTTTTTGAGATGGAGTCTTAGTCTGTCACCAGGGCTGGATTACCGTGGTGCCATCTTGGCTCACTGCAACCTCTGCCGCCCAGGTTCAAGTGATTCTCCTGCCTCAGCCTCCTGAGTAGCTGGGATTACAGGCACTGCCCACCACTAGGCCCAGCTAAGTTTTTGTATTTTTAGTAGAGATGGGGCTTCACCATGTTGGCCAGGCTACACTTGAACTCCTGACCTTGCGATTCGCCTGCCATGGCCTCCCAAGGTGCTGGGATTATAGGCGGGAGCCACTGTGCCTGGCCAAAATTAACATTTTAAAATGAACAATTCAGTGTTGTGTACAATCATCACCTTTATCTAGTTCCAAAATGTCGAAAGGAAACTCATCTCAAAAGAAAACTGTATTTATTAAGCATTTAGTTTCATTTCCCTCTCCCACCAGCCTCTGGCAACCACCGATCTGCTTTCTGTTGCTATAGATTTACCTATTTTGGATATTTAATATAAACGGATTTATATACTATGTGACCTTTTGTGTCTGGTTTCTTTCATTTAGCAGAATGTTTTGATGTTCATCCATGTTGTAGCATGTATCATGCTTTATTCCTCATTGTGGCTGAATAATGTTCCATATATACATATATATGTATACACACATACAAACACACAAAATTTGTTTATCCATTTGTTTTTTTATGGACATTTGAGTTCTTTTCATCTTTTGACTATTGTGACTTGTGCTGTTAAGAACATACATGTATTTGTCCGTTTTTAACTCTTTTATTTATATACTAATTTTTTGGTTAAGTTGGTTTGTTCAAATCGGGCTCTAAACTAGATTGACACATTTCATTTGATTCTTAAACTCTTGAGTCTTTTTCCCTTTCTTTCAATTTTTTTATATGGGTTAATTTGTCCTCTAAAGCTTTCCACATTCTGGATTTTGCCGATTGCGTACCTATGATTTTATTTAACAAGCTCCTCCACCTCTGTATTTCCTGTAAAATACAGTTAGATCTAAAAATTTGATTTTTTTCTTTCTTTCTTTTCAAGACTACTTCTTGGGTGATATTGTTGACTTCCACCAAGAGGTATATAATAATGTCTAGTTATCACTCTCTTTTTTTTGGGGGGGTGATATTAGCAGCTATTGATGATCTTGCTTAAATCAGTGATTTCATCAGGGAGGTTATTGCCTTTTTAAAAATAGAGTTTAATTTTTAGAGAAGTTTTAGATTTACAGCAAAATTGAGGGTATATGAAGTACAGAGCTTTCGTATATCCTCTCCCCTCCAACACACGTTCAAGCTTTCTTCACCATTAGTATCCAGCACCAGAGCCAGGTACATTTATTACAGTTGATGAACCAACACTGACACATCATTATCACCCAAAACCCATAGTTTACATTAACGTTGACTGTTGATGTTTTATGTCCTATGGATTTTGACAAATGTATAATGATGTGTGTCCTCTTCTATAGTATTATATAGGATAGTTTCACTGCCCTCAATGTCTCCTGTGCTATACCTATTCAATTCTTCCCTCCCCTTCAGTCCCTGGAAACCACTGATCTTTTTACAGATTTCATTGTTTTGCCTTTTCCAAAACGTCATATGGTTAGAATCAGACAGTATATAGCCTTTTCAGATTGACTTTTTTTTTTTCACTTAGTAATATGCATTAAGGTTTCTCCATGCTGTTTCATGGCTTGATATCTCATTTCCTTTTAGTGCTGAATAGTACATTGTATGAATGTACTCCAGTTAATTTATGCTGATTACCTTTTAAAAAAACTTCTTAAAAATCAGGATATAATGTACCTAATAGTAAAGTACGCTGAACTTGAGTATGTAAGTATACACTTGTGTAACTACCACTGGACCAAGATATAGAGCATTTGATGCTCCCAGAAGAGTCTCTCATGTTCCTTCCCAGTCAGTACCCCAGTTACAGCAAAGGTAACCAGTATTCTCACATCCATCACCATAGATTGGTTTGGCCTTTCTTGTTGTATAAACTTTTTGGTGTGCTGACTTCTTATGCTCAACATTATGCCTGTGAAATTCATCCATGTTGATGCATGTATATTAGTAGGTGGTTCTTTTTTTTGAGACAGAGTTTTGCTCTGTTGCCCAGGCTGGAGTACAGTGGCGTGATCTTGGCTCATGTCAGCCTCCACCTCCCAGGTTCAAATGATTCTCCTGCCCTGGCCTCCTGAGTAGCTGGGATTACAGGTGCCCAACACCACACCTTACTAATTTTTGTATTTTTAGTACGGACCGGGTTTCATCATGTTGGCCAGGCCGGTCTCAAACTCCTGACCTCAAGTGATCTGCCTGCGCTGGCCTCCCAGAGTGCTGTGATTACAGGTGTGAGCCACTGCGCCTGGCCCAGTGGTTCTTTTTTAAATTGCTGAGTAGAATGCTATTGTGAATATACCTCAGTGTTTATCCATTCACCTGTTGATGGACATGAGGTTTGTTTTTAGCTTTGGGCTGTTGTGATGTCCATATACCTATATTTTGGTGGATATGTGTGACTGTTTCTCTTGGTATACAGCTAGGAGTGGAATTGCTGGGTCATAGGCTGGCAAATATTTACTTTAGTAGATGCTGCCAAACAGCTTTCCAGAGTGAATGAATATACAAAGTTGCATTCCTACTGTAAGTGTATGAAAATTCCTGTTGCTCTCTCTCCTTGTCAACACTTGGCATTGTTGTTTTTTTAATTTTAGCCATACTGGCTAAGTTAATGTTGAAAAGAATGCTAATCTAAATTCTTCTCGTTGGTGTATCTTTTGTATACAAAAGACACCATTTTCACAGTTTGGATCTATCTCGATCAGAATTCTTTTGACATCTAATAATGATCCCTGCCTCGAAAAATAAACAAGTTTTTCTTATTGTGAATTGCCCAATGAGTCTTACCAAGATAGGAGAGGATGAATGTAGGATGTAACATGAGAGAAAGCCAATCTAAGACAATTGTAGAAAGAAAAATATGAGCAGGGCAGGACACATTTAAGGTTAATTCTAACCCAGCTCTTCTCCAGGATTTCTAGAGTATAGTTATTTCAGTTAGCATATAATGGTGTTCTAGACACATAGAATTAAAGTCCAGAGTTTGGAATAAGCAGTTAATTATTCTTTTTTTGAGACAGGGTCTCACTGTTGAAGTGTAGTAGTGTGACCATGGCCCATTGTAGCCTTGACTTCCCAGGCTCAAACTATCCTCCTGCCCCACCCTCCCAAGTAGCTGAGACTACAGTCATGTGCCACCACACCCAGCTAGTTTTTAAATTGTTTGTAGAGATGGGGTCTCACTATGTTGCCAGGGCTGGTCTCAAACTCCTGGACTCAAGTGATCCTCCTGTCTCAGCCTCCCAAAGTGTTGGAATTACAGACATGAGCTGCAAAGCTGGCCTTAAAAAAAAAAAAATGATTTTTTTCTCCTTTTCCTCCTCCTCCTCCCATTCGGCCTCCTCTACCTCCTCCTCTTTTTTCTTTTTTGAAGGAGAAGGGTGAGGACAGGAGAGGAATTTGAAAGTTTGGCAAGGTAAAGTCTGTACAGCCACAGAGAAATCAAGGTTAATTCATGTTTCTCTGCCTTGGGAACAAACTTAAAATTTTAGCTTGGTTTAAATCTAAACTGTACCACTTAGTTGACTGAAAAAGTTTCTTCGTTTCTTCAAGTTTTAGTTTTGTCACTTACGGAAAAGAGCTTATATTTAGAGCTCATAGCGTCTGTATTGTGCAAAGGTGTACAACATCGTGATTAAGAACACAGACTTGAGCCAAACTGTTTGGGTTCAAAATCTGTCTTCATCTCTTAGCACATTTCAACTTGGGCTTCAGCTTCTTATCTGTACAATGTAGTACTATCTAATACCTAGCTCATAGGATTTTGGGGAAATTGAAAATTTACTATGAGTAAAGTGCTTAGAATATTTCCTGGCACATAGGAATGCTGTTTAGGTATTGTGAAGATTGAAGCTGATTTAAGTAAAGTGCCTGGCATGCAGTCAGCCCTCAATAAACGGTGGTGGTGGTAGATGTACAATTAGTAATAAGGATCTGTGCTGTGCCTGTTTTTTAATACTCTTTGGCTGATAATACCAAGTAGTGATATTCCCACTTACATTTTTTTTTCTGAAAAAAAAAAAAGAAGAAAGAAAGAAAAAAAAAAAGAATGAAGGAGAGGAAGAAAGAGAAAGAGGAAGAAGGAGAGAGAACGGGGGTGTTGCTTTATTGCCCGGGCTAGAATGCAGTCTAAAAATGGGTATGCCTATAATTGTGCTTAATAATAGAGATATGAAAAAAAAAATGAGGGAAGAAAATCACAAACAAGCAGCCAACCAATATTTCATTGAAACCAGTAAATACATGTGATGTGGTACTGATAAGAGTGTATATTTTGTGTATTTAAAGTGGAGAGTTCTATAAATGTTAATTAAGTTTACCTGTTCCGGATCTGAGTTCAAATCTTGGATATCGTTGTTAATTTTCTGTCTCGTTGATCTGTCTAATATTGATGTTGAAGTCTCCCACTATTATTGTGTGGGAGTCTAAATCTCTTTATAAGTCTTATATATCCGGGTATTCCTATATTGGGTGTGTATATATTTAGGATCTTTAGCTCTTCTTGTTGCATTGATCCTTTTATCATTATGCAATATCCTTCTTTGCTTCTTTTGATCTTTGTTGCTTTAAAGCAACTCCTGCTTTTTATTTATTTATTTATGCTCTCCATTTTGTTGGTAAATCTTTCCCCATCCCTTTGTTTTGAGTCTTCGTGTATCCTTGCATGTGAGATGGGTCTGGATGTGGCATACCGATGGGTTTTGGCTTTTTTTGCCTGTCTGTGTCTTTGGATTGAGGGATTTAGTGGATTTAAATTTAGAATTAATAATAATATATGTGAGTTTAATACTGCCATTTAATGTTAGCTGGCTGTTTTGCCTGTTAGTTCATGTAAATTCTTGATTATATTGATGTTCTTTACTTTTTGGTATTTTTTAGAAAGGCTGATACTGGTTGCTCCTTCCTACGTGTAGTGGTTCTTTCAGAAGCTCTTGTAAAGCAGGCCTGGTGGTGATGAAATCTCTGAGTGCTTGCTTGTTCACAAAAGATTTTATTTTTCCGTCACTTATGAAGCTTAGTTTGGCTGGATGTAAAGTTCTTTTCTTTAAGGATGTTGAATATTGGCCCCCACTCTCTTCTAGCTTGTAGGGTTTCTGCTGAGAGATCTGCTGTGAGTCTGATAGGCTTCCCTTTATGGGTGACCTGACCTTTCTCTCTGGCTGCCCTCGGTATTTTCTCCTTCATTTCAACCCTGATGAATCTGGCGATTATGTTCCTTGAGGTTGGTCTTCTTGAGGAATATCTTCGTGGTGTTCTCTGTATTACCTGGAGTTGAATATTGTCCTGCCTTGCTAGATTGGGAAAGTTTTCCTGAATAATATCCTGAAGCGTATTTTCCAGCTTGGATTGATTCTCTTCGTCACGTTCAGGTACACCTATCAAGCGTAGATTAGGTCTTTTCACATAGTCCCATATTTCTTGGAGACTTTGCTCGTTCCTTTTTATCCTTTTTTCTCTAATCTTGTCGTCTCATTTTATTTCATTAAGTTGGTCTTCGACTTTTGATATCTTTTCTTCTGCTTGATCGATTCAGCTGTTAAAACTTGTGCATAGTTCGTGAAGCTCTCGTGTTGTGTTTTTCAGCTCCATTAATTCACTTATATTCCTCTCTAAATTGTGTATTCTTGTTAACATTTTGTCAAACCTTTTTTCAAAGTTCTTAGTTTCTTTGCATTGGGTTGGAACAAGTTCTTTTAACTCACAGAAGTTTCTTATCATCTACCTTCTGAAGCCTACTTCTGTTAATGGAATACACTCATTCTCCATCAGGCCTTGTTCCATTGCTGATGAGGAGCTGTGGTCCCCTGTAGAGGGAGAGGCATTCTGATTTTGGGTATTCTCAGCCTCTTTAGGCTTTTTTTCCCTTTTTAATAGATTTATCCATCTGTGGTCTTTATAGTCACCGTCTTTATAATTGGGTTTCTGAGTGGGCGTCCAACTTGTTGATTCCCGGCACTAAAATCTGAGCAACCCACTGCACCGGCCAAAACAGCGGCGTTATGATTGATGGTGCTTTTCTGACTCTGCACCAAGAACCGCCACACCAAGGCAGCAGCAAAATTGCCTCGCAGGCCACAAGAGTCACGCTGGTGACCTGTGGGGCTCCTCCGCTGGGAATCTCCTGGTGCGTGAGCAACAAAAATTCGTCTGAAAGTGTGGCATCCTCTCGTTCTCTGTGCTTTCACTGGGAGCTACAATCCCGAGCTGCTAGTGATCAGCCATCTTGGATCTCTCTCCCCCACTTACACTTACATTTACATCCCCCACAAAAGGCAACAATTAACAGCAAAATCATAAAAATTCTATGAAAGACACTTATGCTTACAGCATTATCTGTCACTCTGTACCAGATGTCTTAGTCTTTTTCTGCAGAGGTGTACTGAGCCGTATATGCATGTTCCTGTTCAGCCACATGCCTTGCAGTGCACATTTATTGCCTTGTCTGCCTCTCTGACTTTTATCCTTGTGGAGGTAGAGTGTTTCACCATGAAAAGCGGTACTCAGATGAAACAAGCTCAACCTGGTAGTTTAGCTTTGTACATTTTTCTCTGTATATTAATGAATGCCATCACTTCCATAACAATTAATGAAGTTGCCTGAGAAAAAAAGTCACACATTTGCCACATAAATCTTGGTGATCTTTATACTTAATGTTCTAGTACCTCCCCTCCCCTCCCCTGCCCTCTCCTTTCCTTTTCCCTCCTTGTCTCATCTTTTCTGACTTTGGCCTTCCTAGTAGCATCTCTCTTTACCTCTGTATCCTGGCTGTCTCTATATGTCTCTCTATCTGTTCTTCCCTATGTTTCCCTCTCCTTCCTTTCTCTCCTTTAACTGCCCATATGATGGGAAAAAGAGAGAGAAATTGAGGATGGTTTTGTTTTGCCTTAATTTGAAATTCTTAATTCATAATATGTGGAAAATTCGTTTTTGAAAATTAAACTAAGTATTTTTTATTTGTGATTTTCAACTATCCACACCTCCGCCCCCGCCCTGATTCCTTGGGTCTTACCAGATCCAGGGAGGATTCTTTAAAAAAGGATCCTCATTCCCCATTCAAGGGAAGCCAACCACAGAGGTTTGTTGCCATCAGGGCCAACCACTGGTCTTGGTAAGCTTAACAAGAAGGACTTCTTCTCTCCTTTGAAGTTGTTCTTTGAGGATGTCAGGTATAAAGTTATTTAATTCTATGTGCTACATCTTTAAACAAAAAGATACCATGATTTGTTATTTTAGACATACTGCTATCCCCATCACCAGAAAAAAGAGAGAGAATTACAACTCTCTTAGAGTTTCTGTAAGTTAGCACAACCTGTAGACCTTTCTTTTAGTCACAGCATTTTAAATTTATTTAGTGCATATTTTATTACACTTAAGAAGGACCTTTTTTCTGTACGTTACCTCATAATGAATCTAAAAGTTGACAGGAAATACAGAGAGCAGATGAATTCTCATGCACTGATGATGACATCTTTTTTGGCCTTTGTAAGACTAAGTGTTAATAACTTAGAGGAACTGAATCCTTTGCTGTCTTTAACAGTTTCCATGGGACTGTGGCCTATCTGATGTTTATGTTGCTTAAAGCAGCTTGCCTTTTCTCACTGAACCATGTCCAAAGACTCAACTGTATTTATCTTAACCGAAAAGGAATGTTTCACCACTAAAAACAGTGCTCAGCTAAAACTAGCTCTACTCTATACTTCAGCTTTGTACATTTTTCTCTGTTTATTAATGAATAGCATCACTTCTGTAACAACTAAATTGTCTGCATAAAAAAAAGTCACAGATAAATATTCTATTGCCACATATATCTTGGTGATCTTTATACATAATGTTCTAGTAGATCTTTTTTTGTTTGTTTGTCCTTTGAAACAGAGTCTTGCGCTGTCATCCAGGCTGGAGTGCAGTGATGCGATCTCAGCCCACTGCAACCTCTGTTTCCTGTGCTTCCCACTGCGATGGGAAGTGATCTTTCCACCTCAGTCTCTGGAGTAGCCAGTGCTGCAGGCATGTGTCTCCACACCCAGCTAATTTTTTTTACCCTTCTTTTAAATTTTTTTGTAGAGACTGTGTCTCACTATATTGCCCAGAGTAGTCTGGAACTCATCAGCTCAAGTGATCCTCTAGCCTCAGTCTCCCAAAGTGCTGGGATTACAGGCATGAGCCACCTTGCCTGGCCCCAGTACATCTTTATTGTTGTTGTTCACACGTTTTGAAAGCAGTATGATCAAATCAACCCAGTTTTACATATGAGTACTCCTGTAAGACAGAAAAGTAGCACATAGCATATTTGGAAAAAACTGACATGGGATTCATTCTCAAGTATCCGATTAGGTGAATACCTTAATATATTTATTTATGCAAATCAAAGGGGGTGGATTATTTCCATATAAAAGTATGTGTGTGTTTATTTTGTCCTTTTGGGCTTGATCCTTTGCCTGTGTTTGATTCAGGCATGGTAGCAGCTGCATTTAAAGTTGCCTCTGACCATTCTAACACATGAGATAATTTTGCCTTTCTGTAAAGTTAGTTCTTAGTATTATTATTATTATTATTATTTTGAGACTGGGTCTCACTGTCGCCCAGGCTGGAGTGCAGTGGTGCGATCTTGGCTCACTGCAACCTCTGCCTCCTGGGTTCAAGCACTTCTCCTGTAGCTGGGATTATAGGCGCATGCCACCACGCCTGGCTAATTTTTGTATTTTTAGTAGAGACGGGGTTTCACCATGTTGGTCAGGCTGGTCTCAAACTCCTGACGTCAAGTGGTCTGCCTTCCTCAACCTCCCAAAGTGCTGGGATTACAGGCATGAGCCACTGCACCCTGCCTAAAGTGATTTTTTACTCTTAATAGATTAGTATTGCGCAGTCATTCTAATATCCATGACTTTGTGATGGCTATTACATTGTAATGTTTTGCTGTATGAGGCTCACTCTTTATTACATAGAAAGCAAGTTATTTAATGATCTTGCTTTTCAACTTCTGCAAGAAGGATCCTACTTTATAATCATGGAATACTATATCAAAATAATTGTGTTATAAATATGATTAGAATGTTTGATTAATTTACAGTAAACTTATAAAAATTATAATCAACTTGCTGATTTCCTTGATAACATGTCAGTAAATTTTGACACATTCTTAGTTCAAGTTTTCTAAGAAACTTTAAAAGATATTTTATAAATATATGGCCTTGCATTTCTTATGAGATCCCATCTATGTAGCGTAGCATGACATGCAAAGATCTGTGTGTCCTCCTTATTTACAGTCATATCTGGCCATGTCCCTCCTTCCCATATACATATATATATATATCTTTTAAATAATTTTAACGTTTATTTTAGACTCAAAGAGCACATGTGCAGGTTTGTTACGTGGTTATATTGCGTGATGCTGAGGTTTGGGATATGGATGATTCCATCACTTAAATAGTGAACATAGTATCCAATAGGTAGTTTTTAAGCCAATGCCCTCCTGTCTTCCTCCCTGTCTCATAGCTCTTAGTGTCTGTTGCTCCCATCTTTATGTCCTTGTGTACTCAATGTTTAACTCCCATTTATAAGTGAGAACATGTGGTATTTGGTTTTCAGTTCCTGCATTAATTCTCTTAGGATAATGATCTCCAGTTGCATCCATGTTGCTGCAGAGGACATGATCCCATTCTTTTTTATGGCAAATATATTCCCTGGTGTATATGTACCACATTTTTAAAAATCCAACCCACCATTGATGGGCACCTTGGTTGATTCCATGTCTTTGCTATTGTGAATTGCACTGTGATGAACATAGAAGTGCATGTGTCTTTTTTGGTAGAACAATTTATTTTCTTTTGATTATATACCCAGTAATTGGATTGCTGGGTCAAATGGTAGCTCTATTTCTTTGAGAAACCTCCAACTGCTTTTTATGGTGGATGAACTAATTTACATTCCCACCAACAGTGTTTAAGTGTTCCTGTTTCTCCACAGCATTGACAGCATCCGTTATTTTTAAATTTTTAATAGCCATTCTGATTAGTATGAGATGGTATCTAATTATGGTTTTGATTTGCATTTCTCTGATGTTAGCAATGATGAGCATTTTTTCATATGTTTTTTGGCTGCTTGTGTGTCTTTTTTTTTTTTAAATTTAATTATGTTTTTTCGAGACAGGGTCTCTCTGTTGCCCAGCCTGGAGTGCAGCAGCATGCTCATGGCTCACTGCAGCCTTGACCTCCCAGGCTCAAGCAATCCCCCCGCCTCAGCCTTTTGAGTAGTTGGGACCACAGGCAGGTGCCACTACACTCAGCTAATATTTTAGAAGTTTTTTGTAGAGATGTGGTCTCAAACAGCTTCAGCCCATGCTGGTCTCAAACTCCTGGGCTCAAGCTGTCCTTCCTCCTCAGCCTCCCAATGTATTGGGACTATGGGCATGAGCCACCACAGCCAGCCTATGTCTTCTTTTAAGAAGTGTCTGTTCATGTCCTTTACCCATAGCTTCTGCACAGCAAAAGAAACTATCAACAGAGGAAACATACAGCCTACAGAATGGGAGAAAATATTCGCAAACTATGTACCCAACAATGGTCTAATATCCAGAATCCTATAGGAAGTTGTTATTGTATGAATCTAAACAATCTAAACAAATCTAAATAAATCAACAAGTAAATTTAAGTAACTGGAAAATAGTCTGGGATTCAAAATAACTCTAAACAATTCCTTTTGTCATTCTATTTGGAAACAATCAGGAATCTTTGTCATGCCGTAGCAATTTTTATATAGAAATAGAAACTTTCAGCTTCCTCCCAAAAATGTAGTCACATCTTGATTACCTATAGTGGAGAGGAATGAGGTTAGAAATGGGAAGAAGGAAATAGCGATGTGAATAATTACAGTGGGAGTAGTATTTGCAGCTCCTGCTTTCTGCTATGAGAAAATAGCACTGGAAGCTGTCTGGGATCCCCAACAGTACTCTTGGGTTCAGCGGTTTGCTAGAATGACTCATGGGACCCAGAAAAGCTATTTTGCTCATGGTCACAGTTTATGACAGTGAAAGGATACAGATTAAAATCAACAAAGGAAAAGGGCACATAGAGTGGTGTCCAGGAGAAATCAGATACAAGCTTCCAGTTGTCTTTTTGCAGTGGAGTTCCACAGGGATACACTTAATCATCAGTGTATGAAATATTGCTGACAAATAAGCTTATTCAAGCCTTGGTATCCAGGATTTTTATTAGAGGTCAGTCATGTAGGCCTGAAATATCCACCTGACTGATCTTAGTCAGTCTCCAGCCTACCCAGAGGTCAAACTGATACATTTGGCCTAGGGCCTCAGGTGAACAGAAAAATAGGCCATCACCGTAAATCATACCATTAGCATAAACTATGTGGTATAGCCCAAGTTCTCAGATATATTAATACACAGGCAGTCTTAACAGTCATATATTTGGGGCATCAGAGGTTGTCTCCTAAGAGCCAGTGAAGGACCAGTTCTTTCTTTGGAATTGCAGGATCTGAGCACCCCAAGTCTGCTGAGTTAACCCTTCGCTGAACAGGAATTTAGGGACCTTGGAATCAAGAAGGTTTGGGGGAAGTGAGTGAGGAGTGTGCTGAGGTGGGTGGCTGTAACCAGAGGCTCTCCTAGAAGTAAAGGAGTAAAGTAGCCTAAAAACACGAAGTATTCCATATTGGAGGCTATCCATGTATATACAATTGTGAGTTTCTTTAACAACCAATTTGAATTCACAGGTGTTTGTTATTGGCTAGTCTCTGCATAGTTAAAATTTTTAAATGGTTCTGGCTAAATGCATGGAAAAAGAGGTGGGCTATTTTCCATATGGTTGTGGTGAGATGTTTTCAAAGGCATCTTGGCTTTTCTGTAGACCTCTTAGCTTTTCTGTAGACCTCTTGTTCATATTAATCACCAAGGAAGGCTGAATCCTGTCTACAGAACTTGGTCTTAACAGGACTAGTTGGTAAGTAGGTTGCCTGTAACTACTTTGTGGTCTCTTTCTCTAAGAGATTTTGTCCTTTTTGCCAATATTTTTCTTCCCTAGGAAAGTTGTTTGTCTAAAAGTAATGATCAAATTAAAGAGCTTCAGATGGCAAGGATGCATCCAGGGAGCTCTATAGCATTCATTCATATAATAACAACTTCCAAAATGAATGTGGTTTTCAGGGTAAATGAGTAGGTTCAAACCATAGTTTTCCAGGACTATAGACCTTTTCTAAGCAATAATAGGACTGTTTTTTGTGGCAACCCAATGCCACGTAAAGTAGGGTGGCTTGCTTTAACTTAATAAAGGGACACTGTAGGTGTAGATCTGTTAGCATTTATTTTTATTCTTACTCAGTTCTTTTGTTTTTCTTGAGGTTTACCTCTGTTACTCTGTGCCCAGAGGAGAACTACCATTTTGGACTTGGGCTCTGCTCTTCTCTCCCTGCTTCCTCAGCTACAGAATGCCCTATGTGCAACTGGCTATACCATCTTAAGATTACCATCCAGCTCTCTGTCCTGCTTGGGCAGTTTTGCATAACATCATCTTGCATGACAAGACCTTTGTCCTTGATACAGATCTTTGTCCTTCAGTTCATGCAGAAAGGCCGCTATATTACTTAGAATCTAAGGTAACTTAAATTATCATTTAGATAGTGGAATACATTTCTTCCTCTCCTTCTTTTTTTTTTTTTTTTTTTTTTTTGATCTGCTTTTATTTTTCTAGTTTCCAGCCATGTGGTTGATATTTAAATAGAACCATTTTGGCTTCTGAGTTGATTCACATTTATGCAGTGAACCCACAGATGAAACCTGGCATTCATGGTTAAAAAATATAAATCCAAACTAACCTTTATAACCTTTTCAGAAGAAAACCCTCAGTCAAATATTTTTTAGCCTTAAGTAAGTATTCGTTGTGACTTTTCAGAAGTGTTTTTAATGTCAGATATTCATCTTAATTGTCATCTTTAATTTCTCAGATGCTTTCACATTATTTTTTCTCTTTGCCCCTGTAATCTGAAACATTGCTAAAATTATATTCTTACCTATTTGGAGTATATAGAATGAAAGTCTTAATATTGTATACAGTCCCCAATACTTTATTTTTCTTCTTACTGTGATTAACATCTCAAACATCTCTTATTTGGATCTCTTTGTGGAGTTTCTGCCGAGGCATCCAATCAACTAGACCACCTACAATCAAGGATCAGATTTGTGAGTCAAAGTGAGAACTAAAGGAGAAGAAAGTGAGAACTGAAAGGTGGTGATAGGAAAATCTAAAGTTTAGTATAAGTGGAATAGACTTATATAATCCATGTACGTTGTTAAATACAATATGCAGATATGCCTTTCTGAGATTTTATATGCCTGGATGTGTTTTGCAGAAGATCCAAGCAGGGCCAATGTATCTTAGATATTAAACTTGCAGCACCACTCAGCCACACACCCAGTCTCTTTTACTCTGTTCTTTTTTTTTTCCCATTACCCTTATTGGTGCAGGATTTTTTACTTCTTAGCTCAGCTAGATCTGGGTTTTTGTCTCACGACCAGGAAAAAGTAGTCACATGGACACTCAAAGAGTGAGCAAGTCAGGAAGTTTTATTGATTGATGAAACAGCTTTTAGTGAAGAGGGATGTGGGGGGTGGTCTCCCTACAGAAGAGTTCCCAATATGGCTGAGGCCAGGGCTTTTTATGGGCTCAGAATAGGGAGTACTTGCTGATTGGCTTGTGAGTACACAAAAAAGGTTAAAGTGGCGACATCACTCAAAACTGGTACCTATTTTACATATACCTACCCTTTCCTAAGTGGTTTTCTACACGATAGTGTATATGTGAAATAGGTGAAGGATGGGGATCAATCGAAAGCACACCAAACGGGAAGGCAGGTTCTCAGTCTGGTTTGAGGATTTACCAGGGACTGTTTCCAGCTTGAAGGTTGTATTTCACTGGGGACCAACCCCATCTGCCTAGGCATTTATCTGCCTCCTGCCTCTAACATTATCACCTGAGTAATGTACTGTAGTGTTCTTCTTTTTTAAACATTTTCATTATATTTGTGATCTCTCTTACCCACTAGAATGTAATTTCTTGAATTCCTGGACCCAAGCTATCCGCCTGCCTTAGCCTCTCAAAGTGCTTGGATTACAGGTGTGAGCTACTGTGCCAGGCCTACAATGTAATTTCTATGCAGACAGAGATTTGGGGGTCTAGTTTATTTGCTGATGCTTTCTCATGGCTTGGAACAAGCCAGGCTCTTGGCAGGTTTTCAGTGAATATTTGTTAAATGAATGAATCAAGAAGCCCTTTCCAAGTGTACTCTCCTACCTATATCTAGACTCTAATACTTTTTTATTTTGTATGATTCCATCATTTGGGGCTTTAGAGTTCTTTTTTTCCCCTCTTTCCATTGTGTATATGTTTTTTTTTTTTTCACTTAAGTTTAATTTTTTTCCCAGAATACATTATTATACCAGGCCATCCAGTCTGGGTCTTGTTTCACCAGTCACCTTCCTTAATTTATACTGTTTGTTTAAAATATGAAAAATTGTGGGATGGAAACTTTCTGTTTCTGTACTCATATAAACACTTTGCATATTGTCATTGCTCTACGAACCATGTACATTACTTTACATGATAGCAATATTCTGAGAATTTCTTATATTTGTATGTTCCTCAAAGATAACACCACGTGGTGAAATAGACTTCAGACTTTATAATCATTAAATACATTAAACCTTGCTGTTTAATATTTTTCTTTTTGAAGTATTTTAGGACTCAACATAATATTAAGGTAAAATTCTAGGTTTAATGCTGTGATAACCGAAGTATATGCACAATTTTAATATTTTATCCTTTGAATTTAGGCACAAGTTATGGAAGAGAAATTAAAAGCAGCTAATATTCAAACCAGTGAATCAGAGACAAGGTTATATAAAAAGTGTCAAGATCTGGAGTCACTAATACAGGAAAAGGATGACATCATTCAAAACTTGGAATTGCAACTTGAAGAGCAGGTTAGGAAGAATTTGATAATTAAAGAGTTCCAAGTGTGTGCTCTCATTTGTGCATAGTCACAAAAGTTAAAAAGAGAGAGCCTAAATTTCTATATTTGGGGAAGAAAGCTTGCTTATTTGGTCAGCCCATAGGATTGCATCACATTTATTGGTGAAAGGTGCAAGCAAAATGGCATACCTTTAAGTTCCGAGTGATTCCAAGGCAAGATCTAACTCGTTTTGGATGTGAAAATGCTCCTTAATATTCAAACATTTGAGTGAGTGAGTTTGTTTGTTTGTTTGTTTGTTTAAGACAGAGTCTTGCTCTCACCCAGGCTGGAGTGCAGTGGCATGATCTTGGCTTACTGCAACCTCCGCCCCTCAGGTTCAAGTGATTCTCATGCCTCAGCCTCCCCAGTAGCTAGGACTACAGGCATATGCCAACATGCCCAGCTAATTTTTGTATATGTTTTTTAGTAGAGACAGGGTTTTGCCATGTTGACTAGGCCGGTCTCGAACTCCTGACCTCAGGTGATCCACCCATCTCGGCCTCCCAACCTGCTGGGATCACAGGCATGAGCTACTGTGCCTGACCAAACTTTGGAGTTTAAATGTAGTATTTAAGTTGGGAACATTTGGTTATCAGCAGGTATTTATGTCCCTAAATTGTTTGCAAACAATATTTGCTTCAGATTGTTAGAGTGTTGGGAATGTTTATAGAACATTGCATTTTAAATATTTATATTTGATGCAAATCCTTCTGCTTAGAAATGTATACACTGTTTTTGAACCACTTTATTGGAATCAAGTAATTAAAAAAATGTTTTAGGAAAAAATTGCTTTGGGGTTATGTACTTAATGGTCACTCACCATCATTTAAACATGACCACTGTGCAATCGTTTTGTTAAATGTGTTATGTTGTGTATTTTCAGCATTTTTTTCCATATCTTGATAAAGATCAGTGTTTCTTTAGATCAGTGGTTTTCAGCCTTCTACCACCCCTAGACCCTGCCTATTGTGATTTATTTTTTAATTACATTCTCAATAGTTTTGTGACCATAACCAGATCTTAAGGCTGGTAAATGAGAGCTAGAGTTTCTCTATGTGTGTTTTTCTTGGATCTTTGAAAGCTAGTATTCGAGAGGGAAAAAAAATGCCATGCCCCTAAGGAGGTTCTTATTTTCTTCTCCCCAACATGGTTGACCCCTGTGCTACTGTCCTAAATCCTAGACCATTTCCAGAAATGGCTTATTTTGTTGATAAATTCAGTAAATTGACTCTAGTGTATGCTGTTTCAGAGAAAGAGAATAGCAGTTGTTAAAACTAGTAATACGTGCGTATGCCCTTATGGTTTTTTATTGAATCTACTGAATAATTTTTTTCTTTCAAAAATCTATTTGGTAATTTGAAGATAGATATGGTAACTTGGATACAAGTTTTAAGTGGATTTGCCTTGTATATTTGTGGTATAACATTTCCAGACCACTGAGTTTGTTTTTGAACTAAACAAATTGCTATTGTTATTTCAGAAACAAATAAGAATACAAGAAGCTAAAATAATAGAAGAGAAAGCAGCTAAGATCAAAGAATGGGTAACAGTTAAGTTAAATGAGGTATTTATTGCTATATGTTTTCCTTTTCCTTTACCTTTTACCTCTTTTGAATTGACACATCGTCAGAATATATGATTACTCTGAGTAAAACAAAGTTTGATCAGTTGATATTGCTATCTTTTGATAAACTTGAGATATAGGTAGCTTTCATTTTAATATCTAACGTATTTTTAAAATTAAACATATTAATAGACTCATGATGATCAGTGTAAATAACTTTATTCTAATAAGTTTAGTTCTAATTAATTTCAAATAATAACAGGATATATGTATATATTTCATAAAATTAATGTATTTGGTACCTGAGAGGCACACATTTTAGTTTTTATGGCAGTTTAAAGCTGAAATAGTTTCCTTTAAACTAATTTTACAGTGGAAAAGGCATAAGGGATGAAAACATTTAAAATTCTTGGTTCTGAAAAATGTAAATATTGATGCCATAATTACCTAGGTTGATAGCCTATTCTGATAAATAAATCTGATATTTGTTTATCATTTCCTTTGTATTTTGCTTACACATGTAGATAAACTAGATATTAACATTTTTTAATATTATAATTTATTATAACATTTTTGTAATGTTATCTCTATGTGAAAAGAATACCATTATGTTCTTTTAGCTGGAACTGGAGAATCAGAATCTTCGTTTGATCAACCAAAACCAAACTGAAGAGATAAGAACAATGCAGTCAAAACTACAAGGTACAAATACTTTGACTAAGATAGATTTGTTGGATTTATTTGACTGTATTGACTTTGACTTTTTTGATGTTTTAAAGATGCAATTATGAATGTCATCCAAGAAGCTGTTGTCATAAAATGAAAGATAATTTCTAAGCAAACAAACCAGAACTCCTGCACCCAAGTGAATGTTGGGCCTGAAAGTGGAGGGCAAAAAGAGAAGAGAAAGCAGCTAAGATGATGGTCTACCCAAGTGGTCACTACATAGATCAGAAAAACATGACCACATACTAATTTTTCCCCTCTGTATTCTAAAAGACCTTCCATTGGTACAATTTGTAGAACCATACTAAGTTCCAGAGAGTCCAACTTGCTAAAAGTACTGCACAGTGACATTAGCCTGGGAGGTTAGATATCATGGATGATGGGTACCAATCTCTAATGGTGAGGACATTTTGTTCCTTCTAAGTGATATAGTGCTGTATCTCCCTGTTTTCTTGAAAGAATACAGGGAACTTGACCACACAAGAGAGTGAGTTAGAAGTAGTTGTATCAGAGAGACATGTACTCCAAAAGTCCAAGAAGGCTTTGAATTTTTAGAGAATAGTCCTTTTAGTGGAGATTAGGGAGTCACAGATAGCATACATTTGTAGCTGCATTGAAGACATTGGAGGAGGCTTCTTGGCATCACACACGCCAAACAAATTGAACTTGGCATTATTTGAGGGCAGCTCTGAGGCACTTCTGTGTGTTTTTAGATGCCTGAGCTGGTGGTTACTTGGATGCAAGTGTCACAACTCAGTTAATTCATGGATCACCAGTGTTCTAATCCTTTCCCCATTTGGGTCTTCCAGATGAGGGTTTGAATCCTGTCAGTTGGGAGAATATATTGATAATCTACTGATAAACTCAAGAATATCAGGGGTGACATTGGTCTATTTGAAAAAAACGTACCTCCAAAATTATTTATAACTTTTGGCTGTCTGCAGTTATTAAATTCAAAGGAATATTTGCTACTCTCAAGATAATTTACAATAATATTTTACAAGCTCTGAAGTCACTTTTTATAATGTGAAAATTGATAATATTAGATTGTAAACTTAGTCTTCAAACTATAGATCAGCTTGTGTGTGTGTGTGTGTGTGTGCGTGCGTGTGTGTGTGTGTGTGTGTGTGTGTGTGTGTGTAGACAAAGTCTCACTCTGTCACCCAGGCTGGAGTTCAGTGGTGCAATCACAGCTCACTATATCCTCAACCTCCTGGGCTCAGTGATCCTCCCACCTCAGCCTCTTGAGTAGCTGGAACCACAGGTCCATACTACCATGGCTAGCTAAGTTTTGCATTTTTTATTTTTTGAGATGGGTTTCACCATGTTGCCCAGGCTGGTCTCAAACTCCTGGGCTCAAGTGGTCCTCCCACCTCAGCCTCTCTAAATGCTGGGATTACAGGCATGAGTCACCATACCCAGCCAGAGCAGCACTTTTTAACATAACTTCCTGTGATGCGGGAAATATACTATATCTGTGCTGTCTAATATGATGACCACTAGCCATATAGTGGCTATTGAGCATTTGAAATATGACTAGTGCGACTAAGGAATTGAATTTTAAACTATATTTAATTTCAATTTGTTTAAATTTAAAGAGCCATATGTTGCTAGTGGCTCTCATAGTGGACAGCAAAGCTAGATGTTAATTAATAACCAGAAGAAGATGATTCTAATTTGAATGTTTAATTTCAGGTATATTTGCTTAAAAAAAGGAAGTCAGTCATGCTATTTTCTACTTTTGCTTGGTATCATGGTTTTCAACAGTGATTGAAATTCTTACAGCCTGACTATTTTGAACACAATTTTGTGCTATGAATAAATTCTGCATTTTCCAATATACAGGGCTACTTTCTTTCTTTCCAAGTTCAAAGCCTGAGGGTGAATAGTATATCATTTGATAGAGATTCGCTTAGTATACTATTCTGGTGATAGCAGCTCAAGTGTGCATTGAGTTGAAGAAGGGATGAATCCATTCAAAATTGAGGTTATATGTGTAGCCCATAGCCTGGTATAGAAGTTTTCAAATTTTCATTTAGTACCAGAACCCTTTTCAAAAAAATAAAATTTTCTATAGAATCTCAATAAATAAGATAGGTAAAAGCAGTGTTGGGTGATGGGTTTAGCATTCAGCATACTTGGACTTACCCATACCTCTTCTTGAACCCTCTGGGACATTTCCACAAAGCCTAGGAGTTTCACAGAATACATGGGAAAAATATTGGCATGGTATGAAAACCATGAGCTTTGAAGTCAACTTTATTGCTCTAGTATTTTATAATTGTGTTATATCTCCAGAAAAAAAAAATTTTAAGAGAGGGTCTCACTTTGTTGCCCAGGCTGGAGTACAGTGGCATGATCATAGCTCACTGCAGCCTGGACCATCTGGGCTCAAGTGATTCCCCCTCCTCACCCTCTCGAATAGCTGGAACTATGGGTGCACATTGCCACACCCAACTAATTTCTTAATTTTTATTTTGTAGAGATGGGGATCTTGCTGTGTTGCCCAGCGTGGTCTTGAATTCCCGGGCTCAAGCAATCCTCCCTCCTCAGCCTCCCAAAGTGCTGGGATTGCAGGTTTGAGTCACCATGCCCAGCCCAGAATTTTTTTTTTTTTTTTGCATTAGTAAAATCACGATTATAGTAGTTCCTTACTGGTTTCATGGAGGATTATATAGAATTAATTATAAGGCATATGAAAACATTTTTGTATAAAATTGTTGATTATAGGGCATATGAAAACATTTTGTCTACTGCATGTTAATATTAATTGCTATCATTTTCTCCACATATTAGAGATTCTCCCATAGTTGATCTAGAATTCTATATTTTGAATTAAAGTTTCAGGTCTTTGTGACAATCACCTTTGTTGAAATGGTTTAGATATACTAAGCCCAGTCTCAAAAGCTTGTTATTTTCTCCAATATTCTTAGCTTGCAATTCTAGTCTTCACTAGCAGCCTCTTAGGTCTTGTAGACTAAGAGATATTGATCCTTGGAAATTAAGCTTGGATTGGAGAAGAATAGATGTAATACTTAAAAAATATATGTGCATATGTATATAATTTTTACCATGCATATATATATATATAATTGAATTTGTTCTGTAAGTGACATTCAACATGGTAACATTAAAAGATACATCTTTAGGAATATACTATATAAAATATTTTCTTATACTCAGTTATCAATTGCTATTTAACTTAACCCTTTAGTGTTCTGCTAGCATTAAGAATTATATTTCCTTGGAAGCTTTTCTTACTGAGACCACCATGCTTTTGATTTTATAAGCAGCAATGTTAAAGGTCCTAGAGATGGACCAGGTGCAATGGCTCACTCCTGTAATCCCAGCATTTTGGGAGGCCAAGGTGAGAGGACTGCTTGAGGCCAGGACTTTGAGACCAGCCTGGACAATATAGTGAGACCCCATCACTAAAAAAAAAAAAAAAATATTTTTTAAAATTAGCTGGCCATGGTGGCACACATCTATACTCTCTGCTGCCTGGGGGCTGGTTCGAGAGGTGAGGTGGGAGGATCACTTGAGCCTGGGAATTTGGGGCGGCAGTGAGCCATGATCATGCCACTGTACTTCAGCCTGGGCAACAAAGTGAGATCGTGTCTCTAAAAAAAAAAAAAAAAAGGCCTAGAGAGATGAATTAAATTCGTGACTAGGTGCTGACCTATTCACTTCACTAGCTGTCTAAATTCTTTATCCATCTTCTTTTTTTTCTCTCTAAAGAAGTGATTGAAGCTCTTTATATTGTGGTTACCATTGACCAAACCTCCCCATCTGTTTTTTCTCATTACTGAAAACTAAGTAAGCAAAAGTCATTACAGTTATCATGAGATGGTTGCCCCAAGGATGATCCAAATTTCCTTTAGTTGTTTTGGCAACCGGGACCTCAGTTTCTTTTCCTTCACAGTGGAACATTGAGCAAATTTTACCAGCGCTGAACTGGTATTTGTCAATACTTGACTTTGCAGGAAGCTAGAGCTCTCTAGTTATTTATAATCGTTTATGTTTTTGTCTTTGCTTAGAGCTAACTACTCTTAAAGGGATTAGATATTTTTCTCTCTCCAGTCAAAACATTTTGAACATTTAAAATATATAAAACAGAATTTAAACATTGGCATATGGTGCTTGTCATTGAAAGTTCCATGTTATTGTACATCAGTAAAGATGACCATTAGGCTTTTTTTTGGGCATAAAGAGTGATTTGTTCAAGTTTTTATATGCGTTGGTTCTATGTTTAACAAACTTCTATAAAAAATTCAAATCTTAATTTTGATTAACCACACTGTAGAAGTTCAAGGAAAGAAGTCATCCACTGTCTGCGCACTAAAGCTTCCAGAAGGCCAGCGCCTGAGCAGTTTGACCTTTGGGTGCTTTTTATCTCGAGCAAGGAGTCCTCCTCAAGTAGTAAAATCCGAGGAAATAAGCAAGATATCATTGAAAGAACCTGAGTTCACTGAAGGAAAAGACATAGAAGGTATTTATGGACTACAGGAATTGACTTTGGCATTTTTCAAAAAGGAAAAATTTTTGCTAAGATTAATCCAAATATAGCTTAATTTTTATTATTTTTCTGACAATTTGGTGTTTTATGAGAATTCTAAAGAGCAAGACAACATTTAACTTTGTGTATCTAATTATTTTGTGTCTTCTGAGAGTCTTTGCCAGTGATGCATATGAGAAACTGATTTTTCATCTTAATATTTTTTTTGCTGCTGTAGGTGAAAGAGCCTTTGCCAATGACGCATAGGAGAAACTGATTTTTCTTCTTCATATTTTTTTCCTGCTGTAGGTGGAAGGGTATTTAAAATTAAAAAGTTATAGTCCCACCTACAAGATGCTGTACTTGGTTTAGCTGAGTTTCAGATTAAAAGTTTGAATTTCCTATTCATTATTTATTTAAAATATAAAACATTACCTAATATTACACATGAAATTAAACATTGGCATAGCAAACTTCTAGAGAAAAAAAACCCTAGAGGATAAATTAATAACTGCTTTGATTTTCCTTTAATGCTTCAAAAAGGAAAGTGTGTTCCTAGATATTTAAACCCTGGTCCCATGTACAGACTTCTACTCTTCTTCTAGTCTTGAAGTGCTTCTATCAAAACAAACAAACAAACAAACAAACAAAAACCTCTGAATTTTGCTTTCTTGCAGCTGTTGGCTTTGCCACCTCTAGCGCAATCTCTTTTGTTGACTTTCCCCAAATATTTTAGAGAGACCTGAGTTTTCATCCTCTCTACTTTCAGCTCCAACTTCCTTCCCCCAGAGGAGAAAAAGTATAACAGTAAAAATTGTGTATCCTTGGTACAGAATTTCAAATGAAATTCTGAAAATGATATCTTTTCCAATCAGAAGGCTCCTTTGCACCTTATTTTCATGCCATTACTTGCTTTTCTTTTTCCTCCCTCCTCCCTGTCTTCCTTCCTTCCTTCCCATTTTCCCTTTCTTTCCTCGCTTTCCTTCCTCCTTTCCCCTTCCCTTCCCTCCCCTTCCCATTCCCTTCCCCATCCCTTCTCCTTACCTTCCGCTTCCCTTCCCCTTCCCTTCCCCTTCCCCTCCCTTCTTCCCTTCCCTTTCCTTCCCTTGCTCTTCCCTTTCCCTTCCCTTCCCTTCCCTTCCCATCTATCTATCTTCTATCTATCTATCTGTCTGTCTGTCTGTTTGTCTTGTCTTGTCTTGTCATTTTGTCTTATCTTGCATCTCACTCTGTATGCCAGGCTGGAGTTCAGTGGCACAATCACAGCCCACTGCAGCCTTGACCTCCCGGCCTCAAGTGATCCTCCCACCTCAGCATCCCTAGTAGCCAGGACTACAGACACATGCCACCATGCCCTGTTAATTTTTGTATTTTCTGTAGACATGGGGTTTCACCGTGTTGCCTAGGCTGGCCTTGAACTCCTGGGCTCAAACAGCCCATCAGCCTTGGCCTCCCAAAGTGCTGGGATTTACAGGTGTGAAGGCCACTGCACGCAATCTACTTGCACTTTTTTTTTCCCTTTTAAGAAGCCATTTTCATTTCCTTCCCTTTTTTTAACAGTCGAGTACTGCTGAGGTTGCCTATACTGATGCTCTTGCTCATTTGCAAATTTAACAAACTGACTAATACCAAATTTTAGAGTTTGTTTATTCAGCCTCTAGTTCCTTAATTATGAAGGTCCTATCTATGTTTTTATGTTTTCAAAGCTTTTTTTTCTACACTTCAGTGTAAAAGTTTCATTCCTTGTTTATGAAGCCAATGGTTCATTCTGTTAATTATGTTATACATAAAAATAAACCATATCTAAATATATTTTTAAAGAGTGTTATTCTTATTTTAAAAACATACTTTGTAGGTTTGATTAAACCAAAAGTAGAGCAAGGAAAGCTTTTCTGTGTTTATATTTTCTTAATGATTTTGCATATCTCGGTGTATCGAAGTTTGGTGCAAAGTTTGTTTCTTAAACTATAGCTTTGTATTTATTATGCTTAAATTTACTTTATGATAATTTAAATATTTAGTTGAAAGAAGGTGTCATTTTCCTTGCTTCTAAAATATAACTAATGCTGTCATTTTTTTTTTTTTTTGGTGATTGCTTTCTTTGATAGTCAGAGTTGCCCTGTTTCACATTTCCTTTTTTTTTTCCCAACATGTTTTGTTTTTTGTTTTTTGTTTTTTGTAAAAAGCAATTTGGAAACTATTATATTAATGTGTTAGGGCTCTGAGTTTTATATAAAGCTTATAGTTTTCAAAATTGTGTTTAAAAAAGACATAAGACTAACAAGATAATGTAAATTATTTAAATTTCTGGTTTATTCCTTTAAAAAAAAAAAATAGAGGCAGAGTCTTGCTCTGTCACCCAGGCTGGAGTGCAGTGTTGTGATCATAGCTCACTGCAGCCTTGAGCTCCTGGGCTCAAGCAATCCTCCTGCCTCAGCCTCCCAAGTAGCTGGGACTACAGGTGCACGCCACTGCACCCAGCTAATTTCTGCAGTGTCAGTTTCTACAGTGTAGTTACATAAAGATAAATGCACAGAAATATCACATTATTAAAGGCAGCATGCTGATATGATGTATCCTTTTCTAGAATTGGAAATTCCAGAAAAGTCCATTGATAACCAAGTTCTAGAAAACAACAGAGGCCAGAGAACATTGCATCAAACCCCTTGTGGCTCAGAACAGAATCGGAAAACAAGAACAAGCTTTGCCACAGATGGTGGCGTCTCCCAGAATTCTGGGGCTCCAGTGAGTGACTGGAGTTCTGATGAGGAAGAAGGGAGCAAAGGAAGATCCAAGTCCAGATGCACATCCACCCTCTCCAGTCACACATCTGAGGAAGGGGTCCAGTGTAGCAGGATGGGGAGTGAAACGTATCTGACAGCATCTGATGACAGCAGCTCTATATTTGAGGAAGAGACTTTTGGCATAAAGAGACCAGAACATAAGAAGCTATATTCTTGGCAGCAGGAGGCACAGTGGAAAGCTCAGAATAGCCTTCCCGGAAAGGGAAATTCTGAATCAAGTAAAAAGGAGCAAGACAGTTCCTCGGATGAACTGAACAAAAAATTTCAGTCTCAGAGACTCGATTATTCATCTTCATCGAGTGAGGCCAACACCCCAAGCCCTATTTTGACCCCAGCTTTAATGCCAAAGCATCCTAACTCATTCTCTGGAAAAGGAACACAATTAGTGCCTTCATCACACCTGCCACCCCCAAAGTTAAGGATTCCTAATGTTTTCAGTATAAGCGTAGCACTAGCCAAAAGACACTTAAGCCAGCCACAGTTAAGCTCCGACAGGATGTTTGGTACAAATAGAAATGCTATAAGCATGATACGACCACTGAGACCTCAGGAAACTGATCTTGATCTAGTTGATGGTGACAGTACAGAAATCTTAGAGAATATGGACACAAGTTGTGATGATGGATTATTTTCCTTTGACTCCTTGGACTCTCCAAATTCAGATGATCAGGAAAACTGTGACTCAGCAAAGAAGGCAGGGTGCAGCAAACCTCCAACTCCTCCCCTGCACCGTTTTCCTTCTTGGGTAATTATTTTGCCGCACATAACACATACACAGTGGTTTTTTCTCAACACTCATTTTCTTTTCTTTTCTTTCTTTCTTTTTTTTTTTTTTTTTTTTTGAGAGGGAGTCTCACTCTGTCACCCAAGCTGGAATGCGGTGGCGCCATCTTGGCTCACTGCAACCCATACCTTCTGGGTTCAAGTGATTCTCCTGCCTCAGCCCTGAGTAGCTGGGACTACTACCACGCCTGGCTAATTTTTGTATTTTTAGTAGAGATGGGGTTTCACCATGTTGGCCAGGTCGGTCTTGAACTCCTGACCTCAAGTGATCTACCTGCCTCAGCCTCCCAAAGTGTCCACACTCATTTTCAAGTTTTACTTTTTCTTTTCAAATCCAGCTTTGTTCTGACATTTTCCAGTTTTCAGAATATAATTTCTTCTCTTCCCTCACTGAGTTCTGAATCAATTGAAAAATAAGATAATAACAAGACAGATGGGAGATCAAAATATTACCTTATTTACTGATACAACTAATTTAAGAGAATTAGTGGGCAAATGAGCTTTCCCATACTGAACTTTGAGATTAACTGGATTGATTCACCCAGTCCCAGGAAGCCCTGGACCACCACAGGATTCTGCCAGTGAAGCCTGCCCCTCTAAAACTTAACCACCTAGAAAAACAGAACAGATGCTTGTTTCCTGCAGGCAGCTACTTCTCAAGAGAAAGGGGAGAGGAAGCTGGCAGGCACTGCATGCCCAGTTTCTCCTTCTCAGCTTATCAGTCATATTAAGCCACTCTTGTTCTTGTGGAGAAGAAAGTGAATAGGTGGAGAAGGATCAGCAGCATTCAATTACTGGAGGTTCCTCCATGTGGAAGGAAACACTGGGGGTAGGAAAGAAGAGTTCCCCCTAACTGTGATATTTTGGGTGAATTCTGAACCAGGACACTTAACTCTTGTTAGTCATCAGTTTTTGAACTTAGTCATGTATTTGATTGGCTTTAAGATGAATTTAATTTTCTTTGTGAGCTTATATGGCCATTGGTTTCACTAAAGCATCTTTCTACAGACCTAGAATAGATTGAATCTTCTTCCATTGAAACATTGACCAAAAGTAGGATAACTAGCCCATCAATTATGTGATTCTTCTAAGGAATATCTATATTGCTAAACTAAAAAAAAGTCTTCCTATATTTGAAATAAAATGAAATGATCTGTTTAATTTTAATTTTTTTTTTTTTTTTTTTTGAGATGGAGTTTCACTGTTGTCTCCCAGGCTGGAGTGCAGTGGCACAATCTTGGCCCACTGTAACCTCTGCCTCCTGGGTTTAAGTGATTTTCCTGTCTTAGCCTCCTGAATAGCTGGAACTACAGGCATTTGCCACCATAACCAGCTAATTTTTTGTATTTTTAGTAGAGACTGAGTTTCACCATGTTGGCCAGGCTGGTCTTGAACTCCTGACCTCAGGTGATCTGCCCCCCTCAGCCTCCCAAAGTGCTGGGATTACAGGTGTGAGTTACCATGCCCGGCCTGAAATGATCTTTTATAGATTTAAGATTTTCTTCACATACTGACATAATTTAACCTGTGGCCTCCAGAGAAACATCTGGGTTGCAGGACTTTTTTGCTTTGGAGTCATGTTCTTTTATTATTATATTTTTTATTTTGTGACTGATGCAGCTTTAAGCAAATTAGGGTGGACATGTTTTTCTAGTATATTCATACCTTAAGATGTATGTGCTCTTATTTGCTTCCAAGAAAATATTTCATTTCAATATCCACAGGAAACCTTCTGTATTTATTACTGAATTTTGGATAGCACAAGAAAGTGAAAGTTAATGGCATGTGAATCTTTGGAATTCCAATTATACTTTAGGCAGCAAGAAATTGAAATCTTGCCTATTGTGATTTTTAGAGATTTAGGTTAGGCTTTTAAGTTGATTTTATTTGGCAACCCATCCTACTACGTTTTTTGGGGGGAGATGGGGGCGGGCATTCTGTCTTCTCTTACACTTCTGAAGCTATTCATTCCTGAAAAAGCAGGATTGCTTTTCAAAAGCCTCCCAGCAGACTGGCCAAGTCTGAGATTTTATTTCTTTGTTTGTTAGGTATTTTCAGGTTTCAAGGAAAAGAGATGTATTCTAGTTACCTCAATAAATATGAGTTTATTTTAAGGATTTCTAAGAGTTTATTTTAAGGCATAGCCTATCCTTATTGAACTGGAATATCATGCAAATTACAATATTCACTCTAGTGGGACAACATGTGATGAGTCAGCAGTATCTCTGATAGAAACGAGTGACATCCATTGCCCCTGCTCCAGTGGCTCAGCTTGTCTTCCCAGGCCTCCAGTCCCCTAATTCTACTATTAAATACTTTCCCCTACTCTCCTAGGGCTTCCGACTGCCTCCCATCTCTTGATTACCGCCTTATTGTTATATGTCTTTCTGTTCTGCCCACTCTGCTGTTTGTCTCTGTGTGTATCTCACACTCCAAGAAACTTGATCTGATTCATTCAGCCAACCACTTTTCAATCTAAAATATCCCTGATAGTCAGATATCTCATGCCAGATCTCAGGGGCCACTGGCTGTCCTGAAGAGGATGGCCTTAGTTGCCCACTATGTCCTGGACAGTCAGCTGTGTCCAAGTTAAACTCATTGCAAAATTCAGGACATGTTGCTGTATGCATTAGGAACTACTTGTGGTCCATTTTCTCAAGGGGGCAGAGCTAGTAGCCTGTCCAATACCTGTTTCAGAGATTTCTCAGAAGAGAAGAGAAAACAAAATAATCTACTTTTGGAACAAGATAATATAAATTCCATTGCAATTCTCATATTTATTTCTTGTTTGACTTTAGGTGTCTCTTCTACTTGAGTGAAATGTACATTGACATAGGAAGGCGATAGCATTTAATGCTACTCTATCTATGATTTCTGACTTCAGGTTTTTTCCTTCCTTTGTTTAACCATGTTCCAGAATAGTAGAATATTAAAAGTTGTGTTTATGTGTAATCAGTGATTGCAAATGGTTTCTAGCTTAATGTTATAGCCATTCTTGGTTTTACCCTCCACCACCAACCATGTTCTAGAATGATAAGAATATTAAAGGTGGTATTTTTGTGTAGTCAGTAACTGTGAATAAGCTTTACCTTATTTTTTCTTCACATTTTCAAAAGAATTTATAAAATATGAAACAAAAATGTGAGAAAACAATAAGTAATGGGATAACTAGCAGATGGAGAAAAATCTCTTCAGCACTATTCACAATGACATATTTTAGTTGGCACTGATGATGCCAACTGTAATAATGCTGTATTCTAGTGAATCTTAAATGAAGAGCAAATGAAAAACGTGTACTGAAAGTAATCTTTTTTTTTTTTGCTTTAAATACCCTGTTCAAACTCTCTCTTTTACCCCAGGAAAGCAGAATTTATGCTGTAGCCAAATCAGGTATTCGAATGTCTGAGGCCTTCAATATGGAGAATGTTAATAAAAGTAAGTGCTTTTGCATGCCGCCACCTGGATGAAACTTGAGGACTTTCTGCTAAGGGATAACATAATACAAATACATGGTACAGCCACAAAAAAAACAAATACTGTATGATTCCACCTAAAGAAGTACTTAAAGAGTCAAATTCATAGGAACAGAAAGCAGAATGGTGGTTACCAGGGGCTGGATATGCGGGGAGAAGGGAATTTATTGTTTACTGAGTATAGCATTTCAGATTTGCAAAATGAAAAATTTCTAGACATCTGTTTTAAAATGGTGTGAATACATTTAACATTACTGAACTGTACACTTAAAAATGATTAAGACAGTAAATTTTATGTTATGTGTTTTTTACCACAATAAAAAAAAGTTTAGAAAAGTGATTTGTATTCCTATTTCATTCACTAAGAATTTCCTAAATGTCTAAATTCATTGGAATAAAGAGTTGAGTAAAGTTTCAAAAATGATTTCTAGGGTTGCTGATTTACATTTTAAAATTGAAAGTCATCTTAGTGTAGGAACTCAAATACACTCAACTCTGATGTATATATTTTTTTAACCTGAGAGAGAATAAATCAGAAACTATGGCATTTCAGCTGTTTAAAATGGTAAAAATGTAGGCCCCTATGTCCTTTTCCCCCAGAATTTAAAACACATTTCCCCTTTCTTTATTTCTTCCAAAAAATTAATGTAGACACAATGCATGCTCATTGTAAAAAATAAAATCAAACAACAGAGAACTGTCTGGAATAAAAAGAAATTTTCCTGTGGTTTTTTTCTACCACCTCCTCCCTATCCCACCATTAAGTCATATGTTAGAGATAACTATTGGTATTCAATTCCTGTTTAACTATCTGCAGCTCTTTCCATTCAGGAAATTATATCCTTTTTTTTTTGAGGCAGGATCTTACTCTCTCTTTCAGGTTGGAGTATAGTGGTGGTATGATCATAGCTCACTATAGCCTCAAACTCTTGGGCTCAAGTGGTCTTCCTGCCTCACTCTCCAGATTAGCTAGGACTACAGGTGCATGCCACTGTGGCTTGATAATTTTAAGATTTTCTGTGGAGGTGTGGTCTTACTATGTTGTCCAGCCTGGTCTCAAACTCCTGGCCTTAAGTGATCCTTCTGCCTCAGCCTCTCAAGGTGCTATTAAGGTGTGAGCCACCACACTCAGCCAGGAAATTGAATTCCAATATTTCAACATCAGATTCACCTGATAAAGGCTTAAGAACAGTGGTTTTGGTTTTTGTTTGAGACCAAGTCTCGCTCTGTCACCCAGGCTGGAGTGTAGCTGTGCGATCTTGATTCACTGTAACCTCTGCTTCCCAGATTCAAGCAGTTCTTTTGCCTCAGCCTCCCAGGTAACTGAGATTACAGGTGTATGCCACCATGTTTGGCTAATTTTTGTATTTTTAGTAGAGATGACATTTTGCTATGTTGCCCATGTTGGTCTCAAACTCCTGGGCTCAAGTGATCCACCGCCTTGGCCTCCCAAAGTGCTGGGATTACAGGCGTGAGCCGCCATGCCCTGCCATAACAGTGGTTTTGATCCCATGCTGGTAATAGGGTGATGAATAGTCAAAGAATATCTTCCTATGTATTGCTCACTGAATCAGTTCGTTGGTAAGCACTTGCTTATACTTAGTTCTGCCCAGCCTGAGCAAAGTATGCATGGAGATTCCAAGGAAATAAGAGCTATGGTTTTTGCTCTCAAAGAGCTTACAGTCTAGTTGGGGAACTAGCACACAAGAGGAAATAATGAACTATGTAAAAAAGTATAAAAATAAACCTGTAAATTCCTTAATTTACAAAGTAGACTATACAATTGGTAAATCATGTATTAATCCAATTTCTCTTCAAATGGAAATTATGCTAATTTATAATCTTAAGAAAAAGATCAATGTGCTAATTAGAAGATTTTTTAAAATGTTGTTTCCTATTTTTCTGTTTCAGATTCTGTTGTAACCCTTTCCTATACCACATCAGGACTTTATACATCTCTGATATACAAGAACATGACCACCCCAGTGTATACAACTTTGAAGGGGGTAACTCATTATTGTTAATGTTAAAACATGTGCTTCTCTTCATGATGGATCAAGAAAATTGTTAATTCAGCTCCAGATTCCATTTTTAACATTTTACACAGGCTCTCCCTTTATAGAGAGTTTTACAAGTTCACATTAACATATCATAAAAAAGAAGCAATGGAAAGGTCTGGAGAAGACACTTATTCTTATCAGAATATTAGAGGTCTGAGCCAGTTTTTACAGTGTCCCATGTGATTCCCCCACCTCCCCATGGCCATGAATTGTTTAAAGGAGACATACTATGAATAATGTAATGAAAACTCCTAATTTAGGCAGATCTTTGTATCAGTGCCAGGGTACCCCTTCCTTTCTTGAAGTATTAGTTAAAAGAAGGATTATCAAGTATTGACAACGTTATATTTTCAGGAATCTTTTATAATTGCTAATTAGAATTCGGGGTTTAACAACATGATTTTGGTAACAGCAAAATACATTCCCGAATTTCTTTTAAAAATCATATGCTGGCCAGCCATGGTGGCTCACATATGTAATCCCAGCACTTTGGAAAGCTGAGGTGGGCGAATCACAAGGTTGGGAGTTCAAGACCAGCCTGACCAACATGGTGAAACCCCGTCTCTACTAAAAATACAAAAATTAGCTGGGCGTGGTGGCAAGGGCCTGTAATCCCAGTGACTCGGGAGGCTGAGGCAGGAGAATCACTTGAACCCAGGAGGCGGAGGTTGCAGTGAACCGAGATCATGCCATTGCACTCCAGCTTGGGCCGCAAGAGCAAGACTCTGTCTCAAAAAAAAAAAAAAAAAAAAAAAAAAAATCAGATGTTATGACTTCTTCCTGTTAAACTTTCTGTTATCTAAAGAAAGTGATAACCTCAGGGTTGGATATGGGGAGGTTGCTCTGCTTTTCTTTAGGAGGCGACCCTAGTAACTAACAGCCCTTTCTTGGATGAGTGCTAACGTTAGGGATGGATACAAGCGGGTGGTTCTGCTTTTCTTTAGAAGGCGACCCAAATAAGTAGCAGCCCTTTCCTGGATGACTCATCTGGGTCAGAGGAAGAAGACAGCTCCAGATCCAGCTCCCGGACGTCAGAGTCAGACTCACACAGTAGGAGTGGGCCAGGCAGCCCCAGAGCCATGAAACGAGGTGAGGGAAGATTGCAGGCATATGAGGCAACTCCAGATCATTCTGAATATTAATTGGGAATTTTATCTCTATAATAGGATATTTTTTAAATCAAAGAACTTGCTTCCGACCCTCGTGAAGAGAACTTTAGCCTATGACTGATACATTTATATTCTAGTCCTAATTCTCTTCTTAATTCTCTGTGATTTCCAACAAATTATATAGTCTTTTTCTTTTCTTTTTTTTAGCCTTATATTGTCTGTGAGAGGGAGATCACCTGATTGTTGGAATAAAGTGAGATAATTGGCCAAAATGAGGTTTCTCTCTTGGCATTTTGGATAGTTTGTGAAATAGACTTATTTCAGCTAAATTTGTTACACTGCTAACTGGCAGAAAATATACCTTAAAATTTGTCAATTAAACTGACGTTAGAGAACAACCAAAGCTTTACTTGGGATATGTCTATGATTTTTAGTGGATTTTAAAGAAATTCTGTGTGTAGGTAGCAGTTACAGAGAGATCTAATTGCACTAAATGGCATCTGTATTTTATAAAAGCCCCTAATGCAGCATGGTGTGTCTGTGGGTTTTCCAACTGTGTTCCGTGGAACCTCTGGATTACAGAAATTAATTTAAAAGTGATTACAGAAATTAATTTAAAATGTGATTGTGAAAATCTCGATGAATTAAGGTTCAACATTTGTTTGCCTATTTATCAATGTGTAAATACACATATTTTAATTCTTAATAAAAGATACATGAGTAGACTCTTGCATATATTTTATATATGTAAAATAGCTGTGTGATTATAATCATGCCAAAATATGATTCCTGTTCCTTTCACTTCCTTAGAGATTTACATGACAGTTTCTGCCCCTTAGTTCTATTTTCTGCTTTAAAAGTTATTCATAGCCAAAGGAATGAGAAAAAATCAAAGCTTCTAGGGAAGCTTTGATTCAGGAATAATTGCATTCTGTAGGAGCACTCAGAGCCGGTGTTGAGCCCTCCCCAGTATAAAATACTGACTTGATGTTTTTCTTTGTTGTCTTAGGTGTGTCTCTCTCCTCTGTGGCTTCGGAAAGTGATTATGCTATTCCTCCTGACGCTTACTCCACAGACACAGAGTACTCACAGCCAGAGCAGAAACTCCCAAAAACTTGCTCATCTTCCAGTGATAATGGAAAAAATGTAAATATTGAATCTGATTTTTAAAAATTAATGAGTCAGTCAGTTTGAGCCTACAAAAGGAAACTGAAAATAGTTGGGTTTTTTTTTTTTTTTTAATCTTTTAAAAATTAGGAACCACTGGAAAAATCTGGTTATTTATTAAAAATGAGTGGTAAAGTCAAGTCATGGAAGCGGCGGTGGTTTGTTCTTAAAGGTGGTGAATTACTTTACTACAAATCTCCGGTGAGTGGAAAATGTTTGCTGTTTAGAACATAATTCCTCAAACTATAAATCAGATGCCTGATTGATTTCCTTCTCATAATGCAAATAATGATACAAATAATTTCTTATGGTTACTGTTAAAGTTAATCACTTTACATTTGTTTTTCTTCCTTTCATGCAGAGCGATGTAATTAGAAAACCCCAGGGCCATATTGAGCTTAGTGCATCCTGTAGTATTTTAAGAGGAGATAACAAACAAACAGTTCAGGTATTTAACTTTTTTTTACTCTTTTTTTTTTTAATCCCTATCATGCTAAACTCAATTCTCAATTATCCACCTAATTGAAAGGAGATTGAATAATTCAGTGTTTCTTTATTCACTTTGGGGTTAGTTTGATGCCTTGGAAGTATGTGAAAGTCCAAGAATTTTTGGTTAAAACTATAAGTTAGATTTGTGTTGGGTAACCCCCCCTACACTTTCTTCACCTTTCTTCCTTTATACTCTTCTTTCCTCATGTTTAATCTACCAGGTATTCTCAGCTGTCAGACTGTGAAGCTATTTTAAGGAAGAGCTATCTGGTAAATGAATTCTGAAGAAGACGTTAGTTATATAATGTACTATGAAATTCAGGAATGTTTGTATTTAAATATAGAATCTGAAAATGACAGTTCTTTTTTTTTTTCTTTCCCGTGAGATGTCTGCCACGTTGGGTATCACAAACCTATCCTTTAGTGCAAGCATGTCCCGGTCCTGGGAGGCTTGAGAAGATCAGGAACTAAGGGAACCCAGGGGTGGGATTCTACTGAAAATAAACCATCCTGCTGTCTGGTTGAGGGTCCTCCACTCACAGGATGTAGCCACAGGACAGCCACTGAGGGCCCTGGGAGAGGGGTGGCAGTGCAGGGAGGCTGGGACAGGGAGGGGTTCCCCCAGGGCAAAGGCAGGGCTGGAACTCCTCCCCAGCATCCTTCTGGGCCCCAGCAGGTGCCCAGTGTTACAAGTGAGAGGGCTGTCTGGGGTGGGTGGCAAGAGCCAGAATGATCCTGCCTGGACAAGCATTGCCAGGCGCTGGCCCAGTGGCCCAGGCCTTGACAGCTAGCGTCTTCTGCTGCCTTCCCCCTGCTCTGTGCAGAGACATTCAGTGCACTGGGGAGGCCTTGCTGGTGGCCCTCTCCACCCGCAGGTACCAGGGCTGGATGTGGGTCTGCTGCATCAGGTCATCGAAGGCATCCAGCCCCTCCATCACTCACTGGAAATGGCAGTTCTTGTATGAACTTCAGATGCCAGAACATTTAAGTGGGAAATATATTGGTGAGCAGAGGGACTGTGCTGCCAAGCAAGTCACCCTGTAGAGGTAGCTGCTGCCCATTTTACTCACACAGAAGGCCAGTCTTGCCAGAAATCTGTTAACTTTAAAACACAGGCTGTTGAGATATTCTAGTATATGTAATTTAAATTCAGACACTTTTTTTCTGAAATGTTTTCAATAACCAGTGTTTTTCCATATTGCTCCTTTGGAGGGCGGAAGACAGCTTTGCCAGAAAGGTACATTATCAATGTTTCCAGTAAATGATACCTGAAAACCCCTCAAAAATTTAGAAAAGAGAATCAAGGAAAGTTTTGTCTTTGAGCATGGCAGTTAAGAATCATTTGTAAGCTTCTGAAATATTTGGAACATTTGCAGTGTGGCTAATTTGAGACTGGAAAATTGTGAGTTAATAATATCTAATCGTATGCTTGTTCCAAGAATTTCTCTTCTTATATGCAAGATCTTCTCATTTTATTTATAATAGATTTCTTCATTTGAATTAAAAAACCTCTTCTTGGCCGGCTGCAGTGGCTCAAGCCTGTAATCCTAGCACTTTGGGAGGCCAAGGTGGGCAGATCGCCTGAGGTCGGGAGTTTGAGACCAGCCTGACCAACATGGAGAAACCCCATCTCTACTAAAGATACAAAAAATTAGCCGGGCATTGTGGTGCATGCCTGTAATCCCAGCTACTCAGGAGGCTGAGGCAGGAGAATCGCTTGAACCTAGTAGGCGGAGGTTGCAGTGAGCCGATATTGTGCCATTGCACTCCAGCCTGGGCAACAAGAGCGAAACTCCGTCTCAAAAAAAAAAAAAAAATAGACAGACAAACAGCAACAACACCAACAAAAACCAAAGACCTCTTGAATCATTCTGCTTCTCATTTCAATAAGTAGGAATCTGTAGCACATTTAAGAGAGAAAAGGAAAATGTGACAAATAAACAAGATACAAAGCCATAACCCCAAAATCAAATACTATGAAAAGTTTTAAAGTAAACTGAAGTAACAAAATTATTTCAACTAAAATTTAATTGCTGTGATTCTCACAAAGTGGTTAAAATATTCTAAATGATACCATAGTCATTTATTTAGAACCTGCAAGTGGAGGTTTAGCATGTTTGCTTCCATGTTAAGTAATGATGTTTGAATAATGAACAAGGAAATGCAATCCTAAATCTTCACAATTTTCTTTCCCATGCCTTTCTTGTTGCATTCTAGTTGACCACTGAAAAACACACATACTATCTGACTGCAGATTCTCCTAATATATTAGAAGAATGGATTAAAGTGTTACAAAATGTTCTTCGAGTACAAGCTGCCAACCCACTTTCCCTGCAGCCTGAGGGCAAACCCACTGTGAAGGGATTGCTCACTAAGGTAGGAACCTCCTGTGCATAGCAATGCCCCAGGCAACTACGGGCATGAGCCCCATGATCACTGAAAATGGGATGCCAGAGAATATATATAATGAATATTTAGATGATCTAGGGGACAGGGAAGGGCGTTTTAAAGTATGATGCCCAAGACAAAAACTATAAAGATGAAAAGTGACAGATTTGACTATAATATGTAGAAATGTAAAGACTCTATTAAAAAAAAATCTATGAGCAGAATTTTATAAGGAAGGATTGAAAAAGTTTGAAGAGGTTTTTGGAACATGTGAAAACTGGTTAATATCATTAATATTTAACACTTTTTTTCTCATCAGTATGCAAACAGTGAATACCAACTGGGGGGAAGGGAACCAAGGACTCAGTGGGAAAGGAGAAGAGATCATCGAGGTTGGAAGGAATACAAGTGATCAATAAGCATTTGGAAAAATATTTTACTGTCACTCAGAATTTTTTTAAAAAGCACAGATTAAAATAATAGGTGCCACTTTTTAAAATCTGGTGAAAGGTAAAACATTTTTACAAATTTTGAAACCTAGTATTGACACAGATTAAGAAAATGCTAGTTTCTGCAATTATAGAGGCAATAGAAAAAAAGAAGGAAATCTGCTAGCGAGAGTATTACTCTAGAAGGCAGTTTGGCAATGTCTTGGCTGAAGTGTTAACTCAGCCAATAATTCTGAATGAACAAATCAATATTAAATATTTTAAAAACACACACACACATGTACACATATACACATCTCTTTTGATCTAGCAGTCTCAGTTTTTAAAAATGTATTCTGAGGAAATGGTTTTAATTGGCAAAAGATTTAATTATGAGATATTCCTCACAGCATTTTTTTTCCTGTTTTAAAAAATGAGCTATAATTAATGTATCTGAAATGCACAGATCTTAAGTATAGAGTTTGATTAGTTTTAAAAGCTATTTAACGTGACTTTGCTAAGATACAAAACATTTTCATTACCCCAGAAAGATTCCTTGCACAGCATCATTCATAATAAAGAAGAATTGGGATCAACTTAGATGTAGGGTAAGGTATAGCTGTGTACAACCATATAATGCTTTACTATGCAGCCTTTTAAATGTTGAAAAAGAATATCTAATGCTATAGAAATATGATGTATTAAGTGAGAAGTAGAGTACAGTATTACATTATTATTCCTTATTTGTTCTAAGTATTTATAGAAAAATGTCTGAATGGGAAGTATATCAAGGTATATTGGTTATCTCTATGATTTTATTTTATTTTTGCTTAATCTGTTTTTTTTTTTACAATGAATAAGTATTGACTTATACTTAACATTATTTTTAAGTTTTAAAAAGTCCTATTGGTCACCTTTTAAAAAAATACAATAAAATATTTATACACACATAGTCACTCCTCATTCGTGTACTCTGATTAAGTAAGAGACGAAAAATTAGATGGAAAGGAATTATGCTACTGTGTAGTTTATTCTATTAATAATGTGGGAATGTAGGTGGGAGCTATTCCATAATATTTAAAAGGACTGACCAATTATAGCAAAGGTAAAAAATAATTCACCATTGCATTAAACAAAGAGATATACTATCACTATGTTTTTTCTAAAATATGACTATGAAAATGTTTTCTTAGTTACTGATGGGTTAGGGAACGAAATATTTGCACAGGACTTTTCCAGTGAACACAGTGCTACTTTAAATCACATTCTTACTATAATTCATAAAAAGAGCTGTGCTTCTGTTTCAAGGACCACATATGTATATCAAATCCTAAGAATTTAATATGATCACATGGCTAAAGGTTTATTACTTCTCCCACAATTAGGTTTTTTGTATGCTTGCTTGTTTCATTTTATTAGCATGGCATGTCAGTTTCCGCTCCTGTAACATTTCTGCGATTCTCCACTTCCCATTTCACAATTGCGTTTTAAAAGAGTATATGAGTTGATGGGATTCTCGGATGACCAAATTATTAGGTTTTATACACAGGATGCTTATTAAGTTCCCTTCCTGCCATTTGTGCTTGTCCACCCCATATTTTCACCCTCAGAACCTTATGGGGGAACAGCTTCCCTCAGTTATTCTGAGTGACTTGTTCTGACTCACATTCAGGCTGTAATATGAGATAGTATAGAATTGCATTTGAATAACTTGGAGGGGAAGAAGTTTTTTCAGGTTGTCACATATTAAGTACAGAATAATCTAGGTAGATACTAAGAACATGACTAATTTGATTCTAGACATTCACTCTTGCAATTTTTATTTTAATGCTTAAGGACATTTTCTATATAAAAATTAAGTTACTTAAAAACAAAAATGTATTATGCAGTTACCACATTGCAGCACAATGTGCTGAAAGATAGTAACATGAATAGGCCATTGTCCCATTCCTCCGAGAGCCTTATAATCTACCAAGAAAGAGGGAGACAAAAGCTTATTTATAATGATATATGTAAAGTTCAATTATTGAAATGTGTCAGGAATGACGTCTGAGAGAAGATTTACCTGTGCTGAGTCTTCAAGGAGGAGTAGGAGTTAGTTATACCACATGGGAATGGGCAGAAGGGTACCCCAGACTAGGAGACACCATGAATGAAGGCTTAGAGTCTCAAAGCAGTGGCTTATCCCTGTAATCCCAGCACTTTGGGAGGCCAAGGTGAGTGGATCACCTGAGGTAAGAAGTTTGAGACCAGCCTGACCAACATGGTGAAACCCCGTGTCTACTAAAAATCAAGTGTGGTGGCAGGCACTTGTAATCCCAGCTACTCGAGAGGCTGAGGCAGGCAAATTGCTTGAACCTGGGAGGTGGAGGTTGTAGTGAGCTGTGAGAAAAAGCTAGAGGGGCCTATGGATGGTGGAGAGCTATTTTTGTCTTTTTAAGGACTTAAGTCTCTATCCTGAAGACTGTTCGAAACCCTTTGGGTTTGTAACAGGGGTATGGGCATATTCATGTTGCTAACAGATTACTCTGCTGAGAGGAAGATGAATTAGTGGGAGGCAAGGTGGAGGTTCTAAGAACAGTTAAGGAATTTGTTCCCATGAAGAGGATGAGACTCTGAAGGGATTACAGGAAAAGAGGAGAGGATGAATTTAAATAATTTGGTTTGATTGAACTTGGGGTTAGGAAGTAGAAGAGATAAAGATGCCTGGTGGAAAGATGATAGCAGATAAGAGAGAGCTCAGGAAAGAGGAGCAGTTTTTGGAAGATGGGAAGGTTATTTTGGAAGACATCAAGAGCTCCTGAGGATGTCTTAGTTGAAGTCCAGCAAGCAGCAGAACACCAGAACATCAGAGGAGAGAGATGGAGGGCTAAATTGGAGAGGAGGCTTCTGGGAATCATTAGCATACATGTGGCAATTGTGTAGGGCAGGGGAGAGCAGGGGAATGCTTGGAAATTTAAGGGCATAGTAAGGAGATGTGTGCAAGAGACCTGAGAGTAACGCCTATGACCAGAAGGGATTGTGTGTCACATGTGCTCAGAGGAGAAGACACATTGCCTTCAGTGGGCTAAAGGGTAAATGGGAGACTAATAAGTGAAGTATTTGAGTTTGAAGGACTGTCTCTACCTTTCAGTCCATTAGAATCAAGCTAGAGGGAACCTAGAGTCAGGAGAGGCATTTTTTAGTATGGGAAAGATATGCCTTGAGTTTACAAACTAAGGGGAAGACAGTTGAAAGAGGGGAGGACTGAGATTAAAGACAACGTGCAGAAGAAGTGGGTGGCTGGATGCGGTGGGAAGGCACACTGGAAGGGCTGAAACCAGAGGAAAGGTGAGGAAGGGTGCAGGTGAGTACCTTAAGTTTGTGGGACATTGAGTGACAGCATGTCTAATACCCTCAGTTTTCTCAATGAACATTATTCTGTAAGACAATGTTATTTACTAGGAGTGGGGAAAAGGATGGAGAATAATCATTCAGGAAAGTAGGATATACCCTAGGATAAATAGAAGGCTTGATAAGTGTTATTGAAGGCCCACCAGACTTTCTGATTTGAGTTCATATTGGTTATTTTTCTCTAACATCTTCAGATGCCCAGAAATAGGAGCAGAGGATTTACATTGTACTGAACTGAGGATAGTGATTTTTTTTCTAACATTTTATCATGTAAATTTTCAAATATGCAAAAAAGCAAAATAATTTTACAGTGACCACCCATATTCCCATCACCTTGTTTCTACAATCACCATTTTGCTTGCTTTACCACATATCTATCAAGATGATATTTGAAATTAATGATTTATTATGAGAATTGCCAACATATCTGAAAATAGAGGGAATAATATAATGTGCCCTCATATATTCATCATCCAGTTTCAACAGTTATTACCCACTGTAACTTCCACATTCTTCACTGGATTATTTAAAAGTAAATGGAGATGGAATTTTGTTAATTTGATAGACGCATAGGAATACAGCATAATCATAGGTCCCAGAGCAAGAGTTGTTTCATGATGAAACATGGAATTCCAGGTTGGCGGAGAAGCTGTGGGTCCAGGAGGTAACTGATAAGCTAGAATAAAATGGAAGGATCAAGGGGCTTAAAATTATGAATGAGGTCAAAGAATAAGTGTGTGGGCAAGTGCAGTGGCTCATGCCTGTAATCCCAGCACTTTGGGAGGCCAAGGTGGGAAGATCACTGAGGTCAGAATTTCGAGACCAGCCTGGCCAACATGGTGAAAGCCTATCTCTACTAAAAATACAAAAATTAGCCTGGGATGGTGGCGTGTGCCTATCATCCCAGCTACTTAGGAGGCTGAGGCAGGAGAATCACTGGAACCTGGGAGGCAGAGGTTACAGTGAGCCAAGATCATGCTACTGTGCTCCAGACTGGGCAACAGAGTGAGACTCTATCTCAAACAAACAAACAAACAAAAAACAGGAATAGGAGTGTGGTAAGTGAGAGGGGGAGGGAAGTAGTAGGAACTGGGAGGAAGTTGTGATCAGAGAATAGAAAGTAAATTGCAGAAATGGAGCAGTTCCCAGTGAAGAAAAAAGGATTAACGTATGGCTAAGGGGATAGGTGGCAAAAGTGGAGGGACAGCAAAGGTTATTGGAAGTAAAGAGAGTAAGAATGTGGAGACAGTGTGGCTAAGAGGCAAGGGCAAGGGTGGGAAACACTGCCTGGGCACAAGTCCTGGCTCTGCCACTTACCACCTGTGTGACCTCGAAGAAGTTACTTACAGGCTCTGTGCCTTAGTATACTCATCTGTAAAATGGGGATAATAGTAAAGCCAACCTCACAAGGTATTGGGAGGATTAAATGAATTATATAAACATATAAATTGTGTTAGAACAGCGCCTGGCATAGGGTGGGGATCCCAAGATGGCTGAATAAGAGGCAGCTCTAGAAAGCAGCTCCAAGCAAGAAAGACGCAGAAGCTGAGTGGTCTCCACAATTCCAAACAAGGTACCAGATTCATTTTGTGGGTCTGGCTGGACAGCGGGTATAAACCAAATAGGGCAAGTTGAGGCAAGGCAGGGCACTGCCCCACTCAGGAGGTTTGTGCACGTGACCAGAGGACCAGGGCATCTCCCCCTCTGGGACTTCGGTTCACCTACAGTGCTCGACCCAAGCCCTCTACAACCCACAGAACAGGAGATCTGTGCTGGGCTGAAAAGCCTCAGTGAGCTGCCTAAACAGGGCAGAACAGCAACTTCCACGGCACCAGGATTGTCAGCATAGATCTAGGTGGAAGCACTGGCTGATGCGAAAGCCAGAAAGTTGGCTGGATGGAGCCACCTGCCCCCTAGAGAGGAAGGGAGCTGAAAACAGGGAAACAGCCCATACGGCAGGACAGGTTTGCTACCCCCACACAAAGCCAGCAGGCTAAAAACTCTCATACCAGAGTTTCGCACCCAGAACATCAGTGAGAGAGTGAACAGGAATGATTGAGCTCAGCGGGGTGAAAGGAAGCCGCCATTGCAGAAGCCAGCCTAATTTTCCTGAGTAAATAAAAGATGCAGTAGCTCCCCTGAATCCGTGGCAGCCCAGCAGCACCTCTGCAGGCAGACAAAGTAAAGGCCACCTCCCCAAGCAGCTACCTGACATCAAAACTATATAAATCCAAGGAGATGGGAAGAAACCAGCACAAGAAGAATGAAACCATCAAAAACCAGAATGCCTCTCCCCCACCTTGAGATCACAACTCCTCACCAGCAAGGGAACAAAGCTGGATGGAGAACGAATTTGACAAATTGACAGGAGCAGGCTTCAGAAGGTGGGTAATAACAAATTTCTCTGAGTTAAAGGAATGTGTTCTATCCCAACGTAAAGAAACTAAAAACCTTGAAAAAAGGTTAGAAGAAATGCTAACTAGAATAACCAGCTTAGAGAAGAACATAAACGACTTGATGGAGCTGAAAAACACAGCACAAGAACTTCGAGAAGCATATACAAGTTTCAGTAGCCAAATAGATCAAGCAGGAGAAAGGATATCGGAGATTGAAGATCAACTCAATGCAATAAAACAAGAAGGCAAGAAAAGAGAACGAAGAGTGAAAAGAAATGAACAAAGACTTTCAGAAATACAGGATTATGTGAAAAGACCTAATCTATGCTTGACTGGTGTACCGGAAGATGACGGGGAGAATGAATCCAAGATGGAAAACACTCTTCAGGATATTATCCAACCTAGCAAGGCAGGCCAACATTCAAACACAGGAAATACAGAGAACACCATGATACTCCTCTAGAAGAGCAACCCCAAGGCACATAATCATCAGATTCACCAGGGTTGAAATGAAGGAAAAAATACTAAGGACAGCAAGAGAGAAAGGTCAGGTCACCCACAAAGGGAAGCATATCAGACTCACAGTGGATCTCTCAGCAGAAACCCTACAAGCCAGAAGAGGGTGGGGGCCAGTATTCAACATCCTTAAAGAAAAGAACTTTCAAACCAGAATTTCATATCCAGTCAAACTAAGCTTCATAAGTAATGGAGAAATAAAATCCTTTGCAAACAAGCAATTGCTGAGAGATTTTGTCACAACCAGACCTGCCCTACAAGAGCTCCTGAAGGAAGCACTAAACACAGAAAGGAAAAACCAATACCAGCCACTGCAAAAAAGAACCAAATGGTAAAGACCAATGACGCAATAAAGAAATTACACCAACCAAAGAGCAAAACAACCAACCAGTAATAAAATGACAGGATCAAATTCACATATAACAATAACAATATTAACATTAAATGTAAATGGACTAAATGCCCCAATCAAAAGACACAGACTGGTAAATTGGATAAAAAGCCAAGAACCATCGGTGTGCTGTATTCAGGAGACCCACCTCATGTGCAAAGACACACATAGAAACAAAATAAAGGGATGGAAGAAGATTTACCAAGCACATGGAAAGCAAAAAAAAAAAAAGAACAGGGGTGGCAATCCTAGTCTCTGATAAAATGAAATTTAAACCAACAAAAATCAAAAGAGACAAAGAAGGGCATTACATAATGATAAAAGGGTCAATACAACAAGAAGAGCTAACCATTCTAAATATATATGCACCCAATACAGGAGCACCCAGATACATAAAGGAAGTCCTTAATGACCTACAAAGCGACTTAGACTCCCGCATAATAATACTGGGAGACTTTAACACTCCACTGTCAATATTAGACAGATCAACGAGACAGAAAATCAACAAGGAAATCCAGGACTTGAACGCAGATCTGGACCAAGCAAACTTAATAGACATTTAAAGAACTCTCAACCCCAAATCCACAGAATATACATTCTTCTCAGCACCACATCGCACTTACTCTAAAATTGACCACATAATTGGAAGTAAATCACTCCTCCGCAAATGTAAAAGAACGGAAATCATAACAAACAGTCTCTCAGACCACAGTGCAATCAAATTAGAACTCAGAATTAAGAAACTAACTGAAAACCATACAACTTCATGGAAAACGAACAACTGGCTCCTGAATGTCGACTGGTTAAACAATGAAATGAAGGCAGAAATAAAAATGTACTTCAAAACCAATGAGAACAAAGACACAACGTACCAGAATCTCTGCGACACATTTAAAGCAGTGTCTAGAGGGAAATTCATAGCAATAAATGCCCACATGAGAAGTGAGGAAAGATCTAAAATCAATGCCCTATCGTCAAAATTGAAAGAGTTAGAGGAGCAAGATCAAAAAAACTCAAAAGCTAGCAGAAGACAAGAAATAACTAAGAGCAGAACTGAAGGAGATAGAGACGCAAAAAAACCCTTCAAAAAATCAACAAATCCAGGAGCTGGTTTTTTGAAAAGTTCAACAAAATAGATAGACTGCTAGCTAGACTAATAAAAAAGAAAAGAAGAATCAAATAGATGCAATAAAAAATGATAAAGGTGACATTACCATCGATTCCACAGACATACAAACTACCATCAGAGATCACTACAAACAACTCTATGCACACAAATCAGTAGATCTGGAAGAAATGGATAAATTCCAGGACACTTGCACTCTCCCAAGACTAAACCAGGAAGAAGTCAAAACCCTGAATAGACCAATAACAAGGGCTGAAGTTGAGGCAGCAATTAATAGCCTACCACCTAAAAAAAGTCCAGGACCAGACGGGTTTACAGCCGAATTCTCCCAGACATACAAAGAGCTGTTACCATTCCTTCTGAAACTATTCCAAACATACAAAAAGAGGGAATCCTCCCCAACTTATTTTATGAGACCAACATCACCCTAATACCAAAACTCGGCAGAGACGCAACAAAAAAAGGAAATGTCAGGCCAATATACATGATGAACATAAACACAAAAATCTTCAATAAAATACTGGCAAACAGAATGCAACAGCAAATCAAAAAGCTTATTCATCGTGATCAAGTAGGCTTCATCCCAGGGATGCAAGTCTGGTTCAACATACACAAGTCTATAAATGTAATCCATGACATAAACAGAACCAACGACAAAAACCACATGATCATCTCAATAGATGCAGAGAAGGCCTTCAACATAATTCTACAGCCGTTTATGCTAAAAACCTTCAATAAACTAGGTATTGATGGAATGTATCACAAAATAATAAAAGCTATTTACGACAAACCCACAGCCATTATGATACTGAATGGGCAAAAACTGGAAGCATTCCCTTTGAAATCTGGCACAAGACAAGGATGCCCTCTCTCACCACTCCTATTCAGTGTAGTATTGGAAGTTCTAACCAGAGCAATCAGGCAAGAAAAAGAAATAAAGGGTATTCAGTTAGGAAAACAGGAAGCCAAATTGTCTCTAGTTGCAGACAACATGATTGTATATTTAGAAGACTCGATCATCTCAGCTCAAAATCTGAAACTGATAAGCAACTTCAGCAAAGTTTCAGGATACAAAATCAATGTGCAGAAACCACAAGCATTTCTATACACCAATAACATACAAACAGCCAAATCAAAAGTGAGCTCCCATTCACAATTGCTACAAAGAGAATAAAATACCTAGGAATACAACTAACAAAGGATGTAAAGGACCTCTTCAAGGAGAACTACAAACCACTGCTCAACGAAATAAGAGAGGACACAAACAGATGGAAAAACATTCCATGCTCATGGTTGGGAAGAATCAACATTGTGAAAATGGCCATACTGCCCAAAATAATTTATAGATTAAATGCTATCCCCATCAAGCTACCAATGACCTTCTTCACAGAACTGGAAACTTCATATGGAACCAAAAGAGAGCCTGCATAGTGAAAACAATCCAAAGCAAAAAGAACAAAGCTGGAGGCATCATGCTGCCTGACTTCAAACAAGGCTACAGTAATTAAAACAGCATGGTACTGGTACCAAAACAGAGACATAGACTAGTGGAACAGAACAGAGGCCTCAGAAGCAACACCACACATTTACAATCATCTGATCTTTGACAAACCTAAGAAAAACAAGCAATGGGAAAAGGATCCCCTGTTTAATAAATGGTGTTGGGAAAACTGGCTAGCCATGTGCAGAAAGCAGAAACTGGACCCCTTCCTGACACCTTACACTAAAATTAACTCCAGGTGGATTAAAGATCTAAACATAAGACCTAACACCATGAAAACCCTAGAAGAAAACCTAGGTAAAACCATTCAGGACATAGGCATAGGCAAGGACTTCATGACTAAAACACCAAAAGCAATGGCAACAAAAGCCAAAATAGACAAATGGGATCTATTTAAACTCCAGAGCTTCTATACAGCAAAGAAAACAATCATTAAAGTGAACCAGCAACCAACAGAATGGGAAATAAAATTTTTGCAATCTACCCATCTGACAAAGGGCTAATATTCAGAATCTACAAAGAACTAAAACAGATTTACAAGAAAAAAAAAAACAAACAAACCCATTCAAAAGTGGGCAAAGGATATGAACAGACACTTTACAAAAGACGACACATATGAGGCCAACAAACAGAAATGCTCATCATCATTGGTCATTAGAGAAATGCAAATCAAAACCACATTGAGATACCATCACACACCAGTTAGAATGGCAATCATTAAAAAATCTGGAGACAACAGATGCTGGAGAGTATGTGGAGAAATAGGAACACTTTTACACTGTTGGTGGGCATGCAAATTAGTGTAACCATTGTGGAAGACAGTGTGGTGATTCCTCAAGGACCTAGAAATAGAAATTCCATTTGACCCAGCAATCCCGTTACTGAGTATATACCCAAAGAATTATAAATTGTTCTATTATAAGGACACATGCACATGTATGTTCATTGTGGCACTGTTTACAATAGTAAAGACTTGGAACCAACCCAAATGCCCATCAATGATAGACTGGACAGGGAAAATGTGACACATATACACCATGGAATAGTATGCAGCCATAAAAAATGATGAGTTCATGTCCTTCATAGGGACATAGATGAACCTGGAAACCATCATTCTCAGCTAACTGACACAAGAACAGAAAACCAAACACCACGTTATCACTCATAGGCGGGTGTTGAACAATTAGAACACGTGGACACAGGGAGGGGAGCATCACATACTGCAGTCAATTTGCGGGGGGCTAGGGAAGGGTCAATGGGGGGTGGGGAGGATGGGGAGGGATAACCAGGGGAGAAATACCAGATATAGGTAATGGGGGGATGAAGGTAGCAATCCACCTTGCCATGTATATACCTATGCAACCATCCTGCCTGATCTGCACGTGTACCCCAGAACCTAAAGTACAATAATAATAAAAAAAAAAAAGAACAGTGCCTGGCACATCATAAACACACAAAAAAATGCTAGCTGTTATCATCCGAGAGTGTCACCTAGATAGTGAAGTCAGCAAGGCTGGTGGCAGGATTTGTGATGGAGAACACCACAGGGATCAGATTATGGGGAAGGAGAGAATACCATAGGAGCTTATGATTTGTGCAGTGGCAAGGGCTAATTGGGATATGATATACTGTTTGACTTCAAAATTTCAAACAAAACTGATAGGAACTACTTTTGTTGTGGAGGCATGGTAAAAAAAAATTATTCTTTTAATTAGTTCACCTTGAGATTTGAGGTTGCCTTTAAGTTTTCATGAGGATTCTTCTAGTATAATTTGTTTTCTAATTTTTTAAAGAGTAAGAGTTTAAAGAAATTCTAGGCTGGGCGCAGTGGCTCACGCCTGTAATCCCAGCACTTTGGGAGCCCAAGGTGGGAGGATCACCTCAGGTCGGGAGTTCAAGACCAGCCTGACCGACATGGTAAAACCCGTCTATCCTAAAAATACAAATTTAGCCGGGCATGGTGGCACATGCCTGTAATCCCAGCTACTCGGGAGGCTGAGGCAGGAGAGTTGCTTCAACTCAGGAGGCAGAGGTTGTGTTGAGCCAAGATCGCGCCATTGCACTCCAGCCTGGGCAACAAGAGTGAAACTCGGTCTCAGACAACAACAACAACAAAATTATCTGGGAGTGGTGGTGTCAGCCTGTGGTCCCAGCTACTCAGGAGGCTGAGGCAGGAGAATCACTTGGCTGCCTCCGCCCTGGAGGCAGAGATTGCAGTGAGGCAAGATTGCACCACTGCACTCCAACCTGGGTAACAGAGCAAGACTCTGTCTCAATAAAAAAGGAAAAAGAAATTGTAGTGCAAGATTTATGTATAAAGATAGATTGTTAAAACATGGCTTTTTACAGTGAATTGGCAAAGGTCTTCATTAATTTGCAATTCTTCAAAGGCACATATTGTTCTCTTTTAAAGATAAATCATTTCAGAAGTACACTGTCTATAGCCAGATGCATTATACTTAAGTTTTTATGAGATTTCTTTCTGGAGCTTGTTTAAAGAAGAAGGAAAAAAAAAGACACCCTACACAACTGTGTTTAAAGCTTCCAAGACATTTGTCTGTAAATATGTTTCTAAATTCGATTATACTGAAACATGTCTCAAATGAAACATTTTTTGTTTTCTCTCAAACAGCATTCTAAATCCATCAGACCATTAGGTAGTGGAGTTGCTTGTTTGCTTAAACCATAGCTTTGAAAGCCCAAAGGCTGACTGGGTTTATGGGTTTAAAAGAAAACGTGTTTAACCTCTTATTCATAGTGACGATGGAAGCATTCATTAACTACTGCCATCCTTTATTTACATTTTCTCATTTGGTTCTCACAACAGCCTAGTGAGATGTACAATAATCCCAGGTTACTGACAAAGAAACGGAGAGGTTAAGTCAGTTGCTTGAGCACATCCATCTAGTACAAGGTAGAAGTGGAAGGAATTTAAACCTTGGTTCATTAGACCTCCACAGCCAGTCCTTTTCTAGTATAGTGACTTGTCTACTGTAAAATCTATTTTGACAGTAATTTGTATTGTATTCTGTTCAATGTATTGCTATCAGAATAGTCCTTTGCTTTTTTTGAGATGGGGTCTCATTGTTGCTCAGGCTGGTGTGCAGTGGCTCTATCTCAGCTCACTGCAGCCTCCGCCTCCCAGGTTCAAGTGATTCTCCTGCCTCAGCCTCCTGAGTAGCTGGGATTACAGGCATGCACCACCATGCCTGGCTAATTTTTATATTTTTAAGTAGAGACAGGGTTTCGCCATGTTGGCCAGGTCTGTCTCGAATGCCCCACCTCAAATGATTTGCCTGCCTGGCCTCCCAAAGTGCTAGGATTACAGGCATGAGCCACCGCACCCAGCCAGAATAGTCCATTTAAATGTAAGTTATCACAAAGACTTATGAGATCCTAGACTCTGTATCATGCCTTATCCCACTCCCAGTCCCTTCCCCGATAACCTCTCCTCTCACTCACAGCCTGAGACACACAGGCCTTGCTGCTCCTCCTCAGACCCACAGGGCTCATCTCTCACCAGACACCCCTGCTTTCCTCCCAGATGACTGCACAGCTCATCTATGTCCTTCAGGGCCTTTGGGGGCTTGCTCAATGGCAGTGAGGCCCTCTTGACCACCTGATTTTAAATTGTAATACCCCTTCTTCCTTCCACAAGCACATCCTCTTCTTTCCTGCTTCATTTTTCTCCATAATTCTTACCATCATGGGCAAGTATGACAATAGAATTTTGGGCTTTAATTGTACTGGCCAGTGTCTTGGTTTCGAGGTGGTGTGCTTCTTCAGATTGAATTTACGCTCACTGTGGCAGGAGACGGTCTGGCCCCAAGGCAGAAATTGGCAGAGCTAGCTGGGTGGGGCCTCTGCCAACGAAGTGGACTAAAGAGCAAGTGCAACCACACATTCTAGGTCTGGGGCAATAGGGCTCATTCTAAATCTTACCCATCAGTGTGAATGGAATTCTTTGTGTTTTTCTAGGCTTGAGAACATAGCTGGGACTGTCTGGTAAAAATCTTCAAGGCTTATATATACCTGGGCAGGACTGGGGCAGGGGGGTAACTCACAGTAAGGATCTTCATAAAGCCACCAAGTGATGATAAACCTACAATAGTAAAAATGTTGGTAAAGTGTCTTCCACAAAAAAGTATATAAATGTGAACTCTTTGTACTCTTTCTTTTTCAATTTTTTTTTTTTTTTTTTTTTTTGACAGAGCCTTGCTCTGTCCCCCATGCTGGAGTGCAGTGGCGCAATCTTGGCTCACTGCAACCTCCGCCTCCCAGCTTCAAGCAATTCTCATGCCTCAGCTTCCCAAGTAGTTGGGATTACAGGTGCGTGCCACCATGCCCAGCTAATTTTTGTATTTTTAGTACAGAGGGGGTTTCACCCTGTTGACCAGGCTGGTCTCAAACTCCTGACCTCAGGCGATCTGCCAACCTTGGCCTCCCAAAGTGCTGGGATTACAGGCGTGAGCCACTGTGCACAGCCTCTTTGCACTCTTGATGAAAATATTAGCATACTGCTGATTTAATTGTCTGTCCTCACCAGGCTGTGAGCTTCCTGAGAAAGGAGACTGTATGCTGTTCAAGTCTGTTTCTCCAGGACCTAGATCAGTTACTGACTATTCAAAGTCAAGAGCTAGTTTCAAATTCTGTCCCAATCCCTTAACTTAGTACCTGATAGATAGGAGGTTCTCAGTTTACAGTAGTAGCTTTTAACATCATTTCATTACTTTGTATGATTAGTTCTAAGAAGGCATCAAATGTTTTGAATTAATGAATTTTTGACATTTAGGAAATCACTAGAATTCTTTAGGTTTTCATCTTCTCTCTTCTAACATTAGAGTATTAACCTAGAGAGCCACAGGGTTGTCGGAAATCTGTAAAATGTGGAAAGTATGAAATATTCTTACTGGTAAAATTACACTTTCTCTCTTTTTTTTTTTTTTGAGACAGAGTTTCACTCTTGTTACCCAGGCTGGAGTGCAATGGCGTGATCTCGGCTCACCGCAACCTCCGCCTCCTGGGTTCAGGCAATTCTCCTGCTTCAGCCGCCTGAGTAGCTGGGATTACAGGCACGCGCCACCATGCCCAGCTGATTTTTTTTTTTGTATTTTTAGTAGAGACGTGGTTTCACCATGTTGACCAGGATGGTCTCGATCTCTTGACCTCGTGATCCACCTGTCTCGGCCTCCCAAAGTGCTGGGATTACAGGCTTGAGCCACCGCGCCCGGCCTCTTTTTTTTATTATAATGCATTCATGGGGTACAAGTACAGTTCTCTTACATGCATTGATTGCATAGTGATTCTGTCAGGGCTTGTAGGATATCCATCACTCATGGTAACATACCTTGTATCCTGTTTCATAATTTCTCATTATCCACCCCTCCACCTGCTTCTTTATCCATCTGTGAAGCCTTAGTCCTAGGCATAGTATTTGAGGCACAGTAAACATTTGTTATATGTTGAATGGTGAGCACTGAAGCAAAACTTACCATTCTACTACTGTTAACAGGTAAATCTTTTTTTCCCACTTTTATTTTAGATATAGGGGGTGCACGTGCAGATCGGTTACATGTGAATATTGCGTGATGCTGAGGTTTGGAGTACAGATCCCATCATCCAGGAAGTGAGCATAGTACCTGATAGGTAGTCTTTTAACCTGGCCACCCCGGTTCCCTCTATTCTCTGGTAGTCCACAGTGTCTATTGTTTCCATATTTATGTCCATGTGTGCTCAAGGTGCAGCAGGTAAATCTTAAACAGCATTGGACAATCTATTTGGAGTATTACTTATATCTGGGCAAAGTGGATACTTATAGAAACTCAAATAGAGTGTATAAGCTATACTTTAAGGTGTCAGAGTTCAGGGCTACATTGACAATTCATTGTAACATGGTTTCAGGTAAAACATGGATACTCCAAGAGAGTCTGGTGTACACTAATAGGAAAGACATTATATTATTTTCGGAGTCAAGAAGATAAGGTATGTATACATTTTTAATACGCTAATTGAAGTAACTTTTTGTTAAGGCTTATACTTTTCCTTTTCACTCTTCTGTTACTTTGTAAAACTTCGGAGTCTTTATGAGGTTGAAATTTGGTACAATTTGGTTCAACGGACATAATTACACAAGGGTCTATCACCTACACCTCCAGCGGTCTTGATTCTTAATTACAAGCCTTAGCAACTTTTAATTAATCCATCTTCTAAGACCTATAAAAGTCTTCTTCTACTCCCTCCCACAGCCATCAGTTTCTTATATTTTCCCGGGTTCTTACAAACCAGATAAGGTTGACAGAAGGAAGCAGCAAGTTAGGAAAGAAAACCTAAGAAGGAAAAAGAATCTAGTTCTGTCCCAGGCCCTCAAATTCCTGAATACCACTTATCTACCCATCCATCTGCCTGTTTATATTCTGTTTATTAATATTTAAACTAATCCCCTTCCCAAAAGAATCTAAATTACTTTTACTTTCGGAATAAAAAGATGGGGTATCTACCCAAAGGTAAAATGTATGCCCAGTCATCGTTATGGGTATTCTGTGTCACCTTTGCATAACTGAAACTATAAAAATTGAACCAACATGGGCCATGAGTACTTGAATAATATAACAATGTTCGCTCCTCTGAAGAGCAGCCTGTGACTGATTACTGTGTTAATGAGACTAAACTTCTTGGTCTACTGACCATGTGGGACAATTAGTATTTTTCTTTGTCTTTTAACAGACTACACTCTCAGGTCTGATCAGCTGTATTTAAAATACATGCCTTTATACTCAACATTGCTAATGGGGTAGAGGTTAGCACAGTACAACCATTGAAAACAATACTGAGGCTAGGCACGATGGTTTATGCCTATGATCCCAGCACTTTGGGAGGTGAAGAGATGGGAGGATTGTTTGAGACCAACCTGGACAACATAGTAGGATCCTGTCTCTACAAAAAAAATTTAAAAATTAGCTGAGCGTGGTAGTGCATGCCTGTAGTCCCAACTACTAGGGAGACTAAGGTTGGAGGATCACTTGAGCCCAGAAGGTGCAGGTTACAGTGAGCCATGATTCGCACCATTGCACTCCAGGCTGGTCGACAAAATGAGACCCTGTCTCAAAAGAAACATACGAACAACCTCTAAAGTAGTGTGGGAAAATCCTCACATACAAATGCTACCTGAATATGTACAATACAAAATTATATACTCAATGTAATCCTAACTTGTCAATCAAGAAAACAGAAACCACTCTATGTATTACTGGTGTAAAAGTTCTAATGCCAGCCTGGGCAACATAGCAAAACCTCATCTCTACTAAACAGAAAAATTATCCAGCCATGGTGATGCATGCTTGCAGTCCTGGCTACTTGGCGGGCTAAGGCAGGAGGATTGCTTGAGCTCAGAAGATCAAGGCTGCAGTGAGCTGTGATCACACCACTGCATTCCAGCCTGGGTGACAGAGTGACACCCTATCTCAAAAAAAATTAAAAATAAAAGTTTTAATATAGAATTGGGGACATACATAAATTTTAGAAAAGTTTTATGACTTACATAACTTTTAGAAAAGTCGTCGGGGGTAAAGGTTAGAGAAACTGCCAGTGAAGGTAAGAAGTCAGCACTGAAGATTTCTGGCCAAAGGACCAAAGGCAGCTGGTCCTCGAGGGGTCACTGGGAAGCTTCAGTGAGTCTCACATGAGCCCCAACATCTGGCCACAACAGTCCCAGGAGAATAATGACTCTTCTACCCTCACCTTCTAAACTTTAAGTAGATTCTCTCATAGGAAACTCTAACTGGGAACCATAACAGGGAAGGAGGTTCTGGCAAATTCGGTTCCCAACTTCTCTGCAATTATGAGATCTTAGAGGATGGTGATTGGAATGCCGAGTTTTATCTCAGTCCGACACATCTAAATAAAAATAAACAGAGAAGACAGAAAAGGAAGTATACCAATTGTTGAATAATTATCTGTGATCACAGTAATGTGGATGGTTTCTTTCTTTTTTAAATCCTTTCCATACGTACCAAGTTTCTGTAGTAGGCATGTGTTTTTATAAATAGAAAAATAATTTAATAAAAATGGATAGCATTGATCACAGAAGCAACAAGTCAGAAGAATGGATACATGAACAGAAATCCATTATAACCACTGGAAAAGTATTGAGAATATATGTGAATCAGTGTAGGCCTACTTCATTTTTTGCTGTAAATGTTTCCAAGATAATCTGCTTTTAATCTGTATCAGTGTCTTTTTTTATTAAATCAAAACATTTGAAACCACTAGGTCTATTTGCTGCTTATCAAGGCATGGTGCATCCTTTGGTAGAATGAATAACCATCTTTAAGTATTAGGGTGGATGAAAGGTAGATTTTCATATGATGTGTGCCCAAAGCACACAATTAGGTTAGTATTGTTATGTATTATCATAGTATTAATAGAATTAGTTTTCTTCAACCTATTTTTAAAAGCTTGCTTTTTAGGAGAGGCAGAATTTTATCTCTGCTTTCTTAGGGTTTTTGGCAGGCCTGAGAATTAGATTCACATTAAGACAGATTACAGGAGAGAACATATAAATTCATTTAATGTAAGTTTTACATCACACAGGAGCCCTCCTAAAGCAATGAGGACCCAAAGACTTAAAGTTGAACATTTATATACTGAATTAGACAAAGCATAATAAATTGTGAAAATGTGACAGGCAAAGAGCCTTAGGCTAAGGTAGTTAGTTGGGTGGAGAAGTGATGAGGAAGATAAGGCCGGGCGCGGTGGCTCAAGCCTGTAATCCCAGCACTTTGGGAGGCTGAGGCGGGCGGATCACAAGGTCAAGAGATTGAGACCATCCTGGTCAACATGGTGAAACCACGTCTCTACTAAAAATACAAAAAATTAGCTGGGCATGGTGGTGCGTGCCTGTAATCCCAGCTACTCAGGAAGCTGAGGCAGGAGAATTGCCTGAACCCGGGAGGCGGAGGTTGCGGTGAGCCGAGATCGCGCCATTGCACTCCAGCCTGGGTAACAAGAGCGAAACTCCGTCCCAAAAAAAAAAAAAAAAAAAAAAAAACAAGGGTTGTTTGTATAACTTTCCCCTGGTCTCAGCTTCCCATCTTGACAGGAATCTTGTTTTCCTTCTAGTTTAGGAGGATAGCTTTCATTTAGGTGTTTTATCTCCTGCCTTTGGGAAGAAAGGCAGAGGGTCAGAACGCCCTTATTGCACCTGCTGCTTTTAAAAGTGCCTTTAGTTTAAAATAACTTTTATGCCAAGGTGATATCTTTTAGGGTGGCAGAATGCCACCCTTCAGCTTTTGCTCTGAGTGAGGTGACAAACCACTGGAGGGCTTTGAGCAGAACAGGGATACGATCTTGCCTGTGTCTAACAGGTGTACTCTGACAGCTGATTAAGAATAGACCGAAGGGAATAAGGAAGAGATGCATTAGGAGGCCATTGCAGTCATTCAGGTGAGAAGGGATTGTGGTTTAGTGGTGCTGTGGATGTGTGAGAGGTGATCAGATTCTAGATAGATTCTGAAAGCCTTGCTGACAAGATTTATTGACTGAAAAGTCAATGTGAGAGACAGAAAAGGGTCAGCAATGATGCCAAGGTTTTGCACATTAATAGATATTAATTGCCAACAACTTGAGTTGGGGAAGACTGGGCAGAGCAGGTTATTAAAGAAGACTTACCAGAGTAAGTCTGAGATGCTGTTAAGTTTGAGAAGCTATCCAACATCTGAGTAGAGTTAGTGAGTCTGGGAGTAGCTAACATATGCTGGTATTAAAGCTATGAGCTTAGATGAGGTCACCCAGAAAGTGAACATAGATGGAAGAAGGGCTTGAGCACTGAGCCCTGAAACTTACCATGAAAATGTGTGATGTAAATATCCTTGTAGTTAGAATGAACTTTTTCAAAACTCCAGTTGCAAACTTGGCCAAAGATTTTAGAAGTTATAAATCTGATGCAGACCATGTATTTTCCTGGAATAAAGGTACTACATTAGAGCAAAAGTTTTAACAATAGATAGGCCAGATATTCAGCACAGCAGCTATAGTTGGTTATGTCAATAAAAGCATAGATAAAATTTAGTGTAAATTGGCTTTAGAAAGTTTTTCTTACCCTTAAGATGGAGAAATTCACGGCATTGTTTTGTGATGTATTATGTTAGTAAAGAGCGTCAGAATGTTCCTTTGGGATGATAGTTCATTTTGTACTATCTATCTAATCTTGTTATTTTTACTAGGAACAATATTTTTCTTTTCAATGAACGGTTTTGAGACTATATACACTTGCCCTTTTGATCCAATAACTTAAACCGCTGATCAATTCTGTGGGGGAAAAAAGTCAAATGAATGTTTTGGTGAATTATTACTAGTTACTAGTTGCTTAACTAGGTAATGGGTCATTTTGAAGCAGCCTCATTGCATGGGGAAAATACCAAGGTTCTTGTTCTCACGGGCAAGGAGATCCAGGTCACAGACACACACACAAACAGAGTGAATTTAGAGCAGGAGTTTAATAGATAGTGCAAAAGGAAAGACAGCTTTCCATCCCAGAGTGGGGGTCCCTAGTGGGTTGCCAAGTTGTAGTAAAAATGTCAGGGTTTTTATAAATGGGCTAGCGAGGAGGGGGCTCGTAAGGAGGGGATATCCTATCCCCCTGATGGTTTAGTTGGGACTAGGTGTGCTATCTGTGCAAAGCAGAGGTTTTTTTATCAGCTGTGTCCCATTCCTTGACCACATAGGCTGACTCTTAGTCTGTGTTTCTTTGTCCTGCTTCTCTGGGAGGGAGAGTTTCTGTGTCTGTTCCCATCTTGTTGCAGCTGCAGGCATCCCCCACAGTCTGCCTTTAGCTTCCCTATCTTAGTGTACCCAAAGGGAAAAGAATGTGCTTATTAAGGCTATCTGTTTTATTGGGGACCCATTGTATAAGTGTGAAGTTTGGTGATTACCCAGGAGGCCTTCCCCACTCCTTCTGTGCCGAAGCTGTCTTATCTGTGTTTTTCTATCTGCTCTTTCAGGCTGCTTGTTGTTAGAAGAGAAGTGATTTCCTTGAACTGTGTGAGTTTAGAAGGGGAGCTATCTTTGAGCTGCTTTTTGTTAAAAGGAAAGCTTTCTGTTGGGGACTCGCTTTACCCTGTCTACTTAAATAATTTCTTTCTGCCTCCTTTAACAATTTTAGTACAGCTGAATCACCTGAACTATTGTTCAGAAGTAGCATCTTGCTTTTTCCTCAAAAGTTAAATCTCTAGTATATATATTGTTCTTTCATATTACTATTGGGCTCTTTGGTTGTTGCCACTACTTTTGTTATACTGTGGATAATCAAATTGCCTGTAGGCATCATTTTAAAAAAGGTATGTTATGCTGGAGTGGTGGCTAACGCTTATGATTCTAGCACTTTGGGAGACTGAGGCAGGAGGATTCTTTGAGCCCAGGAGCTTGAGACTGGCCTGGGCAATGTAGTGAGACCCTATCTCCAAAAAAAAAAATTTTTTTTTTAATTAGCTGGGCATGATGGCATGTGCCTGTAGTGCTAGCTATTTGAAAGGCTGAGAAGGAAGGATCCCTTGAGCCCAGGAGTTTGAGGTTACAGTGAGGTTACTGATTGTACCACTGTACTCCAGCCTGGGAGACAGAGGAGACCCTATCTCTTAAAAAAAAAAGGAAAATAAAAAAATAAAATACAAATTTAAAAGGTATGCTTTATAAAGGTAAAAATGAAAAGAACTATGAAACATTTTAGTAAGAAAAGATTTGGAAAGTGCCTTCCTCACAATTACTAATATTTACTTTAGTTTCCTTTAGGTCAGATCAAACTCTGGGAGGCTAAAGTGGAAGAGGTTGACAGATCTTGTGATTCAGATGAAGATTATGAAGCCAGTGGACGTAGTCTGTTATCCACACATTATACCATCGTTATCCATCCCAAAGACCAAGGTCCGACTTACCTTCTAATTGGATCCAAGCATGAAAAGGTATTCTAAGACATATTGGTTGATTTAGAGTGATGTAGACTAATATTATGCAGATATTGGTAATAATTGTCAAATCAATTTAATGAAAATAAGGAAGAAAATTTTGCTATAGACTTTCAGCTCTGTTTGCAGAGATTCTTTACCTCCCTGGAAATGAGCCTTGTTCAAATGTGTCATTTTCCAGTCCTGTTGGTAAAAGTGGTATCAAGGCTGAAATTAGTGCATGGAAGTGCATGGCTAAAGGACCTTATGTTAAAAATGTGGATCTCTCAGATTGAACATTTTTTAGTAGATCTAAGGCCTCCATTTTATGTTTTTGATTCATTTTCAACAAAATTTGGGCTTAGATACAATTGAAAATGATTTTATGTGTTATATATACATGTAGTCATTTATGATAAAGGAGTCATCACAAATTGATGGGGAAGTAATATATATCATTCAATACATAGGATTATATATTTATTATATATTGAGGAAATTGGCTACTTAGGAAACATTAGTTTAGTCTTTCATCTCATACAGATAGCAAAATCATTTCCAGATGAATTTAAAGAGTTAGGAGAATTCAATGAAACTATTTTTTAAAAAGGCCTTTATTTAATTTCTGAATCAGAAGTACTTTCTAAGAAAACAAAAAGGCGGTGTAAGAAATCAGAGTGCAAATGGTTGATAGATTTGACTATAAATATTGAAATACTTCTATATATCAAATATTATCATAAATATGACTAAACAAAGAAAATGTGGTACATATACACCATGGAGTACTACACAGCCATAAAAAACGATGAGCTCGTGTCCTTTGTAGGGACTTGGATGAATCTGGAAACCATCATTCTCAGCAGACTGACACAAGAACAGAAAGCCAAACACCGTATGTTCTCACTCATAGGCAGGTGCTAAGCAATGAGAACACGTGGACTTAGGGAGAGGAGCATCACACAATGGGGGCTGTTGGGGGAGGATAAGGGAGAGACAGCAGGGTGTGGGGAGGGAGGGGGGGTGAGGAGGGATAACATGGGGTGAAATGCCAGATTTAGTATGCACCTAAAGTAAAATAAATAAATTTTTTAAAAATTAAAAAAATAAAGATCATTTGACCATAAAAAAAAATGACTAAAAAGATAATACAGAAAACAAAATATTTCATGGATGGCTACTGTATCTTTAACGTATCTTTAACATATCTTTAACATATAAACAACTCTTTATAGATTATTATTGTTGCTATTAATCATTGTTTTTGAGCACATGTATCAGGCCAAGTGCTAAGTATGTCTCTTCTTCATCTTTCCAATTACCCTCTGTGGGAGGTTACCGTATTCCCATTTGTAGATGGAAAGACTGAAGCTCTTTCCTTTGGTCACACATCTGGCAAGAGTTGATGTTAGACCCCTGTCTCTAACCACAGAGGCTGTGTTCCTGAACACTTGCCTCTGTTGCCTCTCATTTGATTTGAAAAGGACTATGTTTCTAGTAGAAAAATGGGAAGAGGGCCTGATGAACAACTTACTGAGGAATTTAATGGCTAATGAATGCTTATGTTCATCTGTAATCAAAGATACGCACATTTAAACATGATAAAGCTTTTATTACCTCTCAGATTATAAAGGTTTAAAAAATTATGTAAGTGAAGCTATGAGAAGGGAAGCATTCCTATATATCACTGGTGGGAATAGAAATTAGTGTGAATGCTTTGGAAAGTACTTTGAAAATATTTTTCAAGATTTCCTAAAAGTTTTCATGCCCTGGTAATGACTTATAATTCTATTTCAAAAAATATATATATTAAGAAAAGATTGGCTGGGCACGGTGGCTTATGCCTGTAATCCCAGCATTTTGGGAGGCTGTGGCAGGTAGATCACCTAAGTTTAGGAGTTCAAAATCAGCCTGTGGTAAAACCCCATCTCTACTAAAAATACAAAAATCAGCTGAGCATGGTGGCAGACACCTGTAATCCAAGCTACTCGGGAGGCTGAGGCAGGAGAATCACTTGAACCTGGGAGACAGAGGCTGCAGTGAGCTGAGATTGCACCATTGCACTCCAGCCTGGGTAACAGAGACTCCATCTCAAAAATAAATAAATAAGAAAAACAAAATGTTAATAAATGCAGCCAAACATTTATGTATAGTTTGTTTGATACAATACTCTTTTTTTTTTTTTTGAAACAGAGTTTCACTCTGTTGCCCAGGCTGTAGTGCAGTGGCCCGATCTCGACTCACTGCAACCTCTACCTCTCAGGTTCAAGTGATTCTCCTGCCCCATCCTCCCAAGTAGCTGGGATTACAGGCAGGCATCACCATTCCTGGCTAATTTTTGTATTTTTAGTAGAGACAGGGTTTTACCATGTTGGCCAGGCTGGTCTCGACCCCCTGACCTCAGGTGATCTACCTACCTCCGCCTCCCAAAGTGCCGGGATTACAGGTGTGAGCCACTATGCCCAGTCTATAATACTCTTTTTAGAATGATTTTACTTTTGAAATATTTTAAACATGGAAAATATAACATTTCCTTTTTAGATAAAAGACGATAGCTGTCACAGTATTTTTTATCAGTGAGGAGTTAGTAACTATTATAATGTTCAACAATAAGAAATTGATTAAATAAATATGGTATGTCCATATGTGTAACAGGATATCCTGCAGCCATTAAAACTTGTTTATAAAGAATTTCTAGCAACGAGGGAGTGCTTGTACTATTTTACTAAAATTCAGAAATTATCCTCTACTTTTAGAATAATTCAACTATGTAAAAATGTAATCTACATATACATTTCCACAGAGAAAAAAGGCCAGTAATCTTGGGTGAGTGGGATAAGATAGATATTATGTTTTCTTTAAATTTTCAGGATTTCCAAAAGATTCTGTATGTATCACTCTGGGAATCAGATTTTAAATTTAATAGAATTTATTGTATTTTGTAAAAGAGTATCAGCTGGTTGTAGTCTCTTAACATCTGTATTCTTTTTCTTGATTTTGTCATGCTTTTCTAAGAAGCATCTGAAGAAAATAAGAAAAATGTGAATAATGGGACAAGGTAACATAAGCAAGTTCAAGTGAGCATGCCTGAGAATTGTTTGAATAAATGGCTCTTCATTATTATTTAAAAATTAAAGCAAGTTATTCTTTTCCATCTCAAAGTTTTCTACTGTTTATACAAGTTGTTTTTTTCTTTAAGTAATCAAAACTATATCTTAATATTTCTATTAATATGTTCTTGTTTCAAGGACACTTGGCTTTATCATCTGACTGTTGCAGCTGGAAGCAGCAATATAAATGTTGGCTCTGAATTTGAACAACTGGTTTGCAAATTGCTAAATATAGACGGGGAGCCTTGTAAGTTCATAAACTTATAAATAAAGCTTTATGGTTTATGAAATGGACCTCAACCCCCTTAGCCTGATTGAATTTTCACTTAATGGGTACCTGTTTCCCTGAAATAAACCCACCTTTTCATTGCCTTTGCTCTTCATGGGAGAGAATTCTCTCAGTGGCTCCTTGGCTGCAGGGACACCATCATTCCTCACTAGGCTGTGTCCCATCACCTCCCTCTGCCTTTCCTCCCATTGCTTCTCTGTTTGAAACGCCCCCCTTCCTTGGCACTCCTTACCAACATTACGAAACCCCACCTAGCCTTAGGCGATCCCCCAGCCAGCCCCGCATCTGGCTCATAAAAGGCGCTTTGTCAATGTTAAAATTATGTCCTAATGCAATTTGTCCCTTAATTATTTTATAGCAAGCTTGTCCAACCTGTAACCCGCAGGCTGCATGTGGCCCAGGATGGCTTTGAATGTGGCCCAACACAAATTCCTAAACTTTCTTAAAACATTATGAAATTCCCTTTGAGTTTTTTTTTTTTTAAGCTCATCAGCTATTGTTAGTGTGTGGCCCAAGACAATTCTTCTTCCAGTATGGCCCAGGGAAGCCAAAAGATTTATAGCATGTATAGTTTTCCATTGAAATTTTTTGTTTTGCTTTGTTTTTGAGATGAAGTCTCACTCTGTCACCCAGGCTAGAGTGCAGTGGCATGTTCTCAGCTGACTATGACCTCCGCCTCCTGGGATCAAGCAATCCTCCTGCCTCAGCCTCCTGAGTAGCTGGGAACACAGGTGTGCACTACCATGCCTAGCTGATTTTGTATCTTTGGTAGAGATGGGGGTTTCGTCATGTTGCACAGACTGGTCTTGAACTCCTAAGCTCAAGCAATCTGCCCATCTCAGCCTCCCAAAGTGCTGGCATTACAGGCATGAGCCACTGTGCCTGGCCCAAAATTAATTTTTGTGGTTAAGGGTTCCCCATTGATAATCTAGATCCTCTCCTATCCTTTACATACTAAGACCACATTTTATTTGCTGTGTCCAACATAGGAATTTAATAGATGTTGATTTCAGGAATGCCTTCAAATTCCTCTTTATATCTCTTTCTACATTGGCTTCTCCTCTCTAGAGAAGTTCTAGGTCTTTCCCCAGCTCTTTCTCATATATAGTCATGCCCCCTACCTAGATCGCCAATCTTTAGCACATTTAAGCAATGTGATAGTACCCTGCTAGACTTATTGCAGCCTAGTAAATTAGGACCCAACTCTTCTAGATTATCCAAAACAGGAACATTTCTCACTCATAAGTGGGAGCTAAACTGTAAGGATGCAAAGGCATGAGAATGACACAGTAGACTTTGGGGACTCAGGGTGAAAGGGTGGGAAGTGGGTGAGGCAAGTCAAGTTCAGTATATACTGCTTGGGTGATAGGTGCACCAAAATCTCACAGATTACCACTAAAGAACTTACTCATATAAGTAAATACCACCTATTCCCCAAACACCTATGGAAAATTTTTAAACTAAAACAAAAAAACCCAGAAACTGGCCAAAGAGTCCCAATGGCCTGGCAACCAAAATAAAATAATGTTGCCAAGGGTTTTTTCTGACCTTTTTGACCTAAAGTTGTGAGCCAAGCCTGAATGAGCTAATGTCTAAAGGATTAATTTAATGGGAGGCCAAAATAAGTGGTTTATTCAGTTTTCTGTTTATATTTTATTCTGCATTTAGCCTCTCAGATATGGAGACACCCCACTTTGTGTCACAGCAAAGAAGGAATCATTTCCCCTCTGACAACTCTACCTTCTGAAGCCCTACAGACAGAAGCTATTAAATTATTTAAGGTAAAATACCTATACGTAGTTAAATAATTTCATTGGAAAAAAATTAAAAATAACAATTGGGGTTGCAAAAGTTTACTCCCAGAAAATTCAAAATGTGTTTATTATTAAGAAAATCACTGAAATAAAATTAGGTGAATTTAATATGCTTTCTGAGTGAGGATTTTAGATTTACTGAAATAAACTATTAATATGTATGGTTTGGGCAATGTAGTATCAGATGAATCATTTCCCCTATAACCTCTGATTTTTCACATCACACCAAGTGCAGCACTGGGAGAGGGGTCAGCACTCTTTCCTCTCTAGTGTTACTCTCCGTTTCTTCCTCAATCTCTGTTAGAAATCCCTGATCACTCAAAACTTGCCAAGTAACTATAACACCCTTTATCCTTCCATTTCTATCATCAGTTACCTTCCAGTAACTCTTCAGATTTCTCTAAGAGCCGGGCGTGGTGGCTTAATGCCTGTAATCCCAGCACTTTGATAGGACGAGGAGGGTGGATCACCTGAGCTCAGGAGTATGAGATCAGCCTGGCCAACATGGTGAAACCACATCTCTACTAAAAATACAAAATTAGCTGGGTATGGTGGCGCATGCCTGTCATCCCAGCTACTTGGGAGGCTGAGGCAAGAGAATCGCTTGAACCCAGGAGGTGGAGGTTGCAGTGAGCCAAGATCACACCACTGCACTCCAGCCCAGGCAACAAGAGTGGAACTTTGTCTCAAAAGAAAAGAAAAATTATCTAAGGGTTTTAGTTCCCAACTCACATTCTCTACTGAAGCCTTGTAAATTACTGTTATCGCTTCACTCACGAATGCTATGGTTTTAAGATTCTTGACCTCCTTAATTCCAGTAAGCTTCACCTCTAGTCTCCTTCATTATCCCATTCTCCATGTCCACACTTGACTTCACCATTCTTCACAAGTACGTCACCTCTAAAAGCTTCAATTCTAATATATCTTTCTTTAACCAGAATGCTGGCCTAAAAGCTCATTTATATTTTTTAACTCTTCCATTTTTTCGTCATCTCTAAGACCTTTGTTTTGAACCATCTATTTTCTTTGAGATCATGATAACTGTGTCTTAGCTTTTCTTCCTTCCTTATCCAGTCTGGTTTGCTCCTATTAATTCTTGTAGTTCCTTGGGATCCATATTTCCATGCACTCTTCAGCAGATTCCAACCTAGATCAGTGCCACGTTTTCTGCTCCTGGGATAACCAGATGTGCAGTGCTGCAGAGCATCAAACAGCCATGTAGACTGATGCCACTATAAATTCATGGTCTTCATCCCTTGCAGCCAACTTTCTGTCTCTGTGCTTCTCTTTGATCACATCCCCCTCAAACTCTCTAGTTCATAATACAGCAGAGAAACTTACCTTCTATTTCACTGAGAAAACTGGAGGACATCAGACATGACATGACCACCATAAAGCCCTCCGGCTGACAGACAACCTTTCATCTCTTTTCTCCTCCACTCCTCTAGCCCCAGAATATGGTGGACCTTCTGCATTTCCAAGTCTGGACTCTACACCAGGATCTTGGTACTACTTCATTTTCCCCTGGTCTCTTGGAGCCTCAATCTCTTTCTTTTGGCTTTGTCTTACCTAAGTTTCTCCCATCTCAAAAAATCCATTTGTTTATTAGATAATATTATGGAATTATTGTTAATTTGGGGGTCATGATGATGGCATGATGGCTATTAAAAAATCTTTATCAATTGGAGATCTAGCCTGAAGTATTTATTGGTAAAGTAATATGATATACATTAAAATACTCCAGAAGAAAAGAAAGTAAGGGTGGGAAGGTAGTGAAGTTTGGCAAAATGCTGGTAATTATTGACACTGGGTGATGGGTACATGAGTGATTATTATGCTGTCCTCTCTACTTTTATACATTCTAAAAATTTCTATAATTAAAAATTTAAAAATATCCACCTGTAGAATACACAAATACCTAAAGCAAGAAAGACTATACAAATATATTTGAAAATCTGGAAGAAGTGGTCAATTTTATAAGAAAATATAAATGACCAAAATTGATTCCACAGGAAACTGAAAATCTAAACAGAGGCATTTACCAAACTTTAAGTGTAGAATTTCAGTGCTGTTTAAATTGTCCCAAAGCATAGAAAAAGAGAGAAATTTTCCAAATTCAAGTTTTTCTTTTACTTTTTACTTGGGAAAATTTCCAACATATATGGGTACAGAGAATATTACAATGAGGCCCAAAGTACCCGTCTTTCAGACCCATGGTCATCAACACATGGCCAATTTTGTTTTAGTCTCCCATTCCCCACTGTACCCTAACTTTGGATCATTTTGAAGCAATCCTCAATCATGATATCACCATATTCTCTTTGTTAAGTAAGTGTCACTTTCATATGGAAACCCAGCAAAGATTGTACAAAAATAATAAAATATTAGCAGTCAGAATCCAACATCATTTTAAGAATATTAAATCACTCAATAGCAAAAAACAAATAATCCAATTTTAAAATGGGCAAAAGATCTCAATAGATATTTCTCAAAAGAAGACATACAAATGGCCAACAAGTACATGAATAAATGCTAAGCATTGCTAATCATCAGGGAAATGCAAATCAAAATCATAATGAAATATCACCTCACTCCAGTTAAAATGGCTATTATCAAAAAGACAGAAAATAATAAGGCTGTCAAGGATGCAGAGAAAGAGGAAAACTCATACACCACTGGTGGGAATGTAAATTAGTGCAACAACTCTGGAAAACAGTATGGAGGTTCCTCAAAAAACTAAAAATAAAGCTACCATGTAATCCAGCACTCTCACTGGGAGAATATCCAAATGAAAGGAAGTCAGTATATTGAAGATATATCTGAATTCCTATATTTATCATAACACTTATAAGAACCGATATATGGAGTCAAACTAAGTGTCCATCAATAGATGAATACATAAGATGGGCTGAGCAAGGTGACTCAGTCCTGTAATCCCAGCACTTTGGGAGGCCAAGGCACGTGGATCACTTGAGGCCAGGAGTTTGAGATCAGCCTGGCCAACATGGGGAAACCGTGTCTCTACTAAAAATACAAAAATCAACTGGGTGTGGTGGCACATGCCTGTAGTCCCAGCTACTAGTGAGGCTGAGGCACAAGAATCTCTTGAGCCTGGGTGGCAGAGGTTGTAGTGAGCCTATATCATGCCACTGCACTCCAGCCTGGGTGACAGAGCAAGACTCTGTGTCAAAAAAAAAAAGAAAGAAAAGAAAAGAAAATATAGTATATATACACAGTGGAATATTATTCAGCCCTTAAGAAAAATGAAGCCCTGTCATTTACAGCAACATAGATGGAACTGGAGGCCATATGTTAAGTAAAATAAGCCAGGCACGGAAAGACAAATTTCTCATGTTCTCACTCATAGGTGGGAGCTAAAAAAGTGGATCTCATAGAGGTAGATGGTAAAATAGAATGGTGGTTACCAGAGGGGGTAGAGGGTGGAGGGATGAAAGGAGGTTGGTTAATAGGTACAAAAATACATTTATATAAAAAGAATAAGTTCTAGTGTTCAACAGCACAGTAGGGCAACTATAGTTAATAAGAATTTAGAGTATGTTTTAAAATACTTAGAAGATTTGGAATGTTCCCAACACAAAGAAATGATAAATGTTAGAAGCAGTGGATATCCCAATTCCCTTGATTTGATTATTATACATTGCATGCATGTATCAAAAAACTCATGTACTCCATTAATATATGCAACTATTATGTGTCAATAACATTTTTTAATGTTAAAAAAATTAAATCATGAACAAAAGGGATTTATTCTAGGAAGTCAAGGATGGCTAATATTAGGATATCTATTAATATTACTTATTATTAGATAATCATATCTGAAGATGCTGAAAAGGCATTTAACAAATTTAACATTTATACAAGAGCAATACATAGATACTCCTTTAACATGATAAAATATTTCTTTTTTAGCTAAAAGCAAGCATCATGCTTTATGGAGAAATGTTAGAACATTTCCACTTAAGTGAGAAAAAGACAAAAATGTGCCCCATTATTATTTTTTAAACTTTTCAATTAAAGTATAAATTATATAAAGTTTGTCATTATTATTATTACATAACATTATGTTAGGGGACTAACCTATGTAATTAAGCAATAAATGAAAATATTTACAGATGGTATATTTGTATATCCAGAATACCCAAAAGAACAAATTAAAAAACTGCTACAAACAGAAAGAGAATTTGGTAAGATAGTGAGAGGCACAAAATAAGCAAAAATTAGACACTTTTATGTGTGCAAGAACCAACCAGTTAGAAGATAAAAAGGAAGAACTACTTTGGGCCATGATGGAGCCACAGGGACTAGATTTTGCCTGCCAGTGGTTTTCAGACATGAATGTAGGCAGTGCAGGGCAGATTCTGCTGAAAACTAATGACATAAGCCTTGTGATTGCTGCAGCTTACTATTGAGAGATTCAAGACTGCTGTGCAGAGAGGGAGCACCCAAATAGAGTCTGGCAGTCTTCCTGAGTTGTGAAGACAGAGTTCAGAATGTGAGGCCAAGGTAGTTAGACTTCACAGGGCTGGTTGGGCGTGGTGGCTCAGCCTGTAACCCCAGCACTTTGAGAGGCTAAGGTGGGTGGATCACCTGAGGTTGGGAGTTCGAGACCAGCCTGGCCAATATGGGGAAACCCTGTCTCTACTAAAAATACAAAAATTAGCTGGGTGTGGTGGCAGGTGCCTATAATCTCAGCTACTCAGGAGGCTGAGGAAGGAGAATCACATGAGCCTGGGAGGCGGGGGTTGAAGTGAGCTGCAATCTCACCACTGCACTCCAGCCTGGGCAACAGAGCAAGACTCTGTCTTGAAAAAAAAAAAAATCACAGGGCTGAGAGGAGAGAGCTAAAGAGAGGGAGGGAGGGAGAGCTCTGGAGATTTCAGTTTTCATCTGAGAACTGATAAGCATGTGTGTGTATGAGGAAAGTACCTGAGGCTGAGGACAGAAAGACACACGTAAAAAAAAATTCCAGCTCACACAGAGCTGGAAATAGTTATCCCATCTTCTAGAATGGAAAAAATCTCTGATACATTGGACATCAAAGGGAGTACACAGAGGGTGATTGTCTCAGGAATGCAGCCCAGATAGTCCTAGGCTAAATGATGTTCTGGCCCACTCTGAGAAACTTAAAAGAGACCTTGGAAGAGCCAAACTGTTTCCAAGTAATTTAACTGTGATCTCAGAGCAAAGCTAAAAAATATTTAAAGCATATTAAAAAGTCCAGTGCCCAAGAATATAAAATTCACACGTCTGCATCCATTCAAAGATCATGAGGCATATAGACAATTGGGTCAAGTATGACATATAATGGGTGAGAAAAAGTAATCATAGAATCATATCTAGAAATGATGCAGGTGATGGTAGATAAGGACATTTCTGTGTCTGGTGTCTGTTGCTACATTTAAAATTTTCCAACACTTAGTGACTTAGAACATTTGGTATTTCACACAGTTTTGAAGGGTCAGGAATCTGGAAGCTGTTAAGCTGAGTGGTTCTGACTCATAGTCTTATGAAGGTACCATCAATCTGTCAGCAGGAGCAGCAGTCATCTGAAGACTGGAATGGGGCTGGAGGATTCCAAACTCTCACATGGCTGTTGGTAAAGCAGCCTCAGTTCCTCACTTTATGCGGTTCTCCAAATGACTGTTCAAGACATGGCAACTGCCTTCCCCAAAGCAAATGATCTAACAGGGAAAAAGAGAAAGTGACCAAGATGGAAGCACATTGTTTTTTATAAGTGAATCTTAGAAATGGCATGCCACATGCTACTGGTCACGCAGACCAACCCTGGTAGAATCCAGGAGGGAATTACCTACGAATCAGAATGTCAAGATATGGAGATCATGGAGGACCACTTTGGAGATTGGCCTCCATACTTCACATGTTCAGAAAGGTAGAGGAAAGCATGAGCATTTTAAGAAGATATTAAAAAAACCCAAACTGAATTTTTAGAGATGAAAAATGCAATGACTAAATGAAAAATACACCAGATGAGATTATATGTATTTTGAAGCTCATTATTAAGTATATAGATATTTAGGATTGTTATGTCTTCTAGATGAACTGGCCCCTTTATCATTATAAAATGACCCTCTTTATCTCTGGCAGAATTCCTTGCTCTGAAATCTACTTTATCTGCTATTATTGTAGTGACTCCAGATTTCTTTTGATTAGTGTTATCATAATATATCCTTTCCCATCATTTTAAACAAAAACTACTGCTGAAAAGAGAAGCGATATAATTCATGTGGAATAAATCTAATCACTCCTCACCTTGAATATATCTCTTTTTTGTTTAATTCAGACCTGCCAGCTTTTTATAAATGCTGCAGTTGACTCCCCTGCAATTGATTACCACATATCTCTAGCCCAGAGTGCTTTGCAAATCTGTCTGACACATCCTGAGCTGCAGAATGAAATTTGCTGTCAGCTTATTAAACAGACAAGACGAAGACAGCCACAGAATCAACCAGGACCATTACAGGTAGATATTGATACATATACATGTAATTTAAAGTGATATTGTTTTTCTGATTGTAAGAATGATACACATTCAGCGTAGATATTTGGAGAATACAGAAAGTGCAGAAGAAAAAATAGCTATTAATATTTTGATATCTAACTTTTCGGTTTATTTGTATAGTTATGTGTTTACATATAACTGTATGTATGTTGGTGTGTGCATACTCACAGTTTTTTATATTACTGGAGTTACAGTTTTCATACTACTTTTTTAAACTATAGAAAATAATCATTTCCCCTATATCCCTAGACATTCTTCAAAACATTAATGGTTATGTTAACATTGATTACTATGTATTTAGGTTTTTCCAAATTTTTACTGTAATAAATACCTCTACAGTAGACATCTTTGAACCTAAATCTTGTGTACAGTTCCAGTGAATTCCTTTGAACTCATTTTTAGAATTTCATTTATCTTCAACAATAAGCAGCATATTTTAAATTATTTCCAGGTAAAAAATGATGTTTCACTATTGATCCAGTATTCATTTCTTTGTTAGTGCAGTTAAATACATTTTTTAGGTGTTTTGTAGTCATCTATGTTTATTCTTCAATGAACACCTGCTTTTATCTTTGTATTGACTCCCTGTTAGCCACAAGATAAATCAGAAGTTTCTCACCTTAGCATACAGGACTCTCAGGGTTGGATCCAGGTCTTGTGAGACTTGAAGCTTAAATAGTTTGTGAAATGCTCTTTAAGACAGATACTTGAAATGGAAGACTTTTGTACATTTTAGAAAACATATGACCTTGTAAACACAGTTAAGGCCTTTCCCAGGACCTGTGCCCAAGAGGGAATCTGAAACTTAAGCTTCATCTGCATTAAAAGCACTTCATAACCTGGCTCCCCTGGTCCCCTCTTTCTCCACTTCCTGCCTCCAGCATACAGTGAATGAATAAATTTGCCCATCCTTCAAACACACTCTGCCTTTGCAATATTCTCCACTTTGCACCTGATGGTATTTGTTACCTGGATCCCTCCTTTTGCTTCCCTCCCATAGACTTTATAGTCCAGCCCAAGCAACATATTCCCTGTGATCCCTTCCCTGACTCATTCCTCCCACTGGTTATGCTTTAAAAAGTTAATACATGGTATTACCATGTTGTGTTATAATTTACTGTTTAAATATATAACTGTCTCCTAGTAGGCTGTAGGCTCCTTAAGGGCAGGGACAATGCCTATTTTTCCTTCTTTGTTAATATAACGTTTTAAAAATGACTGAAAAATGATATATAACAAACAAGGGCAAATAAGATCTCTATCCTACTTTTATATTTATTTACTCTGATGATTAGTTTGTCTAATGCTCTTTTCTTTTTTGAGACAGAGTTTTTCTCTTGTCACCCAGGCTAGAGTGCAGTGGCACAATCTCAGCTCTCTGAACCTCCGCCTCCCAGGTTCAAGTGATTCTCGGGCCTCAGCCTCCTGAGTAGCTGATACTGCAAGTGCCCACCAACATGCCGGGCTAATTTTTGTATTTTTAGTAGAGGCAGGGTTTCACCATGCTGGTCAGGCTTGTCTCGAACTCCTGACTTCAGGTGATCTACCCTCCTCGGCCTCTCAAAGTGCTGGGCTTACAGGTGGGAGCCACCGCACCTGGCCATGCACATTTTATAGGATAAAGAAAGAAAAAATTATTTTTGTTTAAAGACTTTTTTTTTTTACCTTGTTTAGCAGTCAAACATTAAACACCATGTTTTTCAGAAGAGAATTCTGTTGTAACATGTTTTATACTTCTTTGAAAAATATGGAAAGAAGAATACAGAACAGAGCAAAGGAAAAATAAAAATCACATATAATGCTGCTATCTAAAGATAACCTCTGTTAATATTTTTATACTTGTCCCTTATTTATGTATGTAGATACGTATGTATAGGTAGATTGGTTTTGATTTAGGGCATGTGTTTTTTACTGTTTTGCAATCTGCCTTTCACACAACTATTACTTGTATTTTAATGAATGAGTAAATACATAAGTGAACAAAAAAGAAACAGAGTTCCTAATCTTTGAGTGTGATGTCAAAAGGAGCACCATGTCTGCTTGTGCTTTGGTCCCTTCGTTGTAGATAACCATATATACAACTAGATGGATCATAGATGTGATCCAATGTAGAGTTTTTTGTTTTTAACCTATTATAAATGCTGTAAAGAGATCATGCATGTCTGAAAGAAGCAAAACGTTTTTGGGTTAAAAGAGACTGTCATCAGCTCATTGCACTAACGCTGCTGTGGATCTCTGACTGGGATGTTATATCTAACCTGTGGTGCTTCTCCTTGCCCAGGGCTGGCAGCTCTTGGCACTCTGCGTTGGGCTCTTCCTTCCCCATCATCCTTTCCTGTGGCTCCTCAGGCTTCACCTAAAGAGGAATGCAGATTCCAGGTGTGCAGAATACTAGCCAGCTGAACTGTTTACGTGGTCTCTGAAAGTCTATGAAAAATCATAAGTATTTAATGACTTGCCAGGTACATTTTCAGAAGAATGTATGAAACAAATATTGGTACAGGAAGCCTTTGGTTATCATTGATGTAGAGATTGGAAAGTATTCCTTTGTTATGTTACCGCCTGCAGAAGATTGCAATAATGCTTGAAAAACTGACAGAGAATATTTTTAAGTGAAAAGTGTATGTGCATTTCAAGTATGAATGACTTAGCATTAGTAAGTATTCATTCAATAAAAGCAACTATTTTGTTTCCTTAGTTTCCCCTTTTACTATTTTTCTCCACATTGAATTATTTTATGTGCAAAATTTCTCCCATGGTCTTCCCTCCTTTTCTAACTGTATGTATTTTAATTACTTCAGAATTGTTACTCCTTTGAAAAAGACATTTAAAGTTCAACTTCCAGAATGGCTTTCTTACAGTGGGGCCCAGGTCACTCAGCCAAGGCTTATCCAGGGTCATTTTGTCCACCAAGAGGCTTGTGTTAGGTTGCTTAAATAAACTCTTGGACTAAAACAAACACAGTAAAACAAACAAACAACAACAACAACAAAAACCCAACTTGGAAGCAATAGGAAAATATTCTACAGTTCATAATACATTTTGAGGCCTCTGTGATCAAGGTCATGTTATTTCAGTTGCAGTCACTGAGGAGCCCCCAGATCAAGATCTGCCTACAGGGCACTTGAATACAAACATGTTTTATAGGTGCTTGAATAAGGCATAAAAATTATATATAACAAATAAGGGCAAATAAAATCTCTATCCAACTTCTACATTTATTTACTCTAATGAGTTTGTCTGATGCTTAACATTTTTTAACAAATGCAGTGTTCTGTAGAATAAAGAAAAAATATTTTTGTTTGAAGCCTTTTTTTTTTTTTTTTTTTTTTTTTTTTTTTTTTTTTTTTTGAGACAGGGTCTCACTCTGTCACCTAGGCTGGAGTACAATGGCACATTCTTGGCTCACTGCAACCTCCACCACCAAGGTTGAAGCAATTCTCCTGCCTCAGCCTCCCAGGTAGCTGGGACTACAGGCATGTGCCACCACACCTGGCTAATTTTTTGTATTTTTAATAGAGACAGGGTTTCACCATGTTGACCAGGCTGGTCTTGAACTCCTGACCTCAGGTGATCTGCCCACCTTGGCCTCCCAAAGTGCTGGGATTACAGGCATGAGCCACCGCTGCTACCTAAAGATAACTTCTGTTAATATTTTTATACTTGTATAATATTTTTATACTTGTATACTTAGCAGTCAAGCATTAACCACCATGTTCTTCAGAAGAGAATTCTGCTGTAACATGTTTTTATAAGTTAACTCTCTACTATTCTTCATGCAATTGCTTTTTTTATATTTGTTGATATTAAATCACTGTATATTGACTTACAACTGGTAATTTTAAATTCAGCTTATGACTATGATAATACAGTAAAGATGAAGAGTGCTTTGTGGGGATGTTTGAGTCAGGCAGTTGCAAACATAAAGAGGCTGGAATTTGAGAAAAGTTACAGCAGTTTAGTATTATTCAAAAAAAAGTTGCTGTTGAAATTACAAGGGATGCTTTCTTAATGGTTGCATATATTAGGTTGTCAATTAAATTTATTCTTAGATTTTATCTTAAGTTTTGTATTACAGGACAGAATTTGGAAAATATGCCATTTACTGCCAGAGATGTGTAGAAAGAACGCAACAAAATGGTGACAGAGAAGCAAGACCCTCAAGGATGGAAATTCTTTCAACTCTTCTCCGAAACCCTTATCACCATTCTTTGCCCTTTAGTATACCTGTGCACTTCATGAATGGGATATACCAGGTAGGATACCTGATGAAAATATGCTTAGCCAACAAGCCTATGTACAAACTCTGTTATAGGGAACAGGGACTTCTCTGCCTACTTTTGTCAGCACCTGGCAGTGATAAACATGCAAATATTTTAGACTTACTATCAGAAGAGCTGAGTTTTGAAACAGTTTTGCTACAAAGGATTCACACTAATAACAAATCTATATTGAACCGAATAAGTGATGGGCTTCGCTACCATTATGATTCTGATGGAGAGAAAATAAAAAACACTTTGGTTGGGGCTTTCTCCCATCAGTACACCTGCTAGGTGTGGAAATAATTAGTGATACTGGGTTTAGTTCCTTTTAAAATCTCCAAATCTCAGAAATTATCTGGGAAAACTTCACTAGGCCCTTCCAGTTCTCAGATCTAGATGCTTGCTTATTAATTGAAGCAAACATGTTCCCAAACTAGCAATTAGTCTTTGTAGCCATACGCCTTTTATCACAGAAATCAGACACTTAACTGCCTATTAAGGAAACAAACATTAAATACATAAAAGTGTTCATTTATTTAAATGTATTTCTTTTTTATATTCTTCCATTTGATTAAAGATAGCATATTGTACTATAGTTCTTGGTTTGCTTCTAATGGGTAAGCATCATATCTTTGCAAAATATGTATAGCTGTCAATTAATCGTTTGATTTTGGATTCATGTCTGTTGGCTGAAGCTGAGATTTTTGATTCTTCAGCAAGGTGATTGCTGAGGTAACCTTACTGATTTTCTCCAGAGGAGCTTTGGGGAAAAAAAGTTAAAGGACCTAGAAAAATATGTGTTATCATTAATCATGCATCAAGTACATTCCGTTTTATCCTTGAAATCTCAGTTTGAAACTATATATTTCTTATTAAGAGAACCGCTTTGTTATTTCTGTCTAGGTAGTCGGTTTTGATGCATCCACCACAGTGGAAGAATTTTTGAATACTTTGAACCAGGACACAGGAATGAGGAAACCAGCACAGTCTGGATTTGCATTGTTCACAGACGATCCTTCTGGCAGAGATTTAGAGCATTGTCTTCAAGGAAACATCAAGGTGAAGCCAAATCCTTTTTGGGAACCAAGCCCAGAGAATAGCAAAGAAGCTACTCTTTACAAGAAGAGTAAACTTTGCAAGAAGTTTAGTTCAGGAGTTTTCCAAAAATTAAAGCAATCTAATCTCCATGATAAGAAAAAAAAATGCAGGACTTTGTTGAACCCATGGAATTCTTAATACACAATCTCTACACATACACACTCCATATTAAAGAGAGTAAAAATGTTAGTAATGGTAATGATACTCTAAATATTAGGATAATAAGGGTAGGTATGTACAAGCTCTAATAAAATGGCTTTCCATTTTTTTCATTTATTCAGCAATACTGACTGAACTACTTTATTGTATCCCAGTGGCTGGCCGGACTCTGTGGGAAATACAAAAGGACCAGAAATAGTCCCTGCCCACAGTGAACTTAAAACCTGCTTAGGGAAGAGCAGCCTTATACACAGATAACCTTGAACTAGGGTTGGAAATGATAAAAGTTTTAAGAGTGCTATGAACTTTGCACAGAAAGAGAGAGATTAAGTTCAGCATTGGGAATTAGGGAAGGCCTGAGCTGGAAATGAAAAATGGTTTAGGAAACAGACCTGTGGCCTGGCACAATGGCTCACACCTGTAATCCCAGCACTTAGTGGGGCTGGGGCAGGTAGATCATTTGAGGCCAGAAGTTTGTGACCAGCCTGGGCAGCACAGCAAAAACTTGTCTCTACTAAAAATACGAAAAATAGCCCCGTGTGGTGGTGCACACTTGTAGTCCCAGCTACTCTGGAGGCTGATGCACTGGAATCACTTGAGCCCATGAGGTTGAGGCTGCAGTGAGCCATGATCACGCCACTGCACTCCAGCCTGGGCAACAGAGCAAGACTCTATCTCAAAAAAAAAAAAAAAAAAAAGAAAGAAAACAGACCTGTGGAAATGAAGAGGGAGAGATTTTAAAAGAATCTTTTCTAGATCATAGTAAAATAACTTTAATAGAGCTTCCATTTAGTAATGGCAACAATTAGAAATAGAGAATTAGGCCAGGCACAGTGGCTTATGCCTGTGATCCCAGCACCTTGAGAGGCCAAGGTGGGTGGATCGTTTGAGGTCAGGAACTTGAGACTAGCTTGACCATCATGGAGAAACCCTGTCTCTACTAAAAATACAAAAAAATTAGCCAGGCATGGTGGTGGGCGTCTGTAGTCTCAGCTACTTGGGAGGGTGAGATAGGAGAATCACTTGAACCCAGGAGGCAGAGGTTATAGTGAGCTGAGATCACACCACTGCACTCCAGCCTGGACGACAGAGTAAAACTCCATCTCAATAAAGAGATAAAAATAGAATTATAGAACCACAAGGGACCTTAGAGAAACAAACAGTGCACTTATTTTGCAAATAAGAAAACTGAGGCCTAGAGAAGGAAAAATCAAATAGCTAGACCTGGGTCTAGACCCTTTCTATAAATGTTATTTCAGATTTCTTTCGCATAACTTCAGTTATTACAATCTTTTTGAACTCAGAAGGTGAAAAAGTTGCTTCTTCAGTGACCAAATCATGAAAAAAATCCCTGGAATCTTCTTGTTTCCAGTTTCAGGCAGTCGTGCATTAAGATTCCTTTTTGAGTAAAAAATGCATGGCCACAGTCCAAAGTTAATGTGTGTCCAAAAGGATAAGTGGACCAAAGAGCAATTTATAATTACATCCTAAACTCAGAGCCACACAGACACTGAAAACAAAAAGCTTGAGTATGTTTGGTTTGATCATATTAATTGAAAAATTTCAGTCTACAGACATACTTGTCTGCAAGAAATGTTGACTTGAAAAGTCTTGTAAATCTCAGTTTTCCACTTTCTTTCTAGATTTGTGACATTATTTCCAAATGGGAACAGGCTTCCAAAGAACAGCAGCCTGGAAAATGTGAAGGTACAAGGACTGTTCGTCTAACATACAAAAACAGGTGTGTAATACTGTGTCCAGATGCCAAAGTATGAGTATACAGTATGTTCAAATCATGCACCTACTGTTTAGTTTTCTATTCAATAGCCTTAAAATTATTTATTTTTAAGTTTGTGTTTCTATAAATAATAACTCTGTTTCTATAGGAAAAAACCTTGTCACATAAAATTTTGTTTCTAATTCTAGTCTCTTAATGTCATAAATAATTATACTTTATAAAAAATATGCCTTTAAACAAAGATTAGAAACACTAGGTCTCAGCCAAGCATGGTGGCTCGCTCCTGTATTCCTTTGGGAGGCCAAGGTGGGCAGATCATCTGAGGTCAGGAGTTTGAGACCAGCGTAGCCAACATGGCAAAACCCCACCTCTACTAAAAATACAAAAATTAGCCAGGCATGTTGGTGTGTGCCTGTAGTCCCAGCTACTCAGACAGCTGAGGTGGGAGAATCACCTGAGCCCAGGAGGTCGAGACTGCAGTGAGCCGTGATTGTGCCACTGCACTCCACAGTCCAGCCTGGGCAACAGAGTGAGACCCTGCCTCAAAACAAACAAACAAAAAATACACACACACACAAGCAGAAAAACTACAGAAAAAAATAGCTGCTCTTAGAGTAGTTGATACAAGGATGCATTTTTCACTCTCATAATTTCCTTTAACAATATTATTCCATTTTTCATAAAGACTGAATACTTAAATACCTACTACAGATCTGTAGTAAGAAGAGATATCTGTGTTTGCCTCAGTCTTTTGGAAGTCATATATTCTTTATATTCATCTTTATTCTTTCTCAGTCTTTCATATTCTCTCTCTCTCTCTCTCTCTCGGTGTTCACTGAGCTTCAACTATAAGCCCATCACTTAGCTAGATGCTATGAGTAAAATTGTAATAAAGACAGACAAACCCAGTCCTTGATCTTTTGGAATCTACGGATTAGTGAAGAGGACTGTTGTTGGGCATATCCTCACTCTAATGAATGTGGGATGATACAGTAAGTTCTCTGAAGGAAGAGAGAGGTATAGTAAGAGTACACAACAGTGAGCCCGACCTAGACGGGAGACCTCGGGAGGCTTCTCTGAGGAAATGATGTTTATGCTAAGTTCAGAAGGAGATGGGAGTGGGAACATCAAAATGCATGGAAAAGAATATTCAAAGACCTGTAGAGGGAGGCTGCTCAGCTTGTGTCAGGAATTGAGAAAATGCCAGAGGAGCCGGAGCGCACACCTTCTTTACAGATAAAATGGTAACATACCTTGGCATGGAGTCAGGAACTAGATTTCCTTTCTTTCTTTTTAAATATTTTCATTTCTTTCATGTATTAGCAGAAGGTAGTACTTAATAAACACTGTTAACTGACCAGCTCCCATTAATTATACCAAAATAATGGTATTTTGCTGGTTTTATTTGAATCTTGTATCCTGTAAATTAAGGAATCTGTAAAATGTCATATCCAGAGCCTGGTGGAATTATTGGAGTAGTACTCAAAGGCCTCTTTTTGGAAGATGTTCAGACTTAAAATTGGAATGTAAGAATTGAAGGCACTATATGACATAAAGAATTTAATAGCCTTTGATCCACTGAAAAATTTCTTTTTCTCATAGTCTATCCCAGGTATTTCTATTTCTAATAGAAATACCCAGATAAGTGGGCAGAGTACTCCAGTATATCCCAGTATCTTCCTTTTTTTTTTTCACATTTTTATCATATTCTTTGTCATTTTTTGTGTGAAAAATTTGAGACAGAAACTTACATGTTTATTAATAGGGAGAACAGTTAAATAAGTATGGCACATTCATAGTTTGGACTCTTCTCTCATACAGTTGGCCACTTAAAGGGCCACCCAGTATTTGAACAGGCTCCATTGATCTGAATAAATGGTGATTGTGAACACTGGAGCTTCTTTATTCAGGGGCTTATGAGCTGTGATGATTTGCTAGCGGTTCAAGTAACAAGAAGGTGACTATTAAGCTTTAGTATCTGAAGTTTTAAAATCATACATTCCTAGAGATAAGCAATATTGCATAAATATTGGAAATCTAGTAGGCTTCACCCCTGGAGGGATCTCTTTCCCTTGAGGGCAACCTTTATCAATGTATCAATGGCCCTTTGGTGACTGGCAAGTGTAGCAGGCTAGAAGACTTGGCCCTTCTAGATGATTATTGTAGCTCTGTTTAATGTGGAACAATAGTTCCCAGCGGGGGCCCCACGCCAGCAGCCTCAGGACCACATGGAACGTATTAGAAATGCAAATCATGAGGCCCCACTTCAGACCCACTGAGTCAGAATTTCTGGGGGTGAAGCCCAGGAGTCTGTGTTTTGACAGCTCTCCAGATAATTCTTACACATGTTGGGCTTTGAGAAGCCTTGACCTAAAGGTCCTCATCGCTGCCCCTGCCTCTTTGCCTTAGCCTTTATAGAAGGAGCCAGCTCCTGGACCTGGCCTGCCAGAGACCATTATGCAGAAGGGGTTCAGGCATTCTCACTTGGCTTTGTTGGAACCAAGCGGAGCGACCTTTGTGTCCAGGACTATTCCTAATCATCCAAACCTTATGAATGCTTAATACATACCAACTCTGATTGTGATGGCTATGATTGGAACTGAAGTGAAATTTGGGTAAATGGAGAAAGATGATATGAAAGACAGATAATAATAATGCTTCAAGTTTAAAAACACCGCAAGGAAGGACAAAGAGAGTCGTGGATAAAAATTTTTTGGGGCCGGGCGCGGTGGCTCACGCCTGTAATCCCGGCACTTTGGGAGGCCAAGGCGGGTGGATCATGAGGTCAAGAGATCAAGACCATCCTGGTCAACACGGTGAAACCCCGTCTCTACTAAAACTACAAAAAATCAGCTGGGCATGGTGGCGCGTGCCTGTAATCCCAGCTACTCAGGAGGCTGAGGCAGGAGAATTGCCTGAACCCAGGAGGCGGAGGTCGCGGTGAGCCGAGATCGCGCCATTGCACTCCAGCCTGGGTAACAAGAGCGAAACTCCGTCTCCAAAAAAAAAAAAAAAAATTTTTTTTGGTTGACAATTGGTTGAGCTTATCCAAAGACCTGGAATCAGTAGAAAGGAATGTCTGGGTTGTGATGAGAGGTTGTGGAGCCTCGCTTCAAGTTGTTCTGCCTTTCTAGACCAAACCAATGTATTTCTTAAGTCTCATGACTCCCTAAAATGTATAACATCCAGCGGCACCTGACCAGCTTGGGCACATTTTCTCAGGACCCCCTGAGGTCTGTGTCACAAGCCATGGTCACTCATATTTGGCTCAAAATAAATCTCTTCAAATATTTTTTTTAAAAGAGAGTTGTGAATAAAGATCATTACCTTGTTTAAAAATAAAACCCTCATGACAATGTCATTGACATCAGGAAAAAAAGTAACTCAACTGAAAGGTTTGATTTTTAACAGAACTCTGAAATGGCTGGATAGCCACAGCTATGAGAAAGTACTATGTTTCTGAACATGGCCATGCTTTGCATGTGTTTATAAGTAGCTTAGACAATGAGCCCTAATTTCTAGTGATACAGTTAGGAGGGGACCTTGCTGTGACCTGTCACACAGCCAAGCACTTGATTCTTCATCTGCCAAGCAGCACGGTAATAAACAAAGCTAAAATATCAGTTCTCTTGGAATTTTAAATTGATACTTGGCAAGTGATGGAATTTTAATTATTTCGATTCAGGTATGAAAGATCTAATTAATAGGTTTTGAACTTGTTCTTATAGGCAAACATTGGCAACTAAGATTTAAATTCTATTCATAGTTAAACTTCTTATTTAATCTGATTTCTCACTGTGTCTTTGAAGCTGTAAGAGTCAAGGCATGTTTTTAACAAAACAAAATTGGCCACAGCCAAGAAGTTTAAGCCAAGAAATGGAATTTATCCCATTTCTCCTAGCTATGTTCACACTAAAAAAAAATTCCAGGATCAAGAGACTCTCATGTGGGCCAGGTGCAGTGGCTCATGCCTGTAATCCTAGCACTTTGGGATCCGAGGCAGGCAGATCACCAGAGGTCAGGTGTTCAAGACCAGCCTGGCCAACATGATGAAACCCTGTCTTGACTAGAAATAGAAAAATTAGCCAGGTGTGGTGGCACATCCTGTAGTCCCAGTTACATAGGAGGCTGAGGCAGAAGAATCGCTTGAACCCAGCAGGCAAGTGAGCCAAGATTGTGCCACTGCACTTCAGTCTGGGTGACAGAGGGAGACCCCCATCTCAAAAAAAAAGAGAGACTCCTATGATTCCAAAGACCTCTGTAGAATACTACTATTAGTCCTACTAACCCACATTTGTTGAACATTTACCTAACATCAGGCCCTATTCTGAGCTCTTTGAGTGCATTTTTATATCATCCTTACAACCTTATGAGGTACTGTTATTATGTCCATCTCACAGATGAGGTAACTGAAGCTTCAGAGAGTTAAGTCACTTGCCTAAGACTATGGAAAGGGAATTCTTCAGGCTTTTTTGGCAAATAATTCCTGTACTTAGCAATTCTCACATACCATTTATTTGTCCATTCATGCAGTCTATCAGTGCCAACCCTTGTTTGAAGCCTTGTGAATTCCAAGGTGAATAGAACTTCCTTACCCTTCAGAATCTTACAGTTTATAGGGAGAGGCAGACATGAAGTCTTAGTAGTGCAATCAGTGCTGTTACAGGAAGAATGTAGCACAGGAGTGAAGAACATGGGCTCTGGAGACAGACTGCCTGGGTTAGAATCCTGGCTCTACCACTTACCATGTGGCCCTGAGCAAGTCACTTAACATCTCTGTTCCTCAGGTACCCTGTAAGTGAAATGGAGGTCAAAATGATTCCCACCTTTAGGGTTGTCTGAAGGATTAAGTGTTGGCAATTGTAAAGCACTTGGTTCAGAGTCTGCCACACAGTAAATGCTTCATGGGTATTTGCCATTACCATGAATATGATGTGTATGTACAAGAGGTTGTAGGGACATAGAGGAAGACTTTGCAGAGTGGTGTCTTCTAAGCAGATGACTGGCAGTTGGATGCCACTGAGGCAGGAAGAGAACAATGGCAGTTTTAGTAGAGTATAATCAGTAGACCATGGTGGACTGAGGAGTAGAGGAAGGGTAAATGGAGAGAGATTGCATGCTGTCCCCCCAGTAAGCTTACAAAAGGATGGAAAGGGCAACAGTGCTTCTCATAAATGCTCTGAAGAATGAATCTGGAGCCAGTTGAGGGCAAGCAAAAGGATTACCCAGCAGTGCTGAGAGCCTTGCTGAATTTAGAAGCAGTGTGTTTGTGTAGCTGTACTGGTCCACAGTGATGTGATTTCTATCCAACAGTATTCAGCTTCCTGGATGTCCAGTGAGGAGGTAGAGATTTGGGAATACCTCTGTGATCTAATCCAAGACTTGCCTGCTGTCATAGAAGCCCATTCTGTCTGCTCTAGGCTGTTTTAGGATTTGGAAACAGCTGAAAGCTAGCCATATTGTGACAGGCTTAGATCACATTCCTCTAGTGCCTTTCCTATTCAGGCTCCATGGATTTGACTTTTATGACTTCTTGGGTCATTTTTGTTCCTCTTCCAATTGTTCCCAAATCCCTGGATAGCTGTTGGAGCCCAAACTGTTTCATTAGGGATTTGAGCCAATGGTTCGTATCCAGTATTGTTTCTCTCTCTCTCTCTCTGTTTTTTTTTCTAATGATGCTTCCTTTTCCGCTCACAGGTTCAATCGTGTTGCATGCTGGGAATGACAGAAAAGACACTTACACTCTTCTTGCCTGTAACCATTTGGTTTTTTTTCTCCCCCTATCCATATTACCAAATCTTCCAGTGGTAACACTTAGCTAAACTCTAGCGGATTACAGTGATGAGTATGCTATACTTCCTGACTTCAAGTAGGGAAAATAAGTTATGTTCACAAATGTAAGCATGCCAAAGGGGAAGGCTTTCATCTTAAACTTTCTGCTCTTTGTTTTATATGACTTTGCTGATAACATTTTGGATTTGGCATCTGTTTCTATTGCCCAGCTATATTCTACTACCAGCTTAAGAATCCTGCATTATTTGTCACCGTATAGTCATCATAGATTAAAATGGAGCTCAGGATTTTTCTGATTTGTAAACTAGGTAGAGAGGAAAGAATGATTAGAATCATGGGGTAGGAGGAGCTCTTCAAAGTACCCCCCACCCATGCTTGCCCAGAGATTCAAACCTGCTGCCCTCTCCTTCCCTGCTATTTGACATAATTCCTGGGAGAGATACTGTAAATGATAGGGGTTCATTCTCTCCCTCAAGTGTATGGGCGGGGTTGGGGGGGAAGGCTGAAAATGCAAAGTTATAGCCAATTAAGCACATATGTAACAGCTACTGTATCTAAATCTCTCTTTTCCAACCACTGTGATGTCATGGCAGTGTTTAGGTGGGTCAAGATGTTGCTCACCCACCCCATTGTCACAGCATTTAGAGCAGTTAGAGCACCTGTGCCTGAACTGCAGCCTGAAGTTAGAGCCCCACAAATCTCACATATGAATAAATGACTCAGTGAATAAATAAAGAGAATCACTGATTTGATGAAGACCCCCTAGGCAGAAAAAAGCCATGTTGTGTTTCAGTGAGTAATAGTGATAACATATAAACTATTTTTGAGCCCCTAAAGCTGCTTATCAGATTGTGTCCAAAAAGTCAAAACACACTTAAATATATGAATATTATCTTTTAGATTCCCAGAGAAAACTCACCCTCTCCCCACACTTATTTGATGTTGATTTGGGGGGTGATTTTGAGTTGAAACCTTCATTTCCTTTTCCCTGATGTGTCCAAGGTATTCAGGAAGGATCGTGAGGGTTTTGAAGGCTGGGTTTACACAGCCCATTGAAATAAAGGCCTTATATCATACATTCCTTGCAAGAGAGGGCATATTTAATTTTCCTTGATGTCTTGGGTCCTTCCTCAGTAACATTTAAGGATTAGGTATTTCAGGGCATAAAAAATGCTTCATCCCTTTACTTCTATCTTACATAGTTTTATTTATATTTAAAGTGGATTTCTTAAAAGCACCATATGGTTACGTTTTATATTTTATACACGCCAACAATCTATCTTTTCATCGGTGTATTTAGACAATTGACATTTAATGTGATTCAACCTCACTTCTAGCTGTTTCTCAGCCTCAACCTCAAAGCAATTTTCCTTATTTTGCTGAAAGTACTAAATAGAACAGAAACAGAAGTCACTGACAGTAATGGTCTAAGTTCATACCACTTAGAGTACTATGTTAAAACAACCCATTTCAGTCCTCTGGATTTATCTTTATTCCTTTGTAAGAATATAATTTAATGAGAAATTTACTCTTTTTTTACAGACTATATTTCTCAATACAAGCTCGTGAAGAGACTGATAGAGAAAAGTTGCTGTTAATGTATCAGACAAATGATCAAATAATAAATGGACTTTTTCCTCTGAACAAGGATCTGGCATTAGAAATGGCAGCTCTTTTAGCTCAGGTAACTTCCATGTTATATAGATTAATATATTGAAATAATAAGATGCTAATTGCTACACTGAATTAAATATAAAACCGTATACCTTCAGTAATTCTGTAAATTCAGTTTGCTATGATTAGCACCTTAAAAATTACCGGCACTGTAATTACAGTTTGCCTCTAAACTCCTGACAGTTGCAATGTTGTAGAATGAGACAGTATTCCATAAAGAGAACCCAGTTTCTTAATTACCTTGAAAATATACCTCTAGGCTTTGCATTTAATAAAGGAATTGGAGTGTAGAGCTGTGGGGTTGAAGATGTCATGCTGAAATCGCTTGGTAGTCTAATAGGAATAAGTCCTTGAAAAGGCTAGAGCACTTTCTCTTTTTTACCTATTATATCAGTTAGGATTAAGTTCAGCCTTCTACACACACACAAACACACACACGCACACACACGTACACACACACACACAGATTAATACTGACTTAATCAGAATAGAAGTATATTTAGCTCTCACATAGAGAGAGAGGCATCCTGGCACCTCTGTAAAGCATTAGGGGCATGGGCTTTATCTTCTTCTCCCTTCTGCTGTCCCTAGGGTATCATCATCATGGTCCTGGGAGTCTGAGAGCTCCAGCTAACATCAATGTTCCAGGCCTCAGGATGGGGGAAGGGCTGAAAAGGGCATATGCCCTCCCTCATTTGAGAAAACATCTCAGCAGCTACATAGAACACTTCCATTCATGTCTCTCCGGTCAGAATTTAGTCACATGGCCTTGCCTACTACCTACAAGGGAGTCTGGGGAATGTGGTCTCAGAGGGGTGGCAGTGTGACAAGCTAAATTTAATGTTTTTCTTACTTAAGAAGAAGGAGAGAATGGTCAAAAAACGCAACTCATAGTCTCAACCACACCTGAGTCTTTGCCTAGGTTAATTAAGGAAAAATGTTAAAGCAAATCTGTGATATGGCATCCAGACCAAGGCTTAGATTCCCCAGGGTCTTAGGTCTGCGGCCCCTCACGCTACTCTGTATCCCAGGACATCCCAGTCGTTCTTCTTATTTTATGCACCACCTTTGCCAATGAGTTCCAGATCTTTTCTCTTCAGTTCATAGCTCTTTTATGGGCTCCTTAATTTTTTTTTTTTTTTTTTTGTCTGAGACAGAGTTTCCCCCTTTTGCCGAGGCTGGAGTGAAGTGGCACAATCTCAGCTCAGTGCGACCTACGCCTACCAGGTTCAAGCAGTTCTCCTGCCTCAGCCTCCCAAGTAGCTGGGATTATAGGAACCCGCCACCATACTCACCTAATTTTTGTATTTTAGTAGAGACAAGGTTTTGTCATGTTGGCCAGGCTAGTCTCAAACTCCTGACCTCAAGCAATCCACCTGCCTCGGCCTCCCAAAGTGCTAGGATTATGGGCATGAGCCGCTGCAGCCAGCCAAAATCAATATATTGAAAACTGAACTAATCATCATCCCTTCTCTGTCTTCACATTCCATTTCCTTTTTATGATAATGTCTCCACCCAGTCCCTCAAGCAAGCTTCAAACCCGGGAATCCTCATGATTCTTCCCTGGCTTTGGCCCTTTCCCACCAGTCACCACATCCTGCGAATGTGAACTCTTAGGGATGTTTTACTCTATTCTCTCCTCTGGATGCTGACTCCTGTTGCTAAGGTTCGGATCATTGTCCCCTGCTGCCTGCCGTCCTGCAGCAGGCTCCTAAGTAGTATGCCTTTCTCTGGTCTGGTCCCTCACAAATTTATCCTTTACACAAATGCTAGAGGGATGTTTTCCACTTATCTATTGCTACATAACAAATGACTCCAAAACTCAGCTAGTTAAGACAGTAATTTAGGCAGAGATGTGAAGGGACAGTGTGTGTCTCTGCTTCAGGTGGTATCAGCTGACATAGCTTGAGACCCAGTTGTCGCTTTACGGCTGAGGGCTGGAATCATTTGAAGGCTCGTTCACTTGTTTCTATTGACTGATTGATGCTGGCTGTTTGTGGGGACTTCTGCTGGGACTGTCAGCTGGAGCCCCTTATACATGGTCCCTTCATGTATATGACTGCTTGTGCTTCCTCCAAGTATGGTGAATGGGTGACAGGAGCAATGTCCCAGAAGAGAGACAAGAAGTGGAAGCTGCTATTTTCTTAAGGGCTGAGCCTGGAAATTGGCACATTGTCACCTGTGCATGGAGCTTTATTAGGCAGCACTAGAAACTGGGATAGAGACACAGCAAAATGTGAATCTAGCTCTGTCATTCCCTTTTTACATGCAAGCACTTTCATGAGCTGAACTCTGCCTGCCTCTCCAGCCTCAACTTTCCCTTTATACTCCCTACCTTGAACTTCATGCTCCAATAAAGTGTAAACTGTGGTTCCATGTACAACTCCCTGCCTAGTGTATGGTTCACTTTTTTTTTTTTTTTTTTTGCCTCTTGTGATTGACTAGTTTGTGTCCTTTGCCTGGATCATCTCTACCCCATCCCTTCACCTGTTAACCTCATCATATCCTTTCCTTTACATCATAGGTATCATTTATTCCAGGAAACCTTCCTGAATCCTGTCTGGGTGGGTTAAATGTCCCTCTTGGGGTTTCTGTAATGTTCGATTGCTATCCTGACCTCAGTGGTTTATAATCATTGATTTATGTTTCTGCTTTTTACCACTGACTGCAGCCTCCCTGAGGCCCAGGGCTGTTCATGTTCATCTTTGTCTCTAGCACAGCTTTATACACAGTCCTTTCTCCATAACTGTTCTTACAGGAATGAATAGTTGATAATTTAGTTGATATTTTTAAAAAAATTTTTTTATGAGATGGGGTCTTGCTATGTATGTTACCCAGGCTTGTCTTGAACTCCTGGGCTTAAGTGATCCTCCCACCTTGGCCTCCCAAAGTGCTGGGACTACAGGCATGAGCCACCACACCCGGCCAACTTTTAAAATAGGGTTATGATCATCTGGACTTTATTGCATCAGCGCAACACTAAGTGTTCTTTTACAAGTGATAAAAACCTGAGGAAAAGAGAAATAGGGCACATTTTTCTTCGTATTAGAATTGGGAATGATTTACTATCACTTGCCATTCTAGGGCTTAGCCTTTCTAAAGGCACAGATTATCTGTTAAAATCACTCTCATTTTTACTAAAATTCAAGTTAGTCTTCTTACTTTAACTTTTAATTTTGTGAAGACAGGTTTTACAAGAAAAATTATAATATACTTTGGAGATATGTACTTCTAACATTTTTAGATGAGTTTGAGGAAGGGGTAGAAAGATAAGACCACAAGCCAAGAAAATTCTGAGCACATTACTAACTTGGAAAGTATAATCTCCTCATCTGTGAAAGGAAAATATATGCCTCTGATGACTCTTCCTCAGAGTAGTTTAGTAAAGATAAATGAAATATGCTAAATAGATCAGAGCTCTGCAGAAGAATTATTTCTGTTGTAGATTCAAATATATGTAGGCTCTTGTTGATATTCTCTGTCTTTATTATGAAATTGCAGCTGATTCTTAATTATTGTACATAGTGTCTAGTAAGGCATGGTGTTCATGTAGAGCATGTTAAGGATTATCTGAGTTGATTTTCTGTAATTCTCCATTTATTGTATTTATTCTATGCCACATAATATGTCAGCTGCCAGGGAGCTTGGACATGCCACTAAAGGCTGCCCTAAAAGGCAAGGTTGCCTTGATTGGTCTCCTATTGGAATGCAATGATGCGATCTCAGCTCACTGCAACCTCCACGTCCTGGTTTCAAGTGATTCTCTTGCCTCAGCCTCCTGAGTAACTGGGATTACAGGTGCCTGCCACCATGCCCAGCTATTTTTTAAAAAATATTTACTATAATATATTTTTTATATTTAGTATTAAAAATACAAAATATAAAAAATATATTATAGTAAATATTTATATTTAGTATTAAAAATACTAAATATAAAAAATATATTATACTAAATATTTTTTTAACAAATATATATATTTGTTTTTGTATATTTAGTAGAGACAGAGTTTCACCATGTTGGGCCAGGCTGGTCTCGAACTGCTGAACTCAAGTGATCTGCCCACCTCAGCCTCCCAAAGTGTTGAGATTACAGGCATGAGCCACTGTGCCCAGCTTCCTATTTTTTTTTTAAACTATTGTTTGTTGGACTGTCATATCCTTGGAGATTGAATCCGATGTCAGGTTTCACAGGTAGCTGTGGTGAATGCTACCTGGTGAGGTGGGGACAAGGCATAGCTTGCTCTGGGGGAGGGATTTCAGTATGATCGAAGAGCTGGTGGACAACTTTTATTAGGGGTGAAGAAATTTGGAAGGATACTTGACTAGGTAGGAGATGATGGAGATTGATAGAAACAAGGAAAAACGAAGAATGGGAGCTGAACAGCAAAATCAACCCAAGTAACCAGCGAGAAAGAAACTAGGTCAAAGAACCTAGGAAGTTATAAGAATAGGCTGTAAGGGCAAAGCTCAGCTGAGGACTTTAGACAGTAACTGATCAAATTAGGAACTGGAAAACAGGAGCCCCAGGGTGGGAGTTCTCAGAAGCTGGTACTGCTGACAGCTTAACTAAGGAATAGGGTCCTTTTGAGATGCAGACCTGGTGCTTTCTATGAGACCATTCTAGTTTTGATGGAACCCTTAATCCACTTGTTGGGGAATGCTATAGATTATGATGTTAGTGATCAGTAGGACATTCACCTGAATGTCCCCTATCCTGCCTTCCTCCCTGAACCCTCTTTGGTATCCTATACAAGCCACCTGACACAGTTTATCACAAGAATTTATGTCTCTGTCTTCTCTACTAGATAATAAAGTCTTTGAGGGTAGGGACTATGCTCAGCATTTTCCTTTCTCACATCACTCAGCACAGTGCCTGACTTATAGTGGGGACTCAGTATAGGTTTGGGTGAAGGGATGAATAAGTGAGTTCATGGAGAGATGGGTGGGTGGATAGTTAGTTGGGTGGATTGAAGATGGCATCTCTGCAGCCTATTAATAGAGATGAAAGCTAAACATTCTTTCATTAAGGGATAAAGTGGAATGAAGGACTCTATTCCCAGGATTAATACTAGCAGAATGAGAGGATGAACACATAACATTTATGGAGAAAATCTAGGAACAAAGTAATGAGAATATGGTTCTTGCTCCTATTACATTCAGGAGAGGTCCTCAAAAAGTCCAACTGATAGTTTTTTGAAATTTCTTATAACTTTTTTTTTTTTTTTGAGATGGAGTCTTGCTCTGTCGCCCAGGCTGGAGTGCAGTGGTGTGATCTCAGCTCACTGCAACCTCCGCCTCCAGGGTTCAAGTGATTCTTCTGCTTCAGCTTCCCACGTAGCTGGGATTACAGGTGCCCGCCACCACCCCTGGCTATTGCCTTTCATTTTTAACATCTATTTCACCTTATTATCAGCAATTAAAATAGTGCCTTAGAAATGAAAAATTGTCCTTGCATTACAGAAAATACAAAGTAGTAGCCTTTAGCAAGTACTACTAGATGGTGATAGTAAATTAGGAAGTTCAATGTAGAAATGGAACTCAAATGTTTAAATTACAGATTTTTTTCAAAATTAGAATTCAGGCCAGGCAGTGGCTTATTCCTGTAATCCCAACACTTTGGTAGGCCAAGGCAGGCGTATCACTTGAGGTCAGGAGTTTGAGATCAGCCTGACCAACTTAGTGAAGCCCCATCTCTTAAAAAAAATAAAATAAAAAAACCAGGCATGGTGGTGCACACCTGTAGTCCCAGCTATTTGGGAGGCTGAAGCAGGAGAATCACTTGAACCTGGGAGGCAGAGGTTGCAGTGAGCCTGGGTGACAGATAGAGACTCTGTCTCAAAAAAAAAAAAAAAATCAAAATTCAAATGTAATTTATAACAACTCCTACATATGATTATAAATTTCATAACAGATAATCATGACAAATTTATATATTATGTGTTTAAAAAGAATGTTTAGAAAAAATAAAACTGATTTTCTGTCTTAAAACTCTTTCCAATATCTTACATTTTCACTTTTTTGGATTTCCAATTAGGTGGAGATTGGAGATTTTGAAAGACCTTTCTCAACTCCAGCAGGGCGCGTTACCAATCAGTGCAAAGCAAATCAAACTCTAAAACAAGTCATAGAGAAATTTTATCCTAAGAGGTATAGAGATGGCTGTTCTGAAGAGCAGTTAAGGTAAGGAAATCTTTGTAACTTTAGAGGGTAGAGTCATACTAATTTTTTGGTAATATTTTTCTGTTCAAATTTCAGAGGTAAAAAACATTTTGACACCTTTCTCAAGATTTTTTAATACTATTGAGCCACAGAAGATTATATATATTTTTATTTAAGATAAGCCCATGGGCCGGGCGCGGTGGCTCAAGCCTGTAATCCCAGCACTTTGGGAGGCTGAGGCGGGTGGATCACAAGGTCAAGAGATCAAGACCATCCTGGTCAACATGGTGAAACCCCGTCTCTACTAAAACTACAAAAAATTAGCTGGGCATGGTGGCGCGTGTCTGTAGTCCCAGCTACTCAGGAGGCTGAGGCAGGAGAATTGCCTGAACCCAGGAGGCGGAGGTTACGGTGAGCCGAGATCGCACCATTGCACTCCAGCCTGGGTAACAAGAGCGAAACTCCGTCTCAAAAAGAAAAAAAAAAAAAAAAGATAAGCCCAGAAGCTTTAGAATCTATGTTTAAACTTTTGTTAACTTTATTTTATTCTTTAATTTTTAAAAAATTGCCTTTAGATCTACCTTTCAATTGATCTTTTTCATTCTAGTCCAGATCAACCCTGATAATAAATAAGAGAAAAAAATGGTCAAGAATATGTTTAATTTTATGAAGTACATACCAAAAAAATGTATTTTGTATATTCCATTATGAATAAATTGAAATAAAAATAAACTGTATTCTTACATAAGACTTTTTAATATAAAAGTTTCTAATTTACCTCAACTAATTTGGAGTTTCAATCTCAGAGAATATATAGAGAAGCTGATTAGATTTAAAAATAGAGGCAAATCCAGTTTATCATTGAGCGTTTCCAAATTGGAACATTTAAGATCAGTCTTTTGTCTACATAGAGTAAGTGGTTGCCTTTGTGATTTGATTTGATAAGTTTCACCCTGCATCTAACATCTCTCCAAGCCAAGGGTGGTAGGACCTAAAATTCTACCATCAGGGATTCATCTTTGGGCTCTACTACTTGTATTTTTTCTTTCTTTCTTTCTTTTTTTTTTTTTTAATATGGTGTTTTGCTCTGTTGCCCAGCCTGGAGTGCAGTGAGGCAATCTCGGGCTCACTGCAGCCTCCACCTCCTGGGTTGAAGCTGTTCTCCCATCTCAGCCTCCCAAGTAGCTGGGACTACAGGCACCCACCATCATGCCTGGCTTATTTTTGTATTTTTAGTAGAGATGGGGTTTCACCATGTTGGCCAGGCTTGTCTTGAACTGCTGACCTAAGGTGATCCACCCACCTTGGCCTCCCAAAGTGCTGGAATTACAGGCGTGACACACCCCATCCAGCCTGTACTTTTCTTTAAAAAATGAAAATATTCCCATGAGAAATTAGCTTTTAAACTAATTTACGCTGTTTTGATGGTAGATATTCAGATTTTAAAAATGGACCCACAGAGGGCAGTTAGTTCATGCTGAAAATACAAATAGTATGAGAATTTGGTGAAAGGAATATTCCAGAAAGGACAAGTGGTGGACAGTGGTGTGATGAGAGTCACAAAATCTTTACCTGGGTTATGCCTAAGGGTCACAGTTACACTTAGGATTGGCTCAAGGAGAGTTTTATCTTAAGACTATGACACACTGTTTATGTTTTTGCTTTTGTGTTTTTGTTTTTGTTCTTTTCTTTTTTTTTAGGCAGCTTTGCCAGCGACTGTCAACCAGATGGATGGCCCTTCGGGGACACAGTGCTGCAGACTGTGTGCGCATTTATTTGACAGTAGCCAGGAAATGGCCATTCTTTGGCGCCAAGTTGTTTCCTGCAAAAGTAAGAAATAATGGGAGAGAGATACATAATGAAAACCTTTGTGTACATAGTCGACCAGATTTACCCCAGACTTAGTATATTTGTGTAAAAAATGAAGAAATATCCAACAATGTAAAGAAAACAATGAAGAGACGCTAGGGAAAGGGCAGAAAAACTTCTCCATCTTTTCCTCTCTGCCCAGCTTTTCCCCGCCCTAAATCATTTCTTGGACTCATTAAGCTAATCATGAGTTCTAAACCACAGCTGAACTCTGCACTCTTCTCTTCATTCGTTCATCCATGTACACGTTTACTCTGTCACTCATTTGCTGTTTAATGTATACTAAGTTCTGTTTGCCAAACACTGAGCTAAGCTCTAGGGATACATAACCTATGGTTTCAGATGGATTGTACATGAACTTCCAGGACTATTTCACTTTGTGTAGTCTGGAGTGCAAGAGGCCTGTCAACAAACCACTGTGTGGCAAATATCACTATAAGCGACATGAACAAACTGCTGCAGGAACTCTGAGGAAGGAGACTCACCCTGCCTGGGGACGGCCAGCCCTTTCCCCAAGGGAAAAATTGTGCCTTTTGATTCCTTTTCTTTCTGTTGAACGATGTCTCTTTGTACTCTTTCAGCCTCTTAAGGTACAACCTGTCTTGTGTTATATTATTCTGTGTGTTTGTTTTATTCTATTAAACTGCATGCTCCTTGAAACTATAAACTCACTGATCCTAAAATCTTCCTCTGGTGTCAATCATAGTGCTTTGCACATAATTAATAATTATAATTTAACAAATACTTGCTGAATAGCTGTGCAACTTTGGGCAAGTCAGTTTACCTCTCCGGACCTCAGTTTTTGTCCTCTGTTAATGAAATACTTAGACTAGAAAAGTAAAATCTAAGGTATCTTCTAACTCTGATTCTATGAGTGACTATATTATTGATAGGTGAGAATTTATTTTTTTCTAGTGGAACTGAAAGCTGTATATTAAGTAAGTTAAAAAGATGATAAAGCTAGTATTTTTAAACATCTATAAAATTAATGTACTTGCAGGGAGTTGAACATGCATATTTTTAAGTTACAAGCAATACATTTGAATTGTAGATCAGCATGGATTTAATTCTAACATCAGCATTGGAAAGAATAGTAAATACCCTTTCCTGCTCTGATAATATGTGCTTGCTGGCACAAAATATTTAATAATAATATTGCTTTTTAAATTACACGACAGGCATCCTTTTTGCTCACTTTTCCTTATAATAAGCAACACTCCCTTTGTTGCTTCATGGGATCCTGTTTCCTATATGTGTGGTAAAATACATATAATGAAATCTACCATTTTAAACTTTTTTTTATTTGAGACGGAGTCTCACTCTGTCACCCAGACTGGAGTGCAATGGTGCAATCTCAGCTCACTGCAACCTCTGCTTCTAAGGTTCAAGAGATTCTCGTGCCTCAGCCTCCCAAGTAGCTGGGATTACAGGCATGCACCACCATGCCCAGCTAATTTTTATAGTTTTGGTACAGACAGGGTTTCGCCATGTTGGCCAGGCTAGTCTCTAACTCCTGATCTCAGGTGATCCACCTATCTCAGCTTCCCAAAGTGCTGGGATACAGGCATAAGCCACCGCACCCGGCCCAGCCAACTGTAACCATTTTTTTTCAAGATGGAGTTTCACTCTTGTTGCCTCGGCTGGAGTGCAATGGTGCGATCTCGGCTCACCACAACCTCCACCTCCCGGGTTCAAACAATTCTCCTGCCTCAGCCTCCCAAGTAGCTGGGATTACAGGCATGTACCACCACGCCTGGCTAATTTTGTTTTAGTAGAGACGGAGTTTCTCCATGTTGGTCGGGCGGGTCTTAAACTCCTGACCTCAGGTGATCCACCCACCTTGGCCTCCCAAAGTGCTGAGATTACAGGCGTGAACCACCATGCCCTTCCTGTAACCATTTTAAGTGTATAGTTCTGTGGCATTAGGTACATTCTCATTGTTGTATTACTGTCACCACTATTTTTTTATTTTCCCAAACTGAAACTGTACCCATTAAATGCTAACTCCACATTCCTCCCTCCTCCCAGCTGCTGGCAACCCCCACTCTGCTTTCTGTCTCTATGCATTTGACTACTTTAGGAATTTTATGTAAGAGAAATCTTGCAATATTTGTGCTTTTACTGGCTTATTTCACTTAGTATAATGTCTTCAAGGTTCATTCATGTCGTAGCATGTGTCATAATTTCCTTCCTTTTTGGCCAGGCACTGTGGCCCATGCCTATAATCTCAGCACTTTGGGAGGCCGAGGCGGGTGGATCATGAGGTCAGGAGTTCGAGACCAGCCTAGCCAAGACAGTGAAACCCCCATCTCTACAAAAAAAAAATAATAATAATTAGCCAGGCATGGTATCACACACCTGTAGTCCCAGCTACTCAGGAGGCTGAGGCAGAAGAAGCGCCTGAACCCAGGAGGTAGAGGTTGCAGTGAGCCAAGATCGCGTCACTGCACTCCAGCCTGGGTGACCCAGCGAGACTTTGTCTCAAAAACAAAAATGTCTTTCCCTTTTGAGGCAGAATAACATTCCACTATATGTATATATATACCACATTTTGTTTATCCTTTCATCTGTCAGTGGACACTAGAGTTGAAGGGCATCCTTTTGAATTGAATTCTTCCCTATCCTTTGCAAATCAACCCTCAGTAGACAATTTCTAACTCAGGGTTTTTTATATATGAGATGCTAACAAGTTTTATTATATAAAATAACACAACATTCATCCCAGTTTTATATCTATAGTCCTGACATTATTTTATAAAATTTAAGAGAAAAAGTTAATTTTTTTTAGGATTTCACTTGTTAATGGAACAAAACAAGCATCATTAATTGCTTAGAAACATTCATGGGTTTCAGCTGAGTTTTACTGGTAGGAGATTCTTTTTATTAATATAATTTTATAGCTTTTTTTTTTTTCTGTGAGAACCAGGAGCAGCTTTTAGCTTTTTTTTTTTTATATTTTTTTTTTTCCTTTTTTTTTTTTTTTTTGAGATGGAGTCTCACTCGGTCACTCAGGCTGGAGTGCAGTGGTGCTGTCTCAGCTCACTGCAACCTGTGCCTCCTGGATTCAGGCTGTTCTCCTGCCTTAGTCTTCCAAGTCGCTGGGATTACAGGTGTGTGCCAACAGACTGAGCTCATGTTTGTATATTCAGTAGAGATGGGTTTTCACCATGTTGGCCAGGCTGGTCTCAAACTCCTGGCCTCAAATGATCCACCTGCCTCGGCTTCCCAAGGTGCTGGGATTACAGGTGTGAGCCACCACACGCAGCCAATTTCATAGCTTTTACAATGAAAAATGTAGTGGAATTGATCACACAGCTTCATATTTTCTTTTCTGTTTTTATTACACATTGAATATCAGATTTAATAAACTTTCAGGAAAGGTATGCAATTATAATAATAATCCTCTACCTTGTAATAGCACTATACAATTTATCAAGCACATTTTGCTTAATTAGGATTTTGGTCATGATAGAAACCCTAAAAGCTTTGTTGACTGTTAACCTCGTAACGCAGAAGAAAAATAAGATATAAACATTATTGTTCCTATGCTAAAGATGAGGAAATTGAGCCTCAAAGAGATTCATAGCTTGTCCAAATGAACACATTAACAGATGGCAGGTTTGGGTCTCAAAGCTATGTCTGCTAATATCAAATTCACTGTACTCTCCAATATACCACCCTGCCTCTTTCCGAGGAGAGATTTTTAATAAGTTTTGTTATTATTGTTATTTAATGGCAAATGTTACATGACATTTAGACTGAAAAATATTTCTGTAATTTTGCTTAGCATTTATAATCTAGTATATTTTTACCTCTTCATAGCCCATAAGTCCATCATCACTTGGAAGTACTTTCATGTGGCTGGCTATACATGAGGATGGTTTAAGCCTCTTAGAATACAATTCCATGGTAAGTTTAAAAGCGAAAGTTTTGCATTGAGTCAACTGTTTCCGTTGTTCAGTGTACCGTAAACAGAAGGTAGTGATCTCTTAATCTGATTTTTCTCTTACGCAGAAAACATTCTTCCTGATACTATGTCATGAAAAGTCATTTTACAAATACAGCTATGATTATAATTTAACCTTTTAAAATAAGATAAGACAGGTCGTTTATTGTGTATGAGAAAAGTATTGATACCATGATTAAATTGTGATCATGGTTATATTCGTGAAATGATTATATTTTAAAAAGTGTTAAGAAGGTTGTTTCTTGTGTAAAATAAAAATCTGTAAGAAATCATTGAAGTGGAAACTTTAATTACCGAAGTTTTAGTTCAGTTTCACTAAGGCTTCTTTAACAATTTCTGTAATTTCCCATAATGTCATATATATAGCATCTTAGCACTTTTCACATAGTTTAAAGTCAAACTATGATTTCTATATACGTTCATTTACCTGAAATTTACATTATTTTTATCATATTTCATGTGTCTATTTAATACAATTTTATTCTCTCTTTCGTTTAATCTGGTGGGAAGGAATTACTAAATTCACTGGGCAGGTATACTCCTGTGGCTGTAATCAGAGATCACTGAACATTTTCTAGAAACCAAACCACTGTTTTGTGTTATAGTTTGTGTTATAGTGTTATAGTTACTATTTCCCCTTATAATTGCTTAAAAAACACACACACACTTTTTTTGCAAGGGCTTATATTTTCTGAGTGCCTTTTAGTTCTTGAATGGATAACATGAAGATATTATAAAATCAGCAACTTAAAGTTAGAAGAAAATCTGTATACCAGTACTGAGTTACCTTAGTTCAGGAAACTGGCTCCCTAGCTCCCAGGAGATAGCCAGACAGGCCAGGAAGCACACACAGGTGGGCTGCAGCTCTGAGGCATTCAGTCCTGGAATGGTCTTCTCAGTCTTGCAAGCTAATCATTAGCTGTGCAGATTGGTTTTAAGCTGTATGCTAGTTACATTTTATGATTTTTTTTTTTTGAGGCAGGGTCTCTTTCTGTTACCCAGACTAAAGTACAGTGGTGGGATCATTACTCACTGCAACCTTGACCTCCTGGGCTCAAGCAATCCTCCTGCCTCAACCTCCCAAGTAGTTACCACAGGCGCTTACCACAATGCCCAGCTGCATTTTTTATTTTTTCATAGAAACGGGGTCTCCCTATGTTGCCCAAGATGGGCTCAAGTGATCCTCCCACCTCAGCCTCAGGAGTAAGTTATATTTTTAATATTGTTTTGGAAACACATTAGAAAAGAAATATTTGCTGCATATGTGACAAAGTGTTAATATTCTTAATTATAAGACATAGATGTCTTATAAAACAGTAAGAACATTATGAACACACCAATAGACAAATGGCCAAGGCAATTCACAAAAGAAGAAATACAAATGTTCAATAAATGTATTTTCAAAGGTTAATTTCTCTAATAATTAAATTAATGCAATTTAAAACAGTGAGATTCCACATTTCACCAGTCAGTTTGTAGAGATTTAAAAGAAGTATCACATTTAGTGTTAGCAAGACTGAGGTGCTGGAACCATCAATAGGTACATACTTTCTGGAGGAGAGTTTGGAAATTCTCAGAAATTGTCTTTTTTGAGCTATCAATTCCACTATTGTTTGGTTTTATAACCAAATAAATAATTAGGTTTGTGGGTTATGAAATACATCCAAAAATATTCACTGGAGTATTGTTTCAGATAATAAAAAATAAAAGTGATTTAAATATTCTGCAATAGCAGGTTAATTAAATAAAGGATTTCCTATAAAATCATTTAAAATGATGTTATACAAGTACATGTTGTCATGGAAATATGTTGACAATACGTCATTAGGGTTAAAAAAGAAGCAGAATTCTAAACAGTATGCATGATACTGTTTCTGTTTATAGATTTTGAAATCCATCTATCAGGGTGAAGTATATAGATTTGCTAATATTTGACCATTTGACCATAAAAAGTATCAGTTTCATATGGTGTAACCTAACATATTTATGAGCTATGTGAAAGGACATATACAAAATATTAACAGTGGCTTTCCACTAGATGCTGGAATGTAGATGCTTTTTATTTTTATTTTTTTAATATTACCTAATTTTTCTCAAATGACTTGCTTCAGACTCACCATTGTAAAGGTAGATGATGCCTAATAAAATTAGTACCACTACTATCTATTTTGGATCATAAAAGATTTTATTTTAGAAAATAATTTTTGTATTATACCATAATTAATAACTGCATTTTAATGGAGATATTATATTATTTTTCATCTCTCTTTGGAAGTAAGAGCATACAACATATTTACTTTTTCTTCTCTTTGAAGAGGTTAATAGTCAGCTATGTGTACAAGAGTCTAATGACCTTTGGAGGCTATCAAGATGATTTTATGGTAGTCATTAACAATACACATTCAAAGGACAAACCGACAGAGAAATTACTTTTTGCCATGGCAAAACCCAAGGTGAGTAGAAACCTTTCTGCCAGCTTTTTTTGTGCTAGTTGTTTTTACTTGATCTTAGCCAAAAGGCCAAAAAGCAATGCTAGTTGTTTTCATACTAAAACATTTATTCAGCAAAGACTACATTCCAGATGGGAAAACAGACTTTTTTTATAATCAAACAAACTGGTCCAACTTACATCATCTTTCCAAGCCCTGGTTTCTTTGTCCAAAAATATGGTAACACACTCCCTCCTTCTTTTGGCTTAAGAATTAAATGAAGGAAGTTTGTAGAGTACTTAGCCCAGTGCCAGGTATACAGAAGATTCAAAATAAATGGTCATGGCATTAAGTTATTGCTGTCAGGAACTTTATACACATTATCTTATTCAGTTGGGGTTATTTGCTTTATAGACTCGTTAGAGGAAAGACAGGGGTTTTATAATTAAAACATACTTGCTCCTTTATGACTTTTAATGAACTATGTAGTTTTAACATCTCTAAGTAAAAGCAGTACATAAATTGAATATATTCTAACATGTCATTCCAATTTTAGTAAAAAGAATGAGAAAGTGATTTTCCTAAAACTTTAACTGTCTTAATGTTATTAGATAAAAGAGATTACTTCTTCAGAATATGAAGCTTTTTTTAAAAAAAATAGTTGTCTTTCTTAATTAAGCCTATACTGAAGTGAAAGCAGCTAACCATTAAGTGCCGATCAGGGAACTTGGTCTTAGTGAAAATAGAGAGTTCATATGACACTGACTTTCTCAATTCATATATTCATGCATGTGGCTTTATGATAATTTGATAGGGTTGTACTACTGACTGTCATATTTCCTAAGATTGCCACCAAATTTGATTGTTTTTGAGATGCACTCTTTCTGCTGGTTTAAGTGATGAAAAAATGTGTGGCTGCCTTGATGGTACTGGACATGTAAGCACTTCATTGTTTGACCTAGAGAGAAGGGAATTCTGGCAGCCTGGGCCCTTGCAAATGGAGATCACCTGTGGCCAACCCTTTCCTCTCTTCTGGGAGTGATGAGAACTTCTCAGGAGTGTAACAATTCTGTTTTCCACTTTTTAGATTCTTGAAATCACTCTTTTGATCGCCAGTTACATAAACAACTTCCATCAGCAAAAGGCAGCATTTCACCACCTCTCTGCTCCAGCACTGCTCTCAGCCCAGACCCGAAGACCCCAAGCCAGAATGATGGGAAGCCAGCCTCTTCTGTCAAGCAGCAGACCGACCAAAGGTCCCACCTTGCTCTGAAAGCTGGGGAGTCTGAACAGTCACTCTTTGTCCTCTGTGCCGTGGCTGTATCAGCTCCCTACAAGTTTGTTTACACCTGGCAGCATGGCAGCCACACACCTGTATTCCAAACTTTAACAATGATGGGGGTTAGTCTCTTTTATTTGATTTTTAAATATTCAAATAAATATTTGACAGTAAAACATAAACACAAAATTTGCCAACACACTGATTTTCTTATAGAGTTAATGAATAAGAATTCATCATTTTTTCCATCTCCCTTCTCCCTTGTCATCAGACATATTGTGCAATGTGGCTTTTTTTCTTTTCTTTTTTCCCCTTTTTTTAAAAGATATTCTGGAAATCTTTAGAAAGGGAGATTCCAAACTCTCATTTGGTAAACCAGTTGATTATTTGGAAATGTTCACTGCCAAAATAGTAAGTACTATAATTAAACGTGCTTTTTTTTTTGAGATGGAGAGTCGCTCTTGTTGCCCAGGCTGGAGTACAATGGTATAATCTCAGCTCACTGCAACCTCTGCCCCCCAGGTTAAAGTGATTCTCCTGCCTTAGCCTCCTGAGTATCTGGAATTATAGGTGCATGCCACCACACCCAACTAATTTTTTTGTATTTTTAGTAGAGATGGGGTTTTACCATGTTGCTAGGCTGGCTTTGAACTCCTGACCTCAGGTGATCTGCCTGCCTCAGCCTCCTAAAGTGCTAGAGTTACAAGAGTGAGCCTCCTCGCCCAGCCTAAATGTGCTTTTAATTAATGATATGGTGTTTGGAAAGGAGTAGAACACGCAGCGGAAGAAACAACTGCAGGGTGGCGTGAGGAGTACATTTTCAGAGCAGGTGCAATACATCTTCTGGCTCTGTGAATCATTTTATGCAAAAACAGGAATTAGGTAACCTGAGCCTCCTGTGTGGTATTAGAGTATACCCTGTCACCTTTCCAGATCACTGGAGTGTAAAATTTAAAACAAGATGGCGATTCCTGACATTCCTTTGCTGTCAGTACTTCCCAGGTTCACAAGAATATTGTCCACATTTCACTGCATTTGATGCTGGGTCATCTTGACCTTGCTTTGTTAATATCTTTAAAAACAAAGACAATAATTAAAGCTTTTCCCCTCACATATTACCTTGTATTTATAATTTGAAAATAGAGTCCTTATACATACATACAGTACATACATACATACATACATACATACATGTATATACAGATAGGGTCTTGCTATGTTGCCCAGGTTGGCCGTGAACTCCTAGCCTCAAGCAGTCCTCTCTCCTCAGACTCCCAAAGTGCTAGGATTATAAGTGTGAGTAACCATGCCTGGCTCTAAAAATATTTTATTTTTATTTTTTTGAGGCAGGGTCTCACTATGTTGCCTAGGCTGGAGTGCAGTGGTACCATCATAGCTCACTGCAGCCTCAACCTTCTGGAATCAAGCAGTCCCACTTCAGCCTCTTGAACAGCTGGAACTACAAGCATGCACCACCATGCCCAGCTAATTTTTGTATTTTTAGTAGAGATAGGGTCTCCCTATGTTGTCCAGTCTGGTCCCAAACTCCTGGTTCAAGTGAACCTCCTGCCTTGGCCTCCCAAAGTGCTGGGATTACAGGTGTGAGCCACCGTGCCCAGCCTCAAAAATATTTTTTAAAAGAGAAAATAATTCTTCTTTCAAAGGAGGTTAAATTTTAATTGATAGAGTACTTAAACATATTACTTTATTAGGTTATGGAAGTGGTCAATGCATTCCAGTATGTGTCACAACAATGTAATTCATATTCATGATAAAAATGAAACTGTGATAAGACATGAAAATTATATTATTAAAATGTTCAGTTGTAGTGGTAATCATGAATATACTTAATTTTATTTATGTATAGAATATTTGTATTTATTTTTTGGACATATATTTATCATTTTGTCATATTTTTTTAACCAATTTGAGAAAATGTTAGCTGCTGAATTAATTTGTTGGCCAAGCCTTCGTGTTTTCTTCTTTGCTGCTTTCTCCCTGTGGCAAAGTACTGTTCTCACATTAAGCCTTTAAAAAATGTTCCATACTGTATTAGCATCCTTAGAAGGAACAGAGCTAAGAAATACACTGTTCAAGTAATATGGTACTTAATTGATCATGACAAAAAGAATATTTTTAAAACCCATCAAAATAGGTTTCCATTGACTATTTCCCCTATGTCTTTTGAGCCACAGTCGCCTATTGAAGAAGCAAATTTGTTTTTGAGAATAAACTGGTAACCAGTTTGGAATGACTCTCAGAAGCCTTTTGGCTGGGATACAGTAGAGTTTCTAAGTTCCAAGAGAGCCATTTAATAATTAGTTGGTGAGCCAGAGGCTTGACAGAGCTGTTACTTATGTGTGAGGGCTTTATTCTCAGGCAGTAGTTTATTCACCATTTGGTAAGCCCCTCCCCACAATCTTCTAATTTAAACAAGTAGTGAAGGCTTAGCTTAAACTGTAGTACCTTAGACTTGGCATTTATTTTTGATAGAGCAGAGATAAAATATTTTGATGGAAGGAAATCAATTTTCCGTAACTGATGATGTGAAAATTTTATTTTCTGGGAAATTATATAGCCATTCAAAAATTCAAAGTATGTTATTATGATTGGTTACAAGAGAATAATGTTACACGTTTAATTGTAATATTTGTCTCCTATCATTTTCTTCCCTTTCAATCATAATAAATGATTTACAAAACGCATTTTGAGCATTATCTTTTGAATAACCTTCAAGAAATACCTAATGTTTTCATTGTCAAAGCTGAGGTGTAGGACTAGTGAAAATGGTAGTTATTACCTCCTTCTCTTGCATTCATGCTTTGTCTTCAGTGTTGCTTTGTTTTATCCATATAAAAGAAAGCGGTTTTGGCCAATTGTTATTTGAATCCATATGCATGCATATTGACACACAATATGTAAATAGGTAAATAGATAGAAATATTGGTTCTCCCAAGATTTCATATTTCATACAGGTGAGTTGAAGGAATTGTGTTCCAAAAATTTGTTTAAATGAGTGTGTGTGTGTGTGTGTGTGTGTGTGCCCTTAAAATCAAACACTATCATAGCTTAGAAATGAATTTAACTCTCAATTCAAGAGAAGTTAGTCACAACTTATAAAGAGTTTTTGCTTCAAAAATGTGTTTAAGGTTTTGCTATTTGGTTTTTTGTTTTTTGTTTTTTTTTTTCATTAAAAGAAATACATGTGCTTATGTCTCCCTGCCAATTTAAAAAAAAAAAATACATGATGATTGAGTTCTAGAACAATACATTTAACCCATAATTGTACCTGAAGCATAATCCTGAAGAAGTAACCACCAGCCAGACATGGTGGCTCACGCCTGTAATCCCAGCACTTTGGGAGGCCAAGGCAGGTGGATCATGAGGTCAGAAGTTCAAGACTAGCCTGATCAGGATGATACAACCCCGTATCTACTAAAAACACAAAAAATTAGCTGGGCATGGTGGCATGTGCCTGTAGTCCCAGCTACTCGGTAGTCTCAGGCAGGAAACCCCGTCTCTACTAAAAATACGAAAATTAGCCAGCTATGGTGTTGGGCACCCATGATCCCAGCTACTTGGGAAGCTGAGGCAGGAGAAACACTTGAACCTGGGAGGCGGAGGTTGCAGTGAGCTGAGATCGCGCCACTGCACTCTAGCCTGGGTGACAGAGCAAGGCTCTGTCTCCAAAAAAAAAAAAAAAATGTAACCACCATGGATAATCATATTTCTCTATAATAAGGCTTTATGTGTTGGTGGGATGCCAAGAACGTATTTCCCCCACCCACTCACCCCCTACCAGCTGCCATGGAATTTGGCCTTCCTCAATGCTAATGGGCTCTGGGCTGATTTCTATGGAGGGGCGGCTCCAGTAATTTGAAAATTGAGGAAGGGAAGTGAGGAGCAGGAAGGAGTGGACAGAGTAGTTTCCCTGCTGCCCACCTAATTTATGCAAAAATGACATCTCCTCTCACATTTCCCCCCAATTCTCTTTTCCCTGAAAGAAGAAAGGAGTTTAACTGAAACAGAAGGAACTTCTTCTCCTTTAAACTCCAAATTAAGGTAAGTCCACATGTAGATATTTAGGTTGAAGCATGATTTATCTGTACTTCAGTGGGACCAACATGTAGGCTTTTCTTGGGCGGTTTTTGTTGTTGTTGTTGTTTTTCAGTATCTTTATGACAATTATTAGGCATTTAAGTGGGAAGATCAGTTCTACAAGGAAGAGTTGGTGGGTCTGGGCAGAGGCTGGGGTGAGAAGATGATTAAGCATTTGCTTTATATTGTGATTTTATTTGTTGGATTTAATTTGACCTAAATTGTACATAGTCACAGTGACTCTGGATTATAATTTGCTTCATTCCAAAAAAGTTCATTGTATCCTTTACATTATTTTGCAGTCCAGTGATAGGCAAGGAATACCAACTTTACTGGGGAAGGGTCTATTAGCAAATAACTCCAAAATAGGACACAAATGTTCACCACAGCACTTGAATACCAAGTACCCTTCCTTCCTGTGCTTTGCCAACACAATTTTATTTTTATTTTTATTTATTGTTTTTTTTTTTTTGAGACAGTTTCGCTCTTGTTGCCTACTGGAGTGCCATGGTAGGATCTCAGCTCACTGCAACCCCTGCCTGCTGGGTTGAAGCAATTCTCCTGCCTCAGCCTCCCAAGTAGCTGAGATTAAGGGCGCCTACCACCATGCCTGGCTAAATTTTGTATTTTTAGTAGAGACAGGGTTTTACCATGTTGGTCTGGCTGGTCTCAAACTCCTAACCTCAGACAATCTGCCTGCCTCAGTCTCCCAAAGTGCTGGGATTACAGGCGTGAGCCACTGCACCCAACTTGCCAACGTAATTTTCTAATAAACAGAGTTGGGGTGAGAAACGAAAGGCACTTTCTGAAGTGCTGCCAGGTTATATTGTGGTTTTATGAAAATCAAATGACTCTTCTTTAGCAGTGGCAGTGGCTAGAGAAGGCCAGTTACCTCTCTCATTATGTGGCTCTAATGAATTCCCAGGAGTTCCTTGGAACTGAATATTGTGTAATGCCAGAGGAAATGACTTAAATGTAATTAACTTCTTGAGTTTCTGGAAAATGCTATCAAACTCCCATAAGAGTTGCCTTTTATGAGAGAAAAGTTTACAGAAAGTGTGTGACCTTAGAAAAGCTTGTGGAGAGTTGTTAGCTTTTGGATAATGCACAGATTATAAGATGTTCCCCTCAGGGATGGGATATCGTCAACACAGCTTTTATGTTCTGACTATTCTACCGAAATGCCTTCACATGAGGTTACCATTGACCATCTAACAGCCAAGTCCAGCAGACCCCAAATGGTCCAACGGTCTGCCGGATGATATTTCAAATTCACCACGTCCTGTAAACATGCATCTCCTGCTCTGTGTCCCTCCAAATTAGTTAATAGGATCACCAGTTCATCGATCACTCAAGAAAGAAACATTAACTTTTCTCCCTTTTCCCAAGGCCTCACTCTCTACTAACTAGTAATTGTATTAGATAGAACTCTTTCTGCTGTAAATTCCAAAATTCAACTTGAACTAGCTTAGACAAAAATGAGAAATTATATTACAAGAATATTAGAATATCTCATATAATCAAAGAGCAAGCTGAACCACCAATCCATAAAAAAGATGAGGACACAGGCAAGCCTTAGGACAACTAGAACCATGAGACATGAGCCAGGACGTTCTCTTCATATTGATGTGTGTCTGCTCTGTGCTCGATAGCTACAAAATAATTCATTTAGCATAAAATATGCTAATTTCCTCTAGAATGGGAGTGACTCGCTTTCCCCAATTCTAGTTTGAAAAATTTCAGGGAAGGAAGGACTGTGATTAACCCAGCTCATGTTAGGTGTTTATTCTGAACCACCCCAAACATACTCAACATTAGGAGAATGCTGGGACCAGGCGCAGTGGCTCACGCCTGCAATCCCAGCACTTTGGGAGGCCAAGGCAGATGGATCACCTGAGGAACAGGAGTTGAAGACCAGCCTGATCAACATGGAGAAACCTCATGTCTACTAAAAATACAAAAATTAGCTGGGTGTGGTGGAGAATGCCTGTAATGCAAGCTACTCGGCAGGCTGAGGCAGGAGAATCACTTGAACCCGGGAGGGGGAGGTCGCAGTGAGCCGAGATCATGCCATTGCAGTCCAGCCTGGGCAACGAGAGCAAAAACTCTGTCTCAAAAAAAAAAAAAAAGGAGAATGCTTAAATAAGTTATGAAAAATCTATATAGTGAAATATTCTGTAACCATCAAAGTTATGTTTATGATTCATTTTTAAAATTTGAACGGGGAAATACATGTTAAAATCAGGATATTAATTAACTTTACATTAATCTCAACTATGTAAGAAAAAACGCTAGAATGAAACACATCAAATGTGTTTCCAAAATACCTAACAGTTATTACTTCTGGATTATGCTTATTTTATTCTCTTAATTTTCTGTGTATACCTTTTTTTTCTACAATTAGCTTATATAACTTTGAAAACAAGGGAAAATATTTTAAAACTCTGCCTGTCACTTACCTGGATATTGTTAATAGCCTCCACATGGTCTTCTAGATGCCAAAACATCCTTCATGCAGCTGCAAAAAATTATCTCACTGAAACTCATGCCTAATCGTGGCACACTCCTATTTTTAAACCCTATTTGGTTTCTCATAACCAACACAGTAAAGTCTAGACGACAGCATCCTTCACAGCAGCCCCATCTACCTGCCCAGTTTGCTCTTCCACTGTAGCTCCACCAGGCACTTTAAATGATCCCATCCCAAACTATTCAGTTTCCCAAATACACCCTGCACTCGCCTTTACCCTTCTGCACTGTTGCTCATTCCATTCAGAAAGCAGCATGAAATTGTCTCCTTCTGCTTCCATTCTTACCTTAATAACAATCTTCATCTACCCAGGAGGGTCACTTTCTTTGCCCGAGTATGAAAGCCTGAAGGCCTGAAGAGGAATTAGGGAAGAAAGGGGAACTCACCTGCTCAGATTAACTGAATCAATCCTGAATCAATTCTGCTGATCAGGGCCCAGCCAGGTCTGCCTTCATCTTCCTTGTTACCAAGCTCCCTCCTTCAAACACCTCTCCCAGTTATTCAAACAAGTGTACTTTTGAAGTACTAGTACTGTGCCCAGTACATAGCAAGCACTTGGCAAAAATGTTAGCTGTCATTATTGCTATCAATATCAACAGGCCTTCCTAACTAGCATGCAAAAGTATTCTGAAGTTCTAGAACCCAAATCATTACATACAATTCATTACGATCTGTCCCATATCAGTTTGTGAGCTTATAGGCTGGCTTAGCACCAGGCTATAGCTGCTGATTTAATGACATATGTATAAGCCTCCTTTAAAAATCATCCTTTCTTCGCTGAGCTCTACTCCCATTAATTCCCTTCCTATGTGCAACTTAGTGTTCCTTGTGTCTCCAAAATACACCTAGATGTTGGGAGGATTTTGTTCCCAATGACTTTATCTGAAATAAACACCCTTTTATCAACTATCAGCCTAATTTACAGAAATGTGTTCCTCGTGTTTCTTTGTTCAAAGTTTCTGACCAGCAGCTTATCACACAATAATAACAAGCATTAAGCAGTTATAATGTGTGACACACACACATAAGTTATGTTTTACCTATGTTTATCTCATTTAAGATTCACAATCTTTCCTGCTTTACAGGATCAGAAACTAAGGCTCAGAGAAATTCAGTGAATTACCCAATGTGGCAATGTGGCAATGTGGCAACTTAGCCAGCGTGGCTGAGTCAGGACTTGAGCCTAGGTCCATCTCACTCCAAAGCCCACGTCCTTGAACATCACACCACAGAAATCAAGCTGAATAGCAGAGGATTGGAGGGAGGGAGTGTTAGGCTAGAAAGCCTGGGTCTACTCAGCATTCAACACAGACCAAATACTATCAGTGCCATGAATGTTTCATCATCTCCTTCAGGCATAATTAGTCACTTGCCCTCATGTAATTTTTGTACCTCTATACAATAGCTTAGATCACTAACTTCCTTAGGTGCTTATAATTAGCTGAGTATGTCTTTCTTAAGCGTAGCGATCTTTTCTTATCTCCTTATTCCTTATTCTATGTAGCATAGGGCCTTGCATATAGTAATTATTCAATGTTTGTTATTTATTTGGACACTTCTGAAGATCTATAAAGAGATCACAAAGTTCCAAAACAAAATAATCTACATTCATAAGGTAAATGAAGTATGTAGGAGATGCACTTGCTTCACTAATTTATTAATAAATACATCATGTGCTATTGAATAAAAATTGAAACAACTAAACATCAGGAAAATTGGAAAATATTAAAATTACATGCCTTATTTTAAATTTTAAAGTCTGGAGATTCTTTGCTTCTAGTAAATTACTGGAAAACAGCTCAAGAGATTGTTACCCTCTATTCCTAAATCATGGGGATTGGGAAGAAAAAAGTAAAAGACGAGAGGGAGCAGAGACCCCTGACGTATAGTTGACAGTAAAAAATTTTTTTAAATAAAAGAACACTTCCAGCCCAGAAACAATTGCTTTTAGATCCCAGGTTTGGAACCCCTTATCACCTCGTTCTAGGATGTAAGAAAGGTTTACACACTTGGGATCTAAAAGCAGTCCTAAGGCTTGACGCTGCGTGCGAGATGTAAAAGGACTCCGGAGAACTACATTTCCCATGACGCTCCTCTCCTCACGTAACTGCGGCCGCAACGTCGCTCCCATGGCAACCCAGAAGACCTCACTCCCAGACTCCTTGCAGAACTCTCCGCCTGCTTCCAGGTTGGGCCCTACTCCGAGCCCGCGACGTTTGCGGCAGCCGGGCCACGATGCCCAGGTATTCCCTGCGAGGGAGAAGCTGCTGAGACTATTCCTGGGGAGCGGAAACCCAGGCAGGGCCCCTGGTAGAAGATTGTGGGGGTGGTCTGCATGCACTCGGGTCTGCATGGTCTCGGACCCAGGTATCAGCCTCGAGCATAAAGATTCTACCGCAAACAGGAATGAAAGTACCCTAGGTAGAAAAGTAAGAGATTTGGAAAGATCAGCAACTGCACCCTTCAGTGATTGAATAAAAGTTTCTTGCGGGCCAGAGACTGCCCCCAGAGAAGGGCATTCAGCGATGAGCTAGACCACAGAGCCTTCTCTGCCCAGGGGCCTCGCCTCCTGATGCGAGATTCGCAGTAGCAAGTGAGGGGAAGCTTGAAAGGCACTATGGAAAGTACAGCCTCACACTTACCGGGGGAAACGGGAGAGGGTTTGTAAACTATTTTCTAGCTCTTCAATTCTATGATGGTCATTTCAATTACCTGTTCTCAGGATAGTCCTAAACCCTCTCTCGACAGTTTATAAGCATGTCGGGGAGAGGGGTCAGGGAGTGAGTGCCTCACAGAGCAGGATAAATCTTTTTCTCCCCTTGGGCTAGTGTGGAAAATTGCCAGTTATAAAGGTATGGTTATAGTTAGGTGACATGCCTGACTCCAGCACCTCCATCTCTCCTCTCTGCTGGGTATTTGGAAAGCAGATCCTCACATTCTGAAAGAATGTATAAATGAGGAGCAAACAGGCCTAAACTGAGTTCTGAAGGCTCACCTGTGAAATAAATGCATCAATTTTAGTGCAGACATTTAAGGACTCCTGTTTTGGCCCTTTTTCTTTATTCTTGGTTCTTGAATAGTAACAATTATAAGCCCTCAATAATTTGTGTAATTGTATAGGCCATTCCCTAAACTAAATACCTATTTTAAAAATTATGACAATCCTATAAAGCTGGTTTTCTTTTTTATTGGCATTTTAGCGATAGAGAAACAATTCAGCCTGGGCAATAGCACAGAGGATTGCATATATTAGATGCTCAATAAATATTTGTTTAATTAATAAAGGGATGAAGGATTTAAAGAGGTTAGGTAATTTGCCCGACTTCACATCCATAGAAAGTAGCAGAATCAGGCTAGGACCTATCAGGTCTTGCCCGTAGTTTTGAGTTCAATATTGCATTTTCACTTAGGCTTTAATTTATATATATATATATGATTTTATTGTGTAAAATTATGTATGTAAAGAAATGAAGGAAAGGATGGTTTTCAAAATGTCCGTGATTTTAGCGTTTTTTTTTTTCCTTTCTTTATACCTTTTGTTTGTTTTGAGACAAGGCCTTACTGTGTCACCCAGGCTGGAGTGCAGTAATGTTATCATGCTCACTGCAGCCTCGACCTCCGGGGTTCAGACGATCCTCCTGCCTAAGCCTCCCTAGTAGTTGGAACTACAATGTCACCACACCCAACTAACTTCTTTCCTTCTTTTCTTTCGACAGAGTCTCGCTCTGTTACCCAGGCAGTAGTGCAGTGGCACAATCTTGGCTCACTGCAACCTCGTCCCGGGTTCAAGTGATTCTCATGCCTCAGCCTCCTGGGTAGCTGGAGTTACAGGTGTGTGCCACCACGCCTGGCTAATTTTTTAGTAGAGATGGGGTTTCACCATGTTGGCCAGGCTGGTCTCGAACTTCTGACCTCAAGTGATCCACCCACCTTGGCCTCCCAAAGGTGGGTGGATCACTTGATCCTGTAATCCCTCTGGGATTACAGGCGTGAGTCACCGCGTCCAGCCTCAGTTAATTTTTAAATTATTATTATTTGTAGAGATTGGGTCTCCCTATATTGCTTAAGCTGATATCAGGTGATCTTCCTGCCTCAGCCTCCCATATACTTTTATATTTAAAAAAAGTTTTTAGCTAAAACATTTAAGAAACAAAGAAGAAACTTTTCAGAGAGCAAAGATTATTTGATACACCGATTTTGTACTTTCCCCGTCTTCCTAGGTGACCTAAATGTTTGTGGTTTTCAAGATGTACATTCCCAAAAGTCATTGTACCTTCAAGTGTGTCTGAGAAGCCAACATACCCAGCTATGAACCTTAGGGGAAGCCCCAAATAAGACAACCGCAGATCCTGGTGATAAAGGCTCTGCTTATCAATTTCAGTATTCTTCAAAGAACTAGTTGAAAGTAACAAAAGAAAAACAAAATCGTAGAATGACTCATCCTCAGATGTTTTACCAAATTGTTGTTCCTCAGAAAATAATGTTCATTTATGTCATAAATTTTACTGAAATAAATTATCTCTGAGCTTGAAATAAATATTTGAAAATTCTTTTTCTCTGAATTTTTATTTTCTGCTTCTCATGTAGTGAAACTCTCTGGGAAATTGCAAAAGCTGAAGTGGAAAAAAGAGGAATTAATGGAAATGAAGGTGATGGAGTAGAAATTGGAGAAAAATCTGTTTTCTTCATTGGCAGTAAAAATGCGGTAATGCTTTCTTGTTTTCAATTGTGATGATTTAACAACCAGTGGTAAAATATCTTTTAATACTTTGATTACTATGTAGATACTTCAACACTTTAACCAGATGACCAATCTGGTTTAGCGTGAATTGGAAAGTGCTTATTATTAATCTAGGAAAAACTATAATAGTAAACAAAATTTTAGAAAAATGTATTTAAACTATTTTTTTCATGATTTGAAAATATTCAGGTCTTCTACCACAATTGAGTATAAAAGCTAGGATTCATTTAAATATCCAAGTCAGTCTTTAAGTCGCTATCTTAACAATTTTATATTTCAGATTGTTACTTTACTTTTAGAAATCTCATTAAAGAAATAATTGAACTGTGTCAAGGATGTTTGTCAAAGAATTATTCATTATTTTGAAAAATGTGGGGAAAAGACGGCAGCAGTTCCATTGGACCACTGACTGGTAGGAAGAGACCCCTCCCCACTTGCTGTCAGTTTCTGTTTTACTTAGCCAGGCATACGCAAAAGGTTTGGAAATGAGCATACAGATCAGGAACATATCCATCATGTCTTCCTGTAACTTTGGCCCACAAAGTTCCTGCCAGGAAGGCAAAATGGCTGGTGACACAAGAAGGTCAAGGCTTGCCAGCTACAGGATTCTGAAATTCATACAGTGCTATAGCTCATTTCTGTGTAGGGTTCAAACTCCTACAGTGGGGTTCAAATTCATGCAGTGCTATAGCTCATTTCTGTGTGGGGTTCAGTTTCTGTGCTCCATGCTTCCACATAAGGGCATTGACAAATATGAAGCTTTCAGAAACTAAACTCTGCATCAGCAAGGCTACATGTTCACTGGGCGTTGTCAGTGCCCAGGCAGTCTGAACACCTGTCTTGTCTTCAGATGAGTCCCAGAAGGCCCTCCCTGCACAAATGGACACCCTCCATTGGGGGGGTTTTATATACAACATTGAGATTACATTTATTAGGAGAAATACCTATACAACCATGAAAAAAATTTTTAGTGATGTAAGAGTATAATCTGAATTTAAAAATCAGGACACAAATGTCATACATAATATAATCCCAATTATACAAATATGTAAATAAAATATTCTAATAAAAATTAGAAATATGGATAGTAAAATTTTAATCACTTAATGTTTTTATTTTGTTTTTAATTTCTTTATTTTCCAGAGTTTTCATATTGGCCCACTTCTTAAAATTCAAACTTAATTTTTTAAATTAAATTATCATAGGGATCATTTATATTTTAAAATTTTAACCCAACTATATAAGTATAAAGTATATAAGCATGTTTTTTCTTTTTTTTTTTTTTTTTTTTTTTTTTTTGAGACAGGCTCTCAGTCTGGTTGCCCAGGCTGGAGTGCAGTGGCACAATCTCAGCTCACTGCAGCCTCAACTTCCCTGGCTCAGGTGATTTTACCTTGTCAAATAGCTAGGATTACAGGCGTGTGCCACCATGTCTGGCTAATTTTTTTGTATTTTTAGTAGAGTTGGAGTGCACTATATTGCCCAGGCTGGTCTTGAACTCCTGGACTCAAGCAATCTGCCCATCTCGGCCTCCCAGAGTGCTGGGATTACAGGCACGAGCCACCACACCTGGCTGTATATTATTTCATGAGTTTACTATTATGATGCTTGTGATTTTCATATTAGGCATAGGACTTAGCAGTCTCCTACTGCCATGTAGGTACATACATGAATTTAAATAAATGAGTAAATAACTAGTACTAGTCTTACGGTAATAGAAAATAAATTTCTATTACAAAAACATTCTGTATACACAGAATATTAGACAGAATGGCTTATACTAATGGTACTGATTACCAATTCCAGCATACAAATGCTCACATACAAAATCTCTGTAACAGTTATTCTTGACTCCTTTGTAGTCATGATACTGTCTTGTTTTGTTCTGTTTGCTACTTGTGAAACCAGCCCTTTTTCTTGATGGCTGTATAGGGCATATACAAGCTGTTTTTTGTTTTTAGTAACAAAAGTAATTTTGTTTCTGATGAGTTGGGAACTCCCTTAAGATATCTAAAGCTTTCGAGGGTATTGTTCTTTAAAAAGTATGCTGAGTGTGGTAGCTCATGCTTGTAATTCCAGGTCTTTAGGAAGCTGAGGCAGGTGGATTGCTTGAGTTGAGGAGTTCGAGACCAACCTGGGCAACATGGTGAAACCCAGTCTCTACCAAAAAAATACAAAAATGAGCCAGGTGTGGTGGTGCTCACCTCTAGTCCCAGCTACTTGGAAGGCTGAGGCGAGAGGATCATTTGAGTCCAGGAGGTCAAGGCTGCAGTGAGCCACTGTGATTGTGCCACTGCACTCTAGCCTGGGCAACAGAGGGAGACCTTGTTTCAAAAAAGAAAAAAAATATCTGATTCTGCTTCATGAAGAACATTATTTTGGAAGATGAAGTAATTAATGCTTCTATTGTTCAATTAGTTACCCTTTACCAAAGAAGCCAACTGCCCTGGTGCCTTCTCTTTCTCCTTCCAACCATCTGTTCATCCATTTGGTTGACATTGATCAAACATCTTTTAATATGCTAACCATTCTGCTAGACACTGTGGAAACAGGAATGAAAGACATTCTCTACCGGGAAGGAACCTGTGCATGAGGACTTGTATACCAACAATGACAACACCTTGAGACAAATGCTGTGGAGGAAAACAGAGAGGGCACTTAACTCACCCAAAAAGTTGGGAGAATAAGAAAGCCTCCTGAAGAGGGTGGTGACTAAAGCATGAAGGGTGAGAAGGAAGGAAAGAGAAGTAATTCAAGTGAAGAGTGTTGAGTAGTCTAAGATGCTCAAGAAAAATGTATGAAACAGGTACTGTGACAAATGGGAGAAAGATCATACTAGAGAAATGTAATAGGATTGTCAGTCATTGTTGACTGCCATTTTGATGATGGGTATTAATATGATACTAATCTGTCCAGTGTACATGGTTTTTCTCCACCATCACTCACTTGCATGGGTGCAGGCATAGAAGAGGAAGGTGATTACCTGGGGTGGCTTTGCTGGCTGGGTGCAAGTGCAATGCAAAGTGAGGGAGCCCAGGGCATGGATGATATTTACCAGAGATGATTGTAATGATAAACTATGGACTCTGAGATGGAAAAGGAGAGAAGCGAAGGTAGAAGAAGCTGACGTAGGAGCGACTGTTAGCAGAGGGGGTGTCAATGGACATTTGAGACCTTTCGTGAAGACCAAAGAGTTACTACAATGAGGATGCCTGAAGAAGCGGTTAGAGGATGTGCTGTGTGTATGTGCGAGTTTGGAAGCAGTGCAGTTGCCAGTGAAACTGGAACGCTTCAAGATGTAACCTTGGAAGTGACCGTGGCAGAAGTAGAGTGAGGGAAAAGGCCTCCATTAGGAGGCATGCACTGAGAGGTCGGGATGTCAGGTGCATTGCCAGGATCTATGTGGGTGTGAGGAAGATTCATGACAGTAGCTGCGAAGTAAGGGAGATTGTGAGCCAAAAGAGATGACAACAACCATGGTGGTAAACTGATACAAGCCTCTGAGGTTTTTGCAAGAGGAGGGAGGTAAAGTAGTTGTTTACAGGTGGCACTGGGGAGCAAGGTGGACCTTAAAATATGTAGGGTAGTGAGAATAAATAGCCTCGTTGAACAAGGCTCCGGAGGATGGGGTTCAGGGAAAGTCGTATTTTAGTTAAGGCCAACAGGTAGAGAGAATATTCTGAAAAGGTTGAGATATCAGGGAGTTTGCCAGCCATGGACTTGGAGTCATAGAGTAGAAGGATTTTAGAGGAAAGGGGACAGGAGAGGATTATTGGGCCAAATTAAAGGATGTGTAGAGAACTAGGAAATTCAGAGTTTCAGGAATAATGGGTCAGAGGAGAGGACTGGACATCTGGAGTGATTGAGGCAATGGGAGGGAAGATGGGATTCATTTCGATGGTCTCTACTAGGTCCATGTTTCTTGAATTAGGAAACCAATGAGACTTTGGGTGCATTCTCAGGGGACCAGAGTATACTAATAAATTTTAAAATTTTGGGTTGTAATTTTAGTGATAATCTAAAACTTGATTTCAGTTCCCAGATTAGTTTATGTTAATTTGGAATTGTAACCACATAGTACTATACATTTATATGAAATTGTAATAAAAGTGATTTAAGGCCAGGCATGGTGTCTCAATCCTGTAATCCCAGCATTTTAGGAGGCTGAGGTGGGAGGATCACTTGAGGCCAGGAGTTCGAGATTAGCCTGGCCAACATAGTGAAATCCCGTCTCTACTAAAAATATAAAAAGTTAGCTGTACATAGTGGTGCAAGCCAGTAATCCCAGCTACTCTGGAAGCTGAGGCATGAGAATCGCTTGAACCTAGAGGCAGATGTTGCAGTAAGCCAAGATCGTGCCACTGCACTCTAGCCTAAGCAACATGAGACTCTGTCTCTAAAACAAAAAAGGGAGGTGATTTAAATCAATACTAGTGTACCATGAAAATGTGAGGAAATTGGCTAGATATTATCTAAAATTCCTTCCAATTCTTATTCTACTTTCTTATATATAGAGTACATTACTTTTTAGGTAATGTAGCCCTTATTAATTTAAAACTTTTACAGTATGCTACGTCTGATACAAGTTCAGTGTAGGAAAATTAGAAAATCCCAATTTTCTTAAAAACGTTAATTACCTGCAAATCCATCAACTAGAAATAATCATTAACAGACTAATGTCCCTCTAAATTTATTTGTGTGTTTGTTTCTCTCTCTCTCTCTCTCTCTCTCTCTCTCTCTCTCTCTCTCTCTCT